>NC_139564.1:32675783-33200783 GCF_965112155.1 Podarcis liolepis | reverse complement strand
AGGCAGTTGGAACTGGGCTCAAGTCAGCTTCTTATTAACACTGCATTTCATTCTATATAGATGCCCATTTAATGCATCTGGTGAAAATGGTGATATTTTGGACAGTACTGTGCTTTGGTTAGCTGCAGACAATGTTTGCTATATGTTGTGTACTGAAACATTTTATTTGTTTTTGTTTTTGTTAGATCACCACTGAAGACATGTTTATTTCACTTCCTTGCGGGTAAATCAATATATTGAATAATTCATAGAGTTTTCTCTAATATTTTATTTTACCCGATATGGACTATTAACATTTTAATGGTCGGTATTAGCTAAGCTTATGTTTGACTACTTATCATTGTCTTATTTGACTTTACAGTGCTATAGTAACTCACTTAACTTGTTTCTTTTTTTATACCCTTCATTACTTCTGAGTTTAGTTTATTAATAGAGCACTTAACAAATCCAATAGGAAAAGTGGTTTAGTATAAAGCTGCAGTCCTGAAACAGCCTGCTTCAAAAATATCAGTGAAAGCTAATCAGGAGAAATCATCTCCCTTTTCTTTTATATACATACTATAATTAAACAAGTTCTCCTTTCCTTCAAAGTCTATAAATGTTCTCTAAGATGCTAGGATATAAAGGTAGAATGAGCCCAGGGAAACACCAGATGAAGCTGGGAGATCTACTGGAAACAGCTTTCTGATAAACTACTTCAGGATTTAACTCTTGACCACGTATTTGTTCCAGGTGTGATTCAGGAAGTATGGAAAGAGTGACAGTGGGGAACCTATGCATGCTGTGCCAACAACTGGACATGTTAGCAACAAACTATGACAGAATGGGGTACTTGGCAATCCAAGAACAACTGTCCATTTAAAATGGTCTAGGAGTAAACCAAGTTGCAAAAAGGGATCCACACATTCATCTAATTACATGCTAATCTGTTTGCACGTGCATGCATCATCTATAAATAAATTTATGCCACACATTCTGGTATACAATTAAAACTGTATTGTTTTAATTAGTGTTTTTATAGTTGTTTTGATTTTGTGTGGAGTGCCCTACCTGGGTGGATGGAGCAGCCAAGTAATTTCGTTGTCCCCGAGAGGGGGCAATGACAATAAATATATTATTATTATTATTATTACATACAACCAGCACCTGTTTACATATTAACATTTTCCCATTTAAATCAGTGATTCTGTTCTTGCTCCTTGATGGAACAAACTCATTCAATGGCTGAGTTCACACACATGTATCTTCATAATTTGTTGACTGCAACTTCACACATATGAAATAGCCAGAACAGAGATGTCAACTACTACCCGACGAATTTTCACATCACCTTTCAGCAGAAGCAAATTTGCAAGTGGTATATTATCACATGATATACCTCACACATAACACTGATGGCCATCTGGCCCTATTTCTGTACAGCTGCTCCACAACATATGCAATAAGTTAAAGTTTCCATTTTAAAGTGTACCTCTTCTTTTATCAGCATCAAATTTCTTGCTTATCGGCCACCAAGCCTCCTGTTCAATTACCATGCCTCTGTGGCCTTCCATCTAAGGTCTTAGTGAGTCTAAAGAATGCAATTGGGAAATTGTGCAGCACTAAAACAAAATATTCTTCCATTTCGGTGTGGTGAGCTCTGTGCAAACCAAAGCATTGAAATAATTAAAAAGAGGCGAGGAGATAAGTATTTCTTTTGCAGCCCTAAATTGTTTATTCATTACATCAGATGATGATGATGAACTAATCCTAGGCAAAGGGAAAGGGAAAGAAAGTTGTCTGTGCAGGGTAAAAGATACATATGTATTGTGGTAGCAGTGTATCCTGTGGAAGCCCACATGCTAGCTGCTTAATGTTGACTACTAGAAGAAAGGATACAACTTTAATAATGAAGTCAGGAAGTAATATTGGGGTCATTCCACAATGAGAAAAAACTGAACCTGTTGACATTCCATCTTCTTCCTTTGAATCTAGTTACCCTACATAGGATAAGCTGAAACTGAATCCTGACCCCATCCTGTGAGTTGGTGGCATCCAGGTCTGTGAATTGGTTAGATGGTGGTGTTACATCCCTTTTGAAAGAGCGGCTACGTTGCCAGTGGGTGCTTCATGTGAAAGCATTGTTGCTGAATACCCAAGTGGTCTTAGCATCAAGAGGAGGTTCCTCCCCCCCAGCTCCAGTTTATTTACCAGCTATGGACATTCTCAGAAAGGGATAGTTTGGCCAATGTGACCCATTCACTAGTAATCTCCCAACTGTATATCTGTGAAAAGCTCTATGTGACATTGGAGTCCAAAAGTGATTTACAAAAAAGTAAAATACAAAATTACATAATAAATTATCCATTAAAGCAATACAAATATACTAAAGTTTTTTATCCAAAATCATCGAAGGATATACAGCCCTATTAAACCCAACAATGAACACCAGAAACAACCACTAACCATTAATACTGAGCAAAGGAAAAGAGTAATTAAAAAAAAAACTGAACAGTGCTGAAAAGGAGACAAAGGCAAGCTTCCATGGGAATGGGGACTACTGCAGAAGAAGCCTGTTCCCTCACTGACATCCTGAAAACGTCTCATAGAGAGGACAAGCAGAAATTGGTCTAAGATGCTGATCTCCAGGTCTGGGTAAGTTCATATGGGAAGAGATGGTTCTTGATGTACTGGGCTCTCAAACTCTGCAAGGTCTAAACTAGCTTTTTTAACTGAACTGAGGACGTGTCAGAAAAAGCTGGTGCAAAATGTGGCTGCTACACTGCAAGGTGGTTCAAATTCCCAGGATCCTCTTGCACCAGTCCTGAAAGACTGCTGCCCTGAGCAACTTTGGGCAGAAGGGTGAAACAGAAAATAAATAAATGAATAGAATTGCACCTTCTGGAGCAAATTTGGAGAAATCACAGGATGCACACACAGAAACAGGGGAGGGATGGGAAGTTCCATTGCACAAACTGAAATCCTTGCACTGGTGGAAACATAGTTGAATATACCCCTTAGAAACTCAGAACCTAGATATCTGAAGGATAGTCTCTTCATATATATTATATATATATATATATATATATATATATATATATATATATATATATGCCCATACTGATCTGTCCATGCATTAATAAGTTTGTGTTCCTGATTGTCCACAGTCTAGTAGAAATCTGTTATATGGCAAACAAAGAAAGGAGCTGTTATATGATGATGCCTTGATCATGAAACTCCATCCCCCTTGAAATATGACTGTCACTGACACCGATGAATTTTCAGTGCCAGTTCTAAACCCATTTATTCAGCAGATTTTTAGGGGCTATTAATACATTGGCTTGATTTTGATACTGCTTTTACTCACTGCTGAGTTCTTTTCTGTTCCTGTTATTATGGCTTGTTTATGATATAAAACTGAGTTTTTTTATTTCTTCTCATCTACTTCAATGTACCCACCTTGGTACCACTGTAGGATCTAAAATAGTTCAAATAATACAAATAATACAATTTCTGTTGTCAGAACTCTACTTGAGATCATTTTTCTCTCTCCCTCTCTCTTGCATGAATCTTAGAGGAATGCAAATTTGATTGTGAGTTGTATCAGTTATTGCCCTAGGTTATCATGTTAATCGAAGGAAGGCTCTGTTGAAAAGAAAGTTGCAGGGAAATACATTAATTAGGTATGTTGCATGTATAATACTTCAGGTGCTTGTATTACACTTACTAAAGACAATGAAGATGTAATAAGATATCCAGGCTTTGCTGTGGAGGCTGGTTTGTATAATTGTGATATTTGTTGGGTATGGGCATTATTATGTTCAGATCCAAAATACATAATATTTTAAAGTCTGCCTCACAATTCAAGGAAGCATTTTTACTTAAATTGGACTGAATGTGTTTTGCAAAAGATCAATGATCTTCATCATCAAATAATATTATAGTCCTATGGGTATCTCTCTCATACATCTAACAGCAGCTCATGTGCATGCATGTCCATATAAAGAGATCTTGCAAATGACACAGGGAGAAAGGGTTAAGCCCTTTGAATAATGCCTAGTTTTTAAGGGCTGTAAAATATTTGGGGCAGGTCCATCCCACCCATGAGGAAGGGTGAGGCAGCCACTTTGGACACTAGAAGTCCAAGACATGGTACCATCACCGTCAACTCACCCACCACGCTGCCTCTACTGCCAGCAGAGAAGCGGTGCTAGCAGTAGAGCCAGCATCGGGCAGTATCTCATACGATCTCACTAGGCAACAACAACTACAACAAAATCAATACTTGGACACAGAGGTTTAAACCATGGAGCGGTGCCTGGAACAAAGATGGAAATCTGCAAGCACAATTAGGAGAGGAGCAACGTCACATGCATGGCGTCAGGCAGAGTCAGAGCGGAGCGAAACAGTGAACCATGTGGCTTTAATGGTGGGTGACTCCTCCTCTTCCTCCTCCTGGCACCACCACCGATGGGAGGCTGATTTTGCCCTCCTTCCCCTCCATGGCAGCAGGAGGAGAAAGAGGCAGCCACTGGAACTGTACCACACTTGGCTCCGTGCTTTGCCTCTGCACTTTTTGGACATGGGTGGGGGAACGGCCCTCACCCAAAAAATATTGGGTTGGGGCAAAGAGGCTCGGCCTCCAGGAGCTAGTGTCCCTAGTCTGGAAAAAGCAGGGCAAAAGTTAAGTGTGGATAAGCCCTTAGCATTGGGATTACCCGGCATAAAATGAAAAGGAATGAATGAGGTATAGTGGTTGTACTTTGCTATGAATATGTTGACTTCTGCTTAAGAATTCTTTGCCCTGAAATCACTCTGAACTTTCCCCTTATCCCAAGATTTTATTTTCATTTTGAAATTAGAGAAAAAGGTTCTACAATGTCTTTCATATTCTTAGCTCCAGTCAGTTTCAATTTCTCTGTCCATACTTATGCATCAATTTGCATTTTTTTAAAAAGCCCTCACAGAAACCATTTTAGTTTGCATTTATCCCAAGATACACATTTTAGTCTGCAATTTTGCCTGATGCACACAGATTTGCAAGCCATTTCCCCTAATGCAATACACTTCTGTATGCTATTTTCACCATATTTGGTTTAATATATACTTACCCCTAATATATACAGTGTTGTACACATTTTCCACTAGAAAGCTGCATTGCAAAATTAGAAGAGTGAATTTTGAAGGATGACTGTGTTTTGGTTCATGTATTCTTATGAGAGGTGTGGATTAGGTTAGATATGTATTAAAATGCACAATTAACTGAATTTCTCTCCCATCTCTATATGGAATGGTCCATATTTCATCTACTGGGGCGTTTGTAAGGCTGGATGATGTAGGTTTCCACAAATCACTTTTTAAGCTTTCATATATATGATGGTGTTAAAGGAGGAGCAAAGGATAGATGCATTCTGATACAAGAGGTACCAATATCTGTAGCCAAATATTTTTTAATCATTTTACTAGGCACCAATTAACAATCCGAATCATATCTGGTTCAGTAATGCTCCAACTGCAACTACACAAAACTATTGAAATCTAAAGCAAATTAGTTATTCAGCCTTCTGGAATACTCAGCAGTGCTAGGATAGTTGTTGCTGTTGTTATTCATAAAATCACCCTGAGCTTTATTTCCTTCTGAATTTGTGATGATGGAAAACCTTAAAAAGATGGGAAGCACTTAAAAGTTCATGAATTTAGAATTTACCAAAGAGAAGATGGTGACCATAAATTCAATCAGGCTCAGATTATTCATTGTTGCTGTGATTTACGCTCGCTGAAGCTCCCAGAACAGCATGTTGCGCCTATCAAGCACACAATATAAAAATGCCTGCCAAAGTATGAAATATCTGCCTTTTTAAAATGCTCAAAATCTTTGCATGCCAATAAATGTATTAGCTGAATATCTACCAGTAAATGCAAAGCAGAATCTGCTCCCGGAACAACAAGAGGACTCATTTGTTTAGAGGCTTATTAAAAAGAAGCAGCACCAAGCCACTTGGGATTTCTCTCAAGGAGCCCCATTGAAATGTGGGGCTTTGCAAAAGCACATTAGGATTCAGCTCTCATTTGTTTTCATGGGAGGCACTTCTTATGGATCATGCCCATTATGTTTAAAAGCACGACACTTCACGTAAATACCTATTAGTAAATGCAAAGCAAAACTTCCCACAATAATCAAATTTGTTTGGAGGTACATTAAGATGCCCAGTTCATCCAAAGGGAATGAGTCACACACAACTCGGAATGAAATAAGACTTGTACAAAATCATTGCTTTGTTCACCTCTTTTGCCTCCCATTTGTCTCAGTGGCAGTTTTGCAGGAAATGTTGCTGGTGGCTTTTGCATTTTTAAAATATTTAAAAACATGGGGGGGGGTCATGAACCATATGAGAAGTGGGTGTGGGTGCGTGGGTCCCCATGCCTAGGAAAGAAGTTTCTGGCACTGACCTGTCTCCAGAGTGTTCCGATTTTAACATACTTCTGCTGCCTGCAGACTGATGTTCAAGGAGAGAAAGGAGGGCTCCCCCCCCCTTTGAATGAAAATTGTTCATGAGCGCCGCTGCTCAGCTGGGTTTACTATCCTTCGACACCTGTTACCAGGCACCAAAGAAACTAGTCAGACTGACAGGCCCTATGGAGCATTTCAACTCAAGAATGACAGGACAGAAATGCCTGGAGGACCTCATTTTGAAGAATGAAAGCCTCTTTGGTATAGAGGAGAAAGTGAGCAAGAAAGAAGAGGGGGAAAAATTATGAAGTGGTTAAGAAAGCCGAGCTACAGCTTGTGAAAAAGAGTCATAATTTAAAACAATGCAAGGATAATGCCTGCATGATGGTTAGCTGACGTAAATGAGGCAGTTATTGTATCCTGAGAAGAGAGCAAATACTGTTCAGTTGACTGAGAAAAAGGAAGAGGAAGCATTTAAGCAAGAGATAAACTGAGGCTCCTTTCAGAATTTGTTGCCGAGTTTGCCCCACAGAACAAAAGGGTATTATTATTTATTAGTATTTTTAATTGTTTAATATGCTTCTTATACAATGGTACCTCGGGTTACAGACGCTTCAGGTTACAGACGCTTCAGGTTACAGACCCCGCTAATCCAGAAATAGTACCTTGGGTTAAGAACTTTGCTTCAGGATGAGAACAGAAATCGCACAGCAGCGGCACGGTGGCAGCGGGAGGCCCCATTAGCAAAGAGGTACCTCGGGTTAAGAACGGACCTCCAGAACGAATTAAGTTATTAACCTGAGGTACCACTGTATGCCAAAAAAGAATGCATTTATTTAAGAAATTTTATAACTTGCTTAATCAGTACACTCCAAGGCTGAAATTCTAACTGACAGTTGTTGCCTGGTGGGGCTGAACTAAGTGGAAGGTAGGGGAGGCAGGCAGAATGTTGTGCCAGCCTGGTGCAGCAACTGGGCCCACTACACTGTCTCGTGATAACAACTGGGCTGCCTTGGGATCCAGCAGATCCTATTAATTTCAATACTAGAACTTATTTGAATACCACCCAGGAAACACAGCACGGCCAACTTTCCAGGCATTCTGGCCCTTTTGCATTGTTTCAAGGCTGTAACATGAGAACTGGTGGTATGTTGCCACTGAGAAACAATTTTCTAGTGACAATCAGGGAAGATGCAGGATGGATGTTGTATTGCTTCCCCTCTTTCTCTGATCCCAGTATACAGGAGTTTATTATCTCTCCCCTCATCTGCCGCTTTCATATTTCTGACGCTAAAATTAACAGACGTATTGTGTGCCGAGGTCCCCAGGGCCACCCCAAATAACTCACACATCACACAGAAATTTTGTTTAAGGTTTTTGGCATAATTTTGGCCTCAACTTTATTAAAATACAAAAAATGTGAGTGGTTGTGACTATCTGCCCCCCAGTGGGGAACAGACTGACATTCTGCAAGCCTGCAAAAGTCAGAAAAGGGGAATACATTTGGGGGTAGTGACGGAGCAGGGAACCTGCCCTCAGCCCTCCCCAAATGCAACCAGGGGCTCTTGCGTGGGCCTAGCCCCTTGACAAGGTTCGGACAAAAGCAATGGTGAGCCCCTGTATTCCTTTAATGGAATCCCTTGCAGCAGCAGCATTAGAGTGGCAGGCACAGCCAATCCATGCCCCTCAACCAACCAAACCATAAACCAATGCCTAACCGCAACCTTACAAGTTGTGGCGATTTGCTACGCAGTAGGAAAAAACCAAATGGCCCCAGCCAATCAGCCAGATGGACAAAATTCCTACCGGGCTCCTGCCCCAAGAACAGACGACCCCATAACAGGCATAGCAAGATCAAAGCAAACAACCCTAAATATAGGGAGGAGGGATGGGCAATCCGATGCACGGGGCGAAAAGAGGAAGCTCTACGCCTCGTGCAGGGAGTTTTAACATTTCTGGCTGTCAATCAACAAATGGCAACATTAACTTCTTCCTAACAAGGAAAGCCCAATCACAACAGTGGCCAACGATCAATTAGCCCACCCCACAACTTTGGAGTGTCCTGTCGGCCCCCACCGCAACACGTGCTCTCCATGAAGGAGAACACGCTTTAGTAGCAGTTGCAGATTATTATTCAATTGACACCCAAATCATTTTGGCAATAAAAGGGCTATGTTTGCGTGACAAAATCTTCCAAACAGAGCTAATGTACACATTAGTGGTTTGAGATACAACAAGGTCATCCTCACCATCCACTGTATTTCAAGTGTTTTTTGTATGTTTCTGTACACACCAGAGTGGTGGTGAGGATGGCTTCACCTGTTGCACCTTTCCTGATCTGTTTCCCCATGCTTCTGAATACCATTTGCTGGAAATCTGGGGAATAGAGAATGACCCTGTGCTCAAATTCTGCTTACGGGTTTCCTACTGGCACCAGGTCATGAGAACAGGATGTTGGGCAAGATGAGTCATTGGCTTGATACAGCAAGACTCATATTATTATGAGGGGAAACACATCAAACTGGAGTGTTTCTCAAAAGCTGCAGTCTATAAATGAATTTTGGCCAATGTCATGTGTACTTAGCTTCAAATCCCAATGATGGGAGCACCCTGGAGCCCGAGTAAACAGTAATGTGTACACAGTCATTGATGGCACCAAATATTCTTTTTTTGTAAATTGCTCTTTAGGATGTCTTATTGTGTGTATCAGTCTTTTGCTTCCACTAGAATGCATTGCCAAAGGAAATCAATGTGTCACCCATTACTAGGGCTTTAAAACTATTGTTACTCAGTAACTTAAAACTGCTCTGTGCTTGCAGTTTTATTGGTTTTATGCCAGCTCAGAAAATGGTCCCTCTCAGATATTTTGCAATATTATTACTCTAACTACCAGCTCCTGTAGGTTGGCTTTCTGCCTCACTCCTCATGCCCAAGCAGAAAAGAATTCTTCCATGGTTTCTTGCATTAAAGCATTTTTAAAATACAATCATTTGTTGGAAAGTTTTGTTTTTAGTCAGCAACAAAGCACAGTAACAGCCCTTACTTACCATCAGCGATCATTTCTAATTATTTAGCATTGTTATCATAAATTCTCATTATATCACTTGACTATTTGAATATGGGACAACCAACCATACAGCCATGAAGCTACATACTGTAAAGGCAAAAATTCAATAGGAAAAGTTTTCTAACATGAAGATAAATTTTTCCTGAAAGTTGAATTTCTGCCAAATTTCTTTGCCATACCAGGGCAAACCAGAAAACAATGCAATTCCACTTTCTCATCACCAGGTAGCAAACATATTAAGAGGAATATACAAGTTGGGATGACTTTGGCTGGGGGGAAAACTTGATCATTCACATCCACCCACAATCTTATCGCTGCATTAATGAGGATCTGATGCACATATGACTATATATAGCATGAAATTGGCTGCAGAAAGGTTTTTATACAAGCAAAGGCTGTATAAAAGTACTCTAAAAAAAAAAGATTGCAGCAACCTAGCTATGAGGTATGAGCAGTAAAATCCTACTAAATTCAGTGGTATTTAAGCATGTGTACGTATGCACTTGGATGGTTTAGAAGCTTAGAAAACAGCTCTCCTTCCTGCATTCTTGAATCACCGAAGAGTAATTCAAATCAATCTTGAAACTTCAGTGTAAACAAAGGGCTGCTTAAAGTACATTAGGGATATACTTTCCAAGTGAACACACATTAGGCATGCTTGCATGGTTTGTGTGGTGCTTTCAAGCACCATTCCACACAGATCTGAAGTGAAAGAAGAGATTGCGAGAGAGAGAGAGAGAGAGAGAAGTCGTCAAAGGAAATACAAGTTTTGCAGTGATCCTGTCTGACTTCACCACTTGAATCTTCAGCAGTATACAAAGGAAAACAGGCATTCTCCTGTCAAGCTGGAGTGTTAAGAGATCTCCCAGGCACCTTAAAAACAGCACTTCACTAGAGAAGCCCATTTGTTATTAGCCTACCACCAAAGACCCAGCATAACATCCATGGATATTCCAGGCAGGGATTAACTTCCATTCTGATAAGAGAAACAAACTCCACAGCTAGTCCTCAATATGGAGAGTTCCTTCATGATTTTCTTCAAGGAAAATTGGATAGGCAATTGAGTAATCATATTTGTACTGTCTTAAGACAGTCTTCTCAAGTCTGCATTATTTTCCATAACTTACATTATGGATTCATAGTAATCATGATGTAAGTAGAAGTGTGGTACTATGGTAGGGTGACAGTGATTACCTGATCTCCTGGCTGCAGAGTTGCGACTGTTTACTAAGAGGAGAAGGGTGATGTTTGACAAGCACACTGGTTGAGCCAGTATGATGCTCCTGCAGATGCAGAACACTAATCCCTGCTGCTGCACACCAAGGAATGCATATGGTACAGCTGCCCATTTGAGATGAAAAGGAATAAAAGAATCTACCTTATGCCAAGTCAGACCTTTGGTCTATCTAGCTCAGTATGCTCTACACTGGCTGGCAGCAGGACAGCAGGAATTCAGGCTAGGGTCTCACCTGGTCTTACCTGGAAATGATGGAGATTGAACCTGGGACCTTCTGCATATAAAGCAGAAGTTGTACCACTGAGCTATGGACCTTGCTTTGGCCCATTCCCCAAGAAAGGCTGGTTGGGATTAGGGCCTCCTGAACGTTGTCTCTGACAGCAATGCCAGCCTAGCCATTCACTCATTGCAATCTGCCAGCCTCAAGAAGGATCATCCAGGTTCCTGGGTGTTCCTGTAAAACAGTTTGTTTCTATGCTCATGCCAGTAGAACTCTGTATACATGGACATGGCATCACATATATTACTTTCTCCACATAGTTAAATCTCTGCGGCTACCAGGGCTGCTCTTTGTACAACAATTTACAAAAGTCTCTGGACTAGTAGATCACACAGTGCACCTGTGCTGCTTTTGAGGCTGCTGCTACCCACTTTTAGGAGATACTCAAAACTCATGTCTGAATACCTTTCAGAGAAACAGTTCAGAAAAAGATCTGAGTACTTTTAAAGTGCAATCCTTTGCTGCCATCAGTAGGACCTACTTCCTAGCAGATATGTTCAGGATTGCAGCTATAACTCTAGGAACTGTGTTGCTCTTTTCCCTTCAAGCAGCAGTGAGATTCCCCAAACCTATCTCTCTGCTGCTTATCCATACATTCCATACCAACTGCTATTAAACACGGCTATTTGTATTTACATATATTTCCCGTTAAACTGCCACTGCCAATGAGTGTGGCATGGAAGACATAGTTTAGCTCTATGAACAGCAACTTAGGCTTCTTTCCAGCCAGCTATTATTTAAGAAGGAGCAAGGATTAAATATGCCCCCAAATAATAAGCTGGTCTAAAATGTTCCTCCCATTTCCATTATGCAATGCATTGCACCAAGCAAATTAACAGCCTTAAAAGGAATGCTTCTTTTGCCACCGTTGGATGCAGCACTAAGTTCACTTATCCACATATCATCAAAGAAAGCAGAGAGCAGCATAAAGAATCTAACGGGAGCAGCCTGTTTAAGCTTTTTTCTATCCATAAAAGGTTTCCTGAAGAAACGATTATCAGTATTTGGCATGAACTGAATAGTTTATAATATCTGAGTGCTGATACAACATCTTGTAAAGTTTGTAAATTACGTCCTTCAAAGGCGGTGGTCTTTGAGTTATAACTGTAAGTGTTGCTATGACAGTAGCATACTGAGCACAGGAAAAATGAAGCTATAAACAGAGTCATTGCTAATTTTTGCACTTTACCTAATATGGGTAAAGGCACATCATTTGTCTTCCAGCTGCCAAGATGTAATGTCACACAGGCTCTGTTTTCAAATGCATATTAAGAGAGTCCACTGCAGTGTCAAATTTCTTAGCATACTGTATCTGCTGTTTTGTCCTCCAGAAAACAACTTTTAGACTGTAGTCCTAATCTCATTTACTAGAGAGAAAGTCCCATGGAACATAGTGTGACTGGCTAATGATTTGTTGTATGGTACAAACAAAATAATAATAATTATGCACTGGTAATTCTGTTTTTCATAACATGCTCTTGGGGCACCTGTTTCAATTCCAAGGGCTACTTTTCCTTGTGGGTAACCTTCTAGGGAACACAGTCAAGTGCCAGATACAAAAGAGGGCAGCACAAAAGATGTGACTCTTACCTTTGTGTAATAGGCTGCATCCCAGTCATAAAAAAGTCAGAAGTGTTTACACACACATCTCTATATTCTATCTAGGCAAGAGGCACCATCACATTTCAAAGACACATTCCAGCTAGGCAAAAGCACAAAATGCAAAACGGTATTTTCCTATGCACTCTTAGACCCCAAACAACAAAGCATATCAATCAGATTTAATATGACCAAGTCACTTACATTGATACACACACACACACACACACACACACACACACACACACACAGATAATCAGCTTCAGTGATTAATTTTATTTCCCGAGCACTAGGATCTATTTCACTCAGCCCAAATTCAGAAATGTGTGTGTCTTCCAAGAAATAAATTCATCAACAAATGACATCTTCTGTCCCAATATAAAGGTGGCTTTTCTTTACTACAAACCATGGTAAAATACACACACACCACTGAGATTGTGGGGCAAAGAATAAGCTTCCATCTCTTTATAAAACTAGCACCACAAATTAGATCTAGTATCTGTAATGACATCAGATAACTGAGACCTGTCAAAGTTTAAAGGTCACTTAACTGCCAATCAACTGATTGGAATTTACAGCAACCTTCAATTGGCTGATTGGTGTACAACAACCTCCTTTGAAGCCACACCTACAGCACCAATCAGCTGACTGGCGCTGGAATCATGCCTTTGAAGAGGTTTGTTGTAGAAAGAAAATGCTCCGTTTTAAAGTGGATGAATTGCTTCCCTTGACATAGGAAGAGGTTTGGATTTAAAAGAGGTGGGGTTTCAATCCAAACTGCAAAGGGGAAAATTTTGAAACCGAGCATTTCTTCTCTCTGCACAGGAAGTGGTTTGCATTCAGAGCCCTGGGTGGGTGGGGTATTTCCCTCGGCTGCACCAGAGAAGACATTGGGGAAGGAACATGTGATGTTGTGGGTGGGGATAGTTAGAGCAAGCTCACTCCTTGAAGCCATGCTGTCAGACAGGGTGACTAATAACACCTGTTTCAGTGTTCTTATACATCCAAATGATGGAAATGAATCACTGTAAAATTCAGTCTTAAATCAGGGGGTGTTTATGATGTTAGTGACTGCTCACCAGTGTTGCTAGGAATCATTTTTTAAATTTTATCTTATTACATATGTCATTATCTCTCTGCCTCACCTTTCATGGGCTGATCGATCATACTCCTAAAGTGAAACCTTGATGTATGAATACAGTCAAATATGGAGATTAAAGCAAGTGTTGTGGAAACAGCAAAGGAGGATCCGGTTTTTAAAAATTAGTGTTATGGTGACCTTGAGTCGCTAATGGTCTCTTAGCTTAACCTGCCTCACAGGGTTGTTGTGAGAATAAATGGAGAAGAGCAATGCACACCATCTTATGTTCCTCAGAGGAAAAGTAGGATATAAATATAATCCATACTTGAATAAATACTTGAAGGTGGAACAAACAAATTCTTTGGCGGTGGGGATGGGGGTCCACTCAGTGCTGTAAGGAAAGGACTGCTAAAATGGTCTGATCATTTTCTTTTGTTAAAGACATAGTTCTGGCTAGGTCTACTAAATGCCCTCTTTCATATATAAGCTAGGGGCAATATGCTGCCATGGAAACTAAATGTGAAATCAAGTGTTGCAAAATGGGTTGCGTCTTTCTTCCCCCTCCCCCAGCTAGGGGCAAATTCAATGAGATGTTTCTGTATTTGAAACAGAATGATAGACAGGTGAGTCTGCTGCCAGTCTGAGAAAGAGGCCAGAGCTGTGGGTTTTATGGGCTATTTGAGGGATCCCAGTGCCATCCCCCCCTCACAAAAGCAAATTCCTAATGGAGAATCAGTGTCTGTTAGGGTGGTCAGAGTGCTATATCTCCACTTTTGGTCAACCTCTATAATTGTAAATGAACACAAGTATTGAAAAATGCCATTAAGCCTCCAGACATCTCCTTTCAAAGGTAAAAAGTACTTGAGTACATGCTGCACCCTTGGCGTGATCACTGTTTAGAAGATTGGGACATCAACTCAGAAGCATCATTGGAAACACTAATATCTGATCACTTTGTTTCTCAGTTTATAATGGGATCTGTGAAGGTCATGCCAGGCACTTCCCAAAGTGAATGGCATTCAATATCACCACTATGCAGACGTTCCTAATACACAAGAGTCCATTATGTCTTTTCAACCTTAACTTCAGATATAATGGCAATAAATTAAGTAGCAAACCATCAGAATCAAACACTAGATCAAGCAAGGGGAAGGAAAGGAATGGCTGATGTTTCCATCTCTTAGAAAGGGAAAGAGAAAAAGAATCTCTGATTCAGAAGGTTGGAGAGAATTTATTTTTCCTTCCATGTCCAACTCTGTGCCGAACAGCTTGCCTCCATTCCAATAAATAGAAAATTAATTACGGATGGAGTGATGACTTTCTTTTTCCAATTTACAGCTAGTGCGGGGGGGGGTGTATTCTTTGGTGATTACAGAGTGGAGAGCAAAAGTGAAAGGAGAGCATGCAGTCCAAAATGTCTGTTTTGCTGGGATATGATTGATATCCTACCACGGAAGAAATTATTTAGCTCTTAGACCGCTGTGAAGTGTCAGAAATTGTCTGTGGATTTTCTCTGGCCTTACTTACCCTAGAATATTAACTACCCTCCTGAAATGTTAACCGAACCAATTTAAGTCATTCTATAGCCTTTGTATGTCAGTCTGATGAGCTGCTTGCATTCTTGATCCTGAACCTATTATTCTGCCCTTTCATTATAATATCACTTGTTATTGCAGCGACTTCTTTGAATGAACGGAAGAATTTGGGTCTGCAGGAGTACCGCAGCATAGCTCATAATTGAAAATGCTTCCCTAGACTTTGGATTTTGATCAGGCTAAACTACACAAGGGCAATAGTCAAGTTAGCTTAATAATAGCCAGAGGAAATGCCTCTAATCTAATTGGTCACAGGGCATCTATCACCACAGCCAATTTCTTTAGAATTAAAAAAGGTGCTTGTGGGTACAGTAGGCTCTTGGAAGGTGTCCAGGGATTTGGGGTGTATGTGTTTGTATGCAGGGAAGGGAGGAGTTGGAGCAGGGAAGAACTCTCCATCTACAGGCAGTGAGCACGCTGAAGTAATTTCTGAAGCACACTGATAAGTGGTGCCTTTGAATTTGCATTAAAGAGCTCAATAGTTGCTACCTGGGAGAACAGCTCACGCTTCTAAACTGACTTGTGTCCTGTAGAGATTAAGGACACAGGCCTGCAGGAGATTAGCACGTCACTTGGTTTAAGTGACACCCAATCCATTTTATTGACATCAGCTCTATCCTGCAAAACAAGCACTTTTTGAGGGAAACATAATGAAAATTTTGTGTGGCTTTATGGGCTGGCATATAATGGCTTTTCACAGGCTGTTGCGAGCTGCTGTTGGCAGGGCCTGTAAATGAAACCAACAGCACTTGTTATAGGTGCCAGTCTGGCACATGCCACTGCATACTAATAGGGCCGAGAGAATGCCCCAAGAAGCATTACATTGCTTTTTAATTTTACTGAAGTCATGCTGTGGACTGAGGACATTAAGCTTCATTCATTGCATTGGGCAGACTATTACTTCATATTGCTGCTATTCTTATTTCTCCCTAGGATTCGATGGCAAGGCCACACAGGCCTCTGATTTGATTTCTAATTGTTAGATTTTTCAATAACCTGCCTTTGGGACTTGAGGCTGCAGAATGGGAATCAGCTGATAGGTGTAGAGTTCCCTTGTATTTCCTTTAATGCCCTTGTAATCATACAGACTAGCGTAGATGCCCACTTGCTGCTATGGTGCTGCATCCTGGCAATGGGAAGAATGGCTGAATTGAATCTGGGTTCTGGGCTTGGGAGATCTGACATTTCTGCAAAACACAAATGCCAGTTACCTGGACTCCATTATTCCGAGGAAATAAGCTTTTGCTAACACCTTGGGAAACAAATTTGCCATTATTTCCCTTGTTTTTGATCTGTAGGAAAAAAGACACCACATGTATTGAGGTTGATACAATACATGAAGGCTGGGCTATATTGGCATGGAATGAAAGCAGAAAGCTAACACACGAGAAATCGTCGTACGAATAAGGAAAACAAAACAAAATACCCCACCATTAACCTGTTCCATTTCACATACTGTTAGCTGCAGCTAAAACTTCAGAAATGTGTTCCACCAGAGTAAACAAAGTATAAATCCTGCTGCTTTTTATGCTAAGTGTTTTCACTTGAGCGACAATAAAAAAATTATTTTTAAAAAAGAGGTTAGGAGCTGAATTTAAATTGAGGTCTCCTTCATGCATTTGTTATTAATGGAGTAGGAGTATGATTGATTTATCTTCATTTTCAAGGAAATAGAACAATTTTGTTTTTGCTCCTCCAGCCCTTGATTTGAAATGAATAATAAGGTGTTAAATATAAAACAAGCTGTACAACAGGTTTTTCGATCCTGAGGCTTCATGCATAACCAGGGACTGGGGTGGGGGGAATTAAAGGTGAACCTACCTAATTCACACATTCTGGAAAAATACAGGAACCAAAACACAGCCATCCTCCAAATTTCACATTTCCCTGATTTTTTCAATGCAGTTTCCAAGCCAAGCAATGAGTAAAATCACAATAATAATAATACAGTAATAGCATATGCTGGGGTGGGGTGTGCATACAGATGCATACAACAATGTGTATATTAGAAATCCACACTAAAATATTTATAAATTTTCAATGGGACTTTAAAACATGCAATTCACCAAACATGGGTAGAAATGAGGAAAACTGAGTTTAAGAATGGGGAAAATGTGTGCGATAGAAAATGAAATGGACTGATTTGCCCATCGCGAGGCAGAACACATGAGCAAAAGTGGTCATATTCACTAGGTGTGGTAAAGCAATGGCAGGGAATGTAGACTGAGCTATTTACATGATCAGATGGTACCACTTGGAATCTGCCTGAGACTCAAGAGATGGTTGAAGGGAGGCCCACCTTGACCTTTGCCATCATCAAGGAAACTAAGGGATACTGAAAGAACATCATGGAACATGAGGATGGTTGAATCTGTCCAGTTGTGTTTCTCACCCCACCCTCACCCCCTTACTAATCTTAAATTCAGTTCTCCACATTTCTGCATCAGTCTGAGGTGTGTTTCTTTTAACTTCTCACAAAAATATGTCAGCAGTTTTCCTGGTATACACACTTCTGCAAGTATTTTCCACTAATACTATGCATTTTGTATGTTATTTTCATGTGTTTTGTATGCTGTTATTAGGAATATGGGCATTTTATGCACTGTTCTCTCCAAGTGACACATTTTTGTACATATTACATAGTTAAAGTAGTGCATCACATCGTTAGAAGATGTGTGAATTTTGAAGGATAACTGCCTTTCAGTCCATATATCCTTTTGGAAAGTGTGGATTCAGTAGTTTCACATTAAAATTTCTACTCAACCTCTACCCTCCCACCACCCATTTGCAATAAACTTTCCCTATGTGAATCTGACCTTTCTATATATTTCCTGCATTTTTGGACTGCAGCCTGCTGGCTGTAATTGGTTTGAAGGTTGCATGTTTTATCCAATGATGGCTATTGTAATTTGCTGTGTTGGGTTATTTCATTTCCGCTGAAGTAGTTGCAATGGACAGTTGTAATGGACGTGATAAACATTTTACTATGGTACAGCAACTGAATAAGTGTGCAGAGAATAACCAGTTAGAGTGCTGGTGCAGATTACTTTGTGAGCCCTTTTTATAGATTCTCAGGCACTGCATACTATGTTCTACTCCTGCAGTTGGGAATGAAGAGTCTTGCAATCTGGCTGGGTAAGGTCAGGCACCTCTTCTGGTTGGGGTTCTACTGCAGAATTTTTACAATCCCACTTACAAAAGGAGTCTAATCCAAACCAATTTGGTCAGTTTCAATCCAAACGAAGACATGAGATGCTCAGAGGAAAACGGTGCCGCTCTCTTTGTTCTGTTAATGATCACAATGAAAAGAAGACTGCATGCTGTGAGCAGCATACACTTTTAATGCTATTGCTGTCATGAATTTTGTGAGTTCAAAATAATTGCCTAAACAGCTGCTTCAAGAAGCACTTATTTCAAAAAACAAATGACAAGCCCTGGATGTCTGGCTTGCTGCAGAGAATGGAAAGGTGGCATTCGGAAGGAAGCAGCGGATATAAGACAATGAAGCTGCACTAAGAGGAAAGGGAGAATCACATATTCAGATTCTGTGGGGAAATACAATGAGGTCCAATAATCGCCATGCATGTCACTGGGATAAGGAGCGCATGGGCCAATGTGATCTGAATTCCCAGCCAAAAGGGCAGGCACAGCACTAAATAGTAACAATAAAGTGTTGCTTCACATTGTAAAAAAGAGAGAGAAAGAATAGAAAGTAGGGAAACCATTAGTGTTACATTGTGGCTACTTTTGGCTCAGCTAGGTATAGCTACCACCCAAAAATTACATAGCTCAATGCAGGGACAACTCATACATGAGAGGACGTGTTTGGACAATGGGATCAACAACGGCAGCAGATCCTGATTTTGTTCCTGATGTAGATCTCTCATCCCTTGTTCCCTGGCAGGGAGGAGGTGCTGTTTTTGATTCACCTTGAGTGCTAAATGTCTCAGGCCAGCCCTGGCTCGGTGGTAAAGTTTTGTATGCAGAAGGTGCTGGGTTCAATCCTCAGCATCATCAGGTAGGGCTGGGAGGGACCTGTATCTGAGAACCTGGAGCGACACAGCCAGCCAGTATAGCCAGCGCTGAACTAGCTGGAACAATGTTCCAACTTGGTATAAGGCAGCTTCTTATGTGGTCTATAACTAAAAAATTCTGATGCCCCTATGGCTTAGGATCAAGTTACTCCAGTGACTATCTTCTACAAGAAGAACCTGCCCAAGACCTTCAGAAGATATTCTTCTTTGCATCCCACCTATATCTGCAATATATTTGGCAGAGTCAAATATGCCCCTGGAACTTTCTTTTACAGGGAGGCCTGTATAGCCCCATCATTGATATCCTGCCATCAGCAGGCAAAAACATTCCTATTTAAGCAGGCCTTTTGCCAGCTGGACTGATTATTTCCTTGCTACTTGTTGGTAATTTCAGCTTAATTGACTGCTGGTTTTCTTATCTGCTTTATGCATTTTTTGAAATATTATACTTTGGTTTTATGTTTTATTGTGATTAGCCACCTTTGGCACTGGGTTCAAGAAAGTGAGGTGTGGATATTAACATTGGTCAAGTCACTGGCTTTCTTCTATAGGGAATGTTTCTGAACATACACAGAGAGTGCTTAACTGATTAACAAAATGTAACAAAATGAAGCCCAACACTTTGTCCCCTTCAGAATCCCTTCTCCACCAGAGAAAGATGAATAACACACTCCTGAGTTGATGCACAAAAAGGATATTTTCCTCTTGATTTCATTCTTTTCTTACATTAACTCAACAGGGGAGACCCTTTCAATTCATACCTCTTTAAGTCCCTTCGATGGGCATCCTGCCTATGTGTAAAATGTACAAAAGGTCAGGACCCCAGATGATTGTCACTTAAGTTCTGACTTCTGCCCCACTGCCCTTGAAATACAACATAAAATTGGACAGTTGTGAACAATTGCTTGCCTTCTTTCTCACTAGTCTTGGGGAAAATCTGCTTTTCCTCTTCCAAGATACAGCCCATGCCATCGACATTAAGAAAGATGCTTCATGTTCACATGTAAGTGACTAAAACCAATTTTAGGATCTTTATCAAGTGTTAGTGCTAATTAGACAATGCTGCTTATCTTTTATTTTTAATGCAGCATGCTGCTTCTCTTTTAATTACATGAAGCCTTTAAATAAAATACTTTAAAACAAAGGTGTCTATTGGCAAGCATTCCAGATCATCTCACTCACTAGTTTTAGCCCTTTGTCTGTACTGCAAACATTTAAGGCCAGATGGGGAACATTTTCCTGATTGCCAGCAGTGGGCAGGGCCAGAGGCAAAAACGGCCAGGGCAACTAATGTAAATGTTGCTTTTGCACAATAGCCTAGTTTATTCTCACATATTCCTCTCCATCCTCCATCAAGGGATGCAAGAGTTCAATGACACATATCTACTAGGCAAAAACATTCAAGGAAACATTACACAGTGCTAGATGAAAGGGTGGGGGAGAGAGAGAGATTCATGGGGAGAATGGGTATGGCTTGGAAGAACCCAGATGACCAGACAAAGAGTTCTGGATGGCCACCTTCAGGCCCTGGGACTTTAAGCTCTCCACCATGATTTAAGGAAAGGAATTTGTATGGTCAGATCAGAGATCTCACTAATAGGATTTTCCTATTTTAAATTTAATCTCCACAGCTCTTAGGTGTCCTTGGCTTGAAGCAAGGGAGCAAAATGGGAGGTGGTGGTAGCTGCTTAGTAAATACTAGCACCTCAGCCTGTTTGCCTTAGAAAGGAGTAAAGACAATCGGCCCTTTTGTCCCACTGAACATTATATTTTATTTAAAACAACAGCAGGTAAATTGTGTTAACATGAACATGTGTGAATGCTGCAGATGCCATCTTAGAGAGAGAGAGAGAGAGAGAGAGAGAGAAGAAATTGTTCTCCTAAAATGGTGCCTCCCATCTCTCAACATTCTTTAAAATCACTGTTTTAATCATATGCACGTTTAGGCAGGTCTAACTGAATGATTAAAATGCATGTCATTAATTAAATAAGATTCCATTAATCAGGTGACAGTCCTAATAATAAACAAATGCAACCATGCATATTTGTGCAGAGACAATGCTGGGTCAAGGAAGGGGAAAACTGAGGCTCTCCAGATAGTATCATCAGCTCCAGACGTCATGCATTATCATGCATTATGGGAGTTGTAACTGAACCCATTCTGTAAGTGAAGGTCTTCCCATCACTACCAGGAAGATCTTCACCTCTTTTTTTTTTTTTTTTTGCATTTTAAAAATTTTTATTAATCTTTCCATATATATACATTAAATCCGTGTTTCATACATCTCATTCTTTTGGACTTCCTTCAACGTCCTTGACATTCATTCGTATTTATCTCTTTATAACGCATTCCAATCTTTCGTACTGCCATTAGTACCATCTTTCAGACATTGTTTTCCATAAGCAATACTTCTTAGTGTTTTACAGTGCCTCTTTAAATCCTACTAGCGTTGTGTTTACTAAACATTTGTTCTCCAGATAATCCGCAAATTTTCCCCAGTCATCTATAAATTTTTGATCCTTCATATATCTAATTTTCCCTGTCAATTTATCTAACTCCGCATATTCCGTCAATTTTAATCTCCACTCTGCTAACGTTGGGCTTTCTTCCTGCTTCCACTTCTGCGCCACCACGATTCTAGCTGCTGTTACCGCATATTGGAAGATTTTACAATCCTTTCTTTTAATATCTTTTCCGACCATACCTAATAAAAAAGCTTCGGGTTTCTTTACAAATGTGTAACTTAATATCTTTTTGATTTCATTATAGACTTCATCCCAGAAGCTTTTAACCTTCCCACATTCCCACCATTGGTGATAGAACGTCCCTTCTTTTTGTCTACATTTCCAACATTTGTTATCTGTTTTATACATCTTGGCTAGTTTAACGGCTAGATCTTCACCTCTTTCATTCATGGTGCATGAGGCAAAGGAGGCCTGGGAACACTACTGAAATCAACAATTTACCATTTGTAATTAAAAAAAAAGTTAAAACAGATTATAGTCATAGGAGCAGAGTGGATCCTCAAAACACACATCTCTAGTATCAAAGCTCAGGGTAAAGAGCTTTATCTTCAGCATTCACCAGGGGCTGTATAGTGAAGAAGACAAACACACCTCTGTGGGGAGGAAATGTCACAACTTAGGTGGTGCAACAGAGCATGATCTCTCCTAGGCCATCACTCACTCAAATTTTGGAGGAAGGTGGAAGTACCAAGAGAACCCTCTCTACAGATCTCAACACCCTGTATAGTCAGCAGGGAAGGAGGCAGTCTTTCAGATACTTGGGGCCTGAGTTATTGAGGGCTTTAAACACAGTCATGAGTACCTTCAATTGAACTTGCAGCCAATGCAGCCAATGTTTTTGAACAGGGATTATACAAGTTCTAAAGGAAACCCCAGCCAGTAATCTCACCATTGTATTTTGGATCAGCTGAAGTTTCTGAGTCATCTTCGGAAGGAAGGCCCACAAATAGTGTGATGTTGTTATATATTTATTTCTATCCCACCTTTCTCCCTGATGAGATTCAATAACTAGGTAACATTGTAATAATCCAGTCTGGAAGTTACTCAGGCATGGAGTGTCATGGCAAAGTCATCTCTGTGCAAAGAGACAGATACCTGTCTCAGCCACCTCTCCTGATCCAGATGGAAAAGAGATAAAGCTGAGCGTATTAGTGACACTTCACTGATGACACCTCCTAGTGGCTTCATAGAAAAGTGAAATAGCATGGGAGATAAGATGGAACATTCTGGGGCACCAGAGGAAAGCACCCATGGAGTCAAACAGTGGCCTCACATAACTACTTTCTGGAAATGACCCTGAAGATAGGAACAAAACGTTGCAGTACAGTGTTATCAACCCCCACCTCCCTGAGTCACTCCAAAAGGATACCATGATTAATGGTATCAAAAGCTGCTGACAATCAAGGAGAATGAGCAGGGTTGCATTCCCCACATCTCTTTCCCAGTTGATGCACTGAAGCCTTTAACTGGCCCTAACTGCGCATTCAGTCGGTACTGTATTTTTGAAAGTCTCATTCATTTCCACCGGTTTGAGAATGCAGCACCCTTTGTGTGCATGCTGCAGAAATAAAACATGCTTAGGATAGTGTATTACTGTTGAGTTTGGCAAATTAGGCCAATAGTCAATCCCAGTTCAACTGCTATGGAAGACTGGAACAGGGCTGGGATCATCCTTGAATGGGGCCTCTATCTTAAAAGCAAGCACAAGGCAGTGAAATTAGCAGTATGAGAGCTTGCTAAGCAAACTCGTGTTCTTTGATAAGGCGACCAGGTCTGTGTGCGTGTGTTGTATATCTTCAAATACAGGCAGGAGCTTCATTTCCATTTAATTGCTTCCCACAGTAGATTCTGAACAAGTAGCAGCTTCTATTTAGTATAATTACATATATTTTTGCATGCAGTTTGCACTGTGAAATCTCACAGAAATCTGTAGTTGCCAATGGAGTGCAAGTATTTAAAACCACATGCTTGAAAGAAGCAAATCAAAGTTTTTAAGCAAGTGGAAACATCTCAATTCATGTGAGAGAGCCAAGGCTGGAAGCTCATGTACTAGGGATCGTTTGCACCATTAGGCATGATTGGAAGAATTGGTGAATATTCAAATTTTGGAATGTGATAAATACCTGCATTAGGTCAATGAAAATATTACAGAACAGGGCGCAAGCTTCTGAATTATCCCAAATTCTTAATCAGGCTCAATGGTAAACTGAGCAATTGCAGTAGGATGGGGGGAGGGTGGTTGTTAAAGAAAGTAATATTTTACAACTCCTTTAAATATCAATTTTTAGATTGCTGCAACCCACACTGAGACATTATGGTAAAGGATGGATAAGAAATTTAGCAGCAGCATCACCAGCTCTGCATCAAGTCACAGTCTCAAGGTGGAAAGGGAGAGGAGGCTACAAATACTCAAAGGAGCTTTTATGTGCTAGGCAGGTATCAGGTCACACTAAGGTTTCCTGGGAACAAGAAGCATTAATAATGGCTGATGTCCAACCTCTGAAAGTACAAAAGCTGGTTGTTACCCAGGTCTGTTTCTTTCCTTTGGACATAATGCACAGGTTCCAAAGGCAGAAAACAAGAAGCCTGAGAAACTAGGCAGCAAAGGTGCAGGCTAATTTTAGGTGTTGTGCCAGGGAAATTGTAGGTGTTATGTTATGCAAAAAAAGGGAAAGGAAAACAGACAGAGAAAATTAAGTACCTTTCATAGCAGTTGGAGGAATGCTCCCATACAGAATAAAGTGCCATTTTCAAGTGCTAAACAATTATCATTTGAGACTCTTAAGTCATGGGGTGTTCAACATCATCTCCAGGACCATCAGTTCAAGAAAGGGTGGGCTGGCACACTAGGAGGACCCATGACCTCTTTCAAGATCACAACCCCACACAACACTCATATTTACTTTATTGTTGGATAGAGCTCCCTTTCGCCAAACTATCATATTGTCTGTCAATGATGTTACTGATACATCTGGAAAGCTGTTGGGCAAAGTGGGATAAATTCACCCCACCCTTCTTTCCAATCCAAGTCTCTGTAATTCAGGCCAAATCAGCATCTTCATCCAGGATTAAATCCTGGATAGCAATGTTTTGTCTTGTTTTCACTATTCGTTGACCTAGCATTTATGAGCAGCACAACATAACTGACAGATTATTGACATGTCTGCCATGAACCATAGGACTGGGTGAAGGATTGGAAGGTGGGATATCATGATATGTCTAAGTTGTCTTCTCATCATGCGATGCATCAGTCTCTACTACCATATCTTCTCCTGCCCAGGATTCTACTGATATGAGCATCCATGCACTCCATAGTGCATCTGCATCAGCAAAACCAAATGCCTTCATCTGCCCCAGTTGCAACAAATCATGTCTCTCCTGTATCAGGCCCTATAGCCACATCAGGTGCTACAACCTTCCAACAGTTTGACTTCGCCCCCAAAGGCACACTCCTCCATCGTCTCCCAAGGCAAATGGATGCCAACAGTGGCAGCACTCCAGTCTTCTCTACCTAAATCTCTCTCCCTGCCCTACACCACTTGTTTGACAGACAAACTTAAAGGCCAAAAAATTAGAATATTAAAATAAGAGAGAACTGAAGATCAATAAGTATAGGAGATAGGTTTTAAGGTCTCATAAGGTTTAGGCTCTCTAAAGCCTAAATGGCAATCCCAGCTACCCCACCCCAATGTGGTATACTCCTTATCACGTTGCTTGCCATGAAATGGACCCTGAAAACTCCTGGCTTCTGCCATTACAATAGTGATAGCCAGTGCTATTTTTCTAGAAAAAGAGGTTCTCAAAGTTACCATGAACTCCTCCCTTGTGCTCATTTAATGGCAATGGCACCCACTTAAGAGGTGTCAGAACTGAGTTCCGGCGAGTTCCAGCTGAAAAAAAGGCCCAGCTGAAAAAGCAACTGGGGGGGGGGGATGAGGTTGTTTTAAGGCTTGTTTAAGGCTAGAACTTATTGGCCATGCTGTTGCATCTTACTCTTGCTTTTTCCTGACTCCATATGCAGAAAGAAGTTAATGGAAATGTCCCCTCAGTCTATCATCGAAAAGAAAGTGTACTACATTTGATAGGAGTAGGGGGGGGGGATCTTCCTTTGGCTATCTTTCACCAGCAGGTAAAGACATTTTTATTCCAGAAGGTCTTTGCGTGTTAACTATCGGTTGTAAAGTTCAGGTTTTATCTGTGGTCTCTGCCATTGATGTATTTTTAATGTTGTGTATTTAATAGACTTTTATTGTTGTATTTTTTTATTGTGTTTTTTTATGACTGCAATTTTTAGATTGTTGTAAGCCACTCTGAGTAGTGGACTCCATAGGCACTACAAGGGCAATATAGAACTCTCCAAACAAATTAACAAATAGCTGGATTCTGTGCTGGTGCCCCAGATACAGCTTATGCTCTTGCCGTGTCTCATAGGGAAGGAAATTCACATCTCCATGCCTTCCCAGTCTGTGGCTTTCTGGGGCTCTTGCTTTCTCTCATTATTTGTGTAGCTCCTAAAGGTTGTTTTATTTAAGTGTCCATAGCAGCCTTCACCAACTTGCTTCCCTCCAGATATTTTGAATTGTAGCTTCCATTATTCTCAGCCATGTTTTCTGGGGCTGATGAACACTGCAGACCAAAACATCTGGAAAGCACCAGGCTGAGAAAGACTAGCTGTAGAGATGGGTGAATTTCAGTTTCTCCCAGTTTCTCATTTTATTATTATTTTTTTGTTTTAAAAAAAATCTCAAGTTCAGTTCTCTGCGTTTGCACAACAGCTTGTGATTTTTTTTTTTAAAAAAAAGTGCTGCTGGAAATTCATCAGAATTTTCAGAATGTATGTAAGAATTCTTCTTACATTCATGTTTGTATGTAATGTTGCCTAATATACACATTTTTAAAAATCAATTTTCCCTACTAAAATACACTGTATATACTAATATATACATTTATATATTCACTTTACCCTGGTATGTGTATTTTGGTACACATTACTTACCTGGAAAACTGTGTTGTAAAATTCAGACAAATGCAAACTTCAGGGGATAGCTGTGTTTCAGTTCTCAGAGAGTAAGAATTAAAAAGCTTCCTCTTTAAATGTGAATTGTATCAAATTTATCCCTCACGCCCAACTGGTCCATTGCTAGCTGCTATGGACCAATTAACGAGATTCATCTAACAAGGGAACAAAAATGATACTCTTCGTAGCATTTCTTCTACAGTTTTTCTTGGGGGGGGGATCACCTTATGGTGGTTATTGGCAGTTCGTGTAAATTATATTGAACAGAATTTTAGGTTAACTTGTTCAGATTTACATGACCCAGTGTGTGTGTGTGTGTGTGTGTGTGTGTGTGTGTATATATATATATATATATATATATATATATATATATATATATATATATGCAGGTTTTGGTGTCTTCGGGTGTCTTCCCGTGTAAGAGTTGGGGTGTCTAGGCGACGTTTCGACGAGGTCTCACTCGTCATCTTCAGGCTGGTGCTTTCGGCTTCTTGTTACTGGAACAGAGCAGGATCTCAGTGTTTGAGTTCCTATAAATACTGTTGAGGGGGTGTGGTGTATAGCCTCCAACGTTCTGGGCAGAGAGGAAGTTCCCAGGTTAGTGTGCCTTTTCTTCTTTTGTTCCTTAATTACTTGAGGGATATCTTGAGTGATTTCTTGAGTGATATTCTGAGTACCACTTAGGTGGGTCATTAGGTGTGGATTAGTTGCTAAAGCTTTCGTGTCTTGACCTCTTGAGCTTGTGAAGAGTTTTTCTGAGAAGATGGCTGTACTGCACTTAGTTGTGCTCTGGCTTGGCTTCGTGTATAGGGGCGAGCTGTGGTTTTGTGCCCTGTGCCAGCCAGATCTGTGTAGGGATTGCAGGGGGGTGCAGCATCCGGAGGTGCCACTATGGTTTGGCTACTGGATGGTGTCTGTAATTTATCTGTGGAGAGGGTCTGGGTTTGGGTCTGGTGTGGTTGATTGGTGATGGCGTTCTGTGTGCCTCTGGTTCTGGTGTCGGTTTTTGTGGGGAGGGCTAATTTCCAGATGTCTGGCAGGCGGGACGTGTCGTCACGCTTGTTCATGTTGTGAGGGTGTTTCTCTATCTCGATGGCTTCCATGATTATTCTCTTGTGGTGATGTTCCATGTTAAAGAGCAATTTGGAATCTGCAAAATTAATTTCGTGTCCTGTTTCTTTCATGTGTTGGAAAAGAGAGGAAGTTTTTTCTTCTTTTTTGACGGCATTCTTGTGTTCTGCGATACGTGCATTTATTCGTCTGTTTGTTTGTCCAATGTACGTGGCTGGGCAGACTTTGCAGGGTATTTCATAGACCCCTTGGTTTTCCAACTGGATTTTATCTTTGGGGTTTCTGAGGATATTGGCTATTTTTTGGTTGGTGCAAAAGGCTGTTTTGATATTGTGTTTATGGAGGATTTTGCTAATTTTATCTGTGGTGCCCTTGATATAAGGAAGGAGGGCCATGCCATTGTTTTCTTCTGTGTCTTGGTTTTTGGGGGGTGTTTCTTTTTGGATTAGCTTCGTAACCCTGTTTTGCTGGTATCCATTGGCGATTAACACATTTGAGAGATTCTGTAATTCAGTTGTCAAGTGGTCTTTGTCAGCCAGGCGTTTGGTTCTGGAGATGAGAGTCTTGGCTACGGAGTTTATTTGTGCAGGGTGGTGGTGTGATTGTGCATGTAAGTAGCGGTTGGTGTGTGTTTTTTTCCGGTAGATAGTGTGTCCTAGGGAGCCATCAGGTTTTTTGTAGATTAGGACGTCAAGGAAGGGAAGTTGGTTGTTGGCTTCTATTTCCATAGTGAATTGTATTTTGGGGTGTAGGCTGTTGAGATGTGTAAGGAGCCACGTACATTGGACAAACAAACAGACGAATAAATGCACGTATCGCAGAACACAAGAATGCCGTCAAAAAAGAAGAAAAAACTTCCTCTCTTTTCCAACACATGAAAGAAACAGGACACGAAATTAATTTTGCAGATTCCAAATTGCTCTTTAACATGGAACATCACCACAAGAGAATAATCATGGAAGCCATCGAGATAGAGAAACACCCTCACAACATGAACAAGCGTGACGACACGTCCCGCCTGCCAGACATCTGGAAATTAGCCCTCCCCACAAAAACCGACACCAGAACCAGAGGCACACAGAACGCCATCACCAATCAACCACACCAGACCCAAACCCAGACCCTCTCCACAGATAAATTACAGACACCATCCAGTAGCCAAACCATAGTGGCACCTCCGGATGCTGCACCCCCCTGCAATCCCTACACAGATCTGGCTGGCACAGGGCACAAAACCACAGCTCGCCCCTATACACGAAGCCAAGCCAGAGCACAACTAAGTGCAGTACAGCCATCTTCTCAGAAAAACTCTTCACAAGCTCAAGAGGTCAAGACACGAAAGCTTTAGCAACTAATCCACACCTAATGACCCACCTAAGTGGTACTCAGAATATCACTCAAGAAATCACTCAAGATATCCCTCAAGTAATTAAGGAACAAAAGAAGAAAAGGCACACTAACCTGGGAACTTCCTCTCTGCCCAGAACGTTGGAGGCTATACACCACACCCCCTCAACAGTATTTATAGGAACTCAAACACTGAGATCCTGCTCTGTTCCAGTAACAAGAAGCCGAAAGCACCAGCCTGAAGATGACGAGTGAGACCTCGTCGAAACGTCGCCTAGACACCCCAACTCTTACACGGGAAGACACCCGAAGACACCAAAACCTGCATTCCTGTACCCGTGAAAATCTACGAAAGCATATATATATATATATATATATATATATATATATATATATATATATATATATAGTGCTCAGTGAGAAAACTGCCAGGCAATATCTGAGCCTCACATCAGTTTCTGAAAGCAATGTCAGTGAAATGTTGTGTCCTCTTGTTCCGATTTTAACATTCAGTGATTATTGACCACGATCCATAATAAATGTGAAAAATCAGCATTTGTAATAGGATTTTCTTATCTCTGTAAAGCATATCGGACATGCAGTAGTGCATCACAGTTTTGATTTACATCCATTTCGGTGCATGAATACAAATGTTCCAAGATTTTTTTAATGTGCTGCTAGTTCTTGCTGCTTAAAGGAGAAACAGATCCCCCCCACCACTATTTTTTATTAGCAATTCTACTGAAGCAGTAATCTCAACCAACACAGATCCAGAATCACGCTACACTGAAGGAGCCTAAGCATTTCTAAACACAGCCAGCAAAAGAAATGTGCACTTATGCTCAGAAAATAATATGCTTCATCGGGACTGCAATTAAGCAGCAACCTAGAGTAGCACTACAGTAATTTACCCTACATGCCTTGCTAATATTTTGAATAAAGCTTTTACTTTCTGGTGGTGTAACATCTTGGCTCTCTAGTTCTTTGGGTGCCTATTAGTCTTTGTGAATATTGGTTTTGTAAGTGTGCATACCACATTATATGCAGAAGAAATTCACAGAGTGAAAATTCACTGAGTTTTCAAACCAACTTCCATTGGAACAAAACCTTCAATTTAGCAGGTTCTGTGGATCAAGTAGTCCAGGTTGTGCACACACTCACCCCCCCTATCCTCCATTCAAGCAAGTAAGAAGCATTATCACAGTTCAAGGACACAGTCCAGCCAAGCAGGGTCAAACAGAGAGGAATTGTACGTCTCATTTGGACCACAGGCCTGAGGTTCCCACTTGTGATACAGAGGAACTGCACAAGTCAACCGTCTGGTGAAGATGGAAAGGCATGCAGTTGCCCTATTATACCATTCCCCTCCGCCGCCCCGGAAAGTAAATAACCTGTTAAACTGCACCAACACCTTACAACCCCTAGAAACAGAAGGTAAAATGACACATAGTGGCTGCCTATTAAGGTAAGCCTTGCAGTGCTTTGCACTTCTAATCAGGGAGGTATGTTGCTGTCTCGAAAGACTCAAAGAGAATTGAACATGTTGGTTGTAACCTAAATATCTCTAAATGGTCTGGGACCAAGTTGCTTCACAAATTGTTATCTCCTGTGATACGGGTACAGTTCAGGTCAGCAGAGGTGTTGTGAAAGCTGGCAAGATGTTGATTTAAGTGAGAAAAGGAGCTGGGAAGAAGCCTACTTTTACTGCCAGTTGGATGAAGAAGCAGGGTTACATTCTTTTTCTACATCTACAAAAGAAATCAGTCTCAACGGCTGCCGCAGCAGGAACACTGAGTAACTGGGCTGAAGAACTTCGAATGAGACAGTTTGGGAAGATTCCACTTCCCAGCTCTTTTCTCATAGAATTGTATATTTGGAGGAGGTGTTGCAGGCCATGTAGTTCAAGCCTCGCATCAATACATTCCTAGACCATCCCCTGGTGGCTGATTTTGGCTTAGAGATCTCCAGAAAACGAGAACTCCCACCCCATGGTTATTGTTTCCATTCTCAGATTATTCCTCTTACAGTTAAGAAGTTTCTGCCAAAAGTCAACTAATCAACCCTCGTGTAAGTTATACTATTATACTTAATAGTTGTTTCCTTTGGGGAAACAGAGGACAAGTGTTCACTCGCTATAAGTGGCAGCCCTTCAGGGATCTGAAGAAAAACATGCAGTACTGCCAAGTAAGAATGCATGAATTTGTTAATTTTAGTTTCACTCAGTTTCACATTGTTCCAGTCTTAAATTCCATTCTCCACATTTCTATACCAGTTTGTGATTTTCAAAAACAAAAAATGGGCCTCATACAATTTTGTCTAATATACTTTTTTTGCAATTTTCCCCTAAAACAAAGCATTTTTTGTGTTATTTTCACCAATACATGCATTTTTATTTACACTTTCTGGTATGTGATACTTTGCTGGAGTCAGGAGTGCCAGCTTGGTCCTACGACCATGGGTGTCCAGGGCCGTGGGTGCCATGAGGCATGCATGGCCCTGGCACCAAAATTTGTGGGTGCCTGGCCCGTTCATGGGGAATTTTGTCGGTGCATGGGCACCCATGGGCCCACAAAGCCAGCACTTATGGCTGAATTACTGCATTGGAAAATTCTGAAAAGGACGAATTTTGAAAAATGGCTCTGTTTCCATTTTTGTATTGCTTTGGAAAATGTGTATTATTCACCATGAATAATATTCATATTCACCATGAAATGCATCAGATTTCTACCCCGCCTCTATTGCCAATTTAGGCACATTCACCCATCCACTAACTGTTCATTTGAACATTTTGGCCTAAATGCAGTACTTTGCATTGTCTCTTAAATTTCATCCTAGTTTAGCATTCTGTCAAGAGCCTTTAAAAAATTTATTCCTGTTTTCTAGGGTGCTAGCTGCCCCCCTTCAGCAAATACTCTCCAGCTCTTTAGTTCTTCATTCCTGCCATTGCAGTAACGTGGATGAGAGGGAGGACTGGGCACAGTAGGCCTAGCTTCTGATGCTAGTAAATCATTAGCTCTCTGCTGGCTTATTTAGAATTCCCTGCAATCACAGAATGGGGATTATATCCTTTACTGCTGGGCAGCGACACAGTGCTTACATTCTCTGTTGTAGGGAAATTAGAAATACTTGTAGTCTGTGTAGCTTGAGGAGAAATGTAATATTGCACATTGTGCCATGATATGTGATAAGCGCCCAAGTGAATGATGCCTGAAAGCCCCTTCAGACTGGTGTGGGTTTTTTTGTGGACGTTTTCTGCAATGTATCATTTCAACAGGAAACCAATGAGACATACACAGATTGGACACAAAGCAGTATGCCCACCCCAAAACTTTTGCAGGCAGAAACAGTATTGAAAGTGAGATTGAAGAGCACTCTTTTGCTATAATCATGAATACGGATCATGGATGCACGATAAAGATGATGTCAAGAAGGGCAGTGATTGTCAATGTATTATTTATGCGTTTGATTTTATTTCTGGATCTCTGTTCTGGATCTCAGGGTGGTGAATGAAACACATAATACAGATAAAAATTAAAACATTAAAAATATAAGTCAGACCATTAAACCAAATTCCACAGCAGCCTTAAATTATAATATCCAAGTAATCATCTTTGCTCAAATGCCTACATGAAAACATGGTTTTAAGTAGATTTCTGAAATTCATCAGTGAAGCAGGCAGTCTCTAGAGGAAAGATGTTCCACTACTTGACATGATGAAGAGAAAGACATAACTTAGGCTGGAGAGAGTAACTATCCAACCATATTCCAGAGCTTTTTTAAAAAGAAAAAGATAAAGTAAAGAAACATGTACAAATAACAGAATATGGCTTGGACCTTGAAACCAACTAGCATTGCCACCTGTCCTGTATAACATAGGGTTGTCCCGTATTTCAGTGTAAAATGCTACATCCTGTATTGATACAGTTTTGTCTTGTTCGGGTCTTCTCTCTCTCTCTCTCTCTCTCTCTCTCTCTCTCTCTCTCTCTCTCTGGCAAGTTGGGGAACCTCTCCCAATGCATGTTTTTGATAGGGTGTGTGAAAAATCAGGAAGAGCAGCTTATTTAAGCTTCCTTTCCCACTGTACCCAAGTGACCCATGCTTCTTTCAGCTTATGTAACCATGCACGTTTGCTTGATTTGCAAGGCAGTCAATGCACCATTACTCTGCTTTGCTAACTCTAGCACCCTACACTTTCAATAGCTTCCTTTAAACCCAAAACCTTTCATCTAAAAAGCAAAGCCCTGTGAAATGTGTAGGTGATTGCCCTTCGATGTGTCCTTGTGTTTTCTAAAACCTTAAAATGCTTCTCTTCTCTTTCTTTTTCTTTTTTTGTAGGAATAGACTGTAAATGCCACAGGGCTGTAAAAACAGATTCTCCCTTCTGTGAGAATTGTTTGCAAAAGATGGAAGGTGATGTGTCCCTGATATAAGACAGCTGTTTCACCAGTGGTTTGTCCTCTAATGCTTCCCTTGGCAAATTAAGGACTCTGATAACTGAAGTGAAATGTATTAGGAAGCCTAATGTATTTGGACTGCTTTGAAATGAACAGGAGACAGAAAGTTTTGCCAAAGTCATCCTTCCTTTCCTCATTGCTTTAACGTTATAAGCAAAGCTAACTGAAAAAAGCAAGTAGCTGCCTTTTGAGTTTCATGTTTATAAATTCTTTTACTAATTTATGTCAAAACTTCTTCAAACATATGGCCTGTGTGCCATCAAGAGCACATGTGCTACTCCTAGATATAAAACTTTTGGTTTAAGTTGTTTATTGGGAAACATAAGAATTCATTACACAGAGAGAATTGACTATTTACATATACAATATGCAAAAGATTATTGGGATAACATTTGGTATGTGAGATTTATGCTTCAAACAACCCATATGCTACTTAGGATTCTTCTTGAAAATATTCTCTATTGGTTAATAATGCAAAACTTTAATTTAAGAAAATATATAGGACTACAGGCTGTCGTGTTAATTGCCTAAGTTTTACGCAATTAAAAATAAATACGACCTGTAACCAAACAACTGCAGACACCACGAAGCATTGTTAATGTGAATGCATTATTATTCCATGTTTAATGGTGTGCTTTGGCCGTAACTACAAATCCATGACACCAATCAGAACAAATATAAATACAAAATTTCAAAATTATACTTGATACAACGATGCATAAAACATTAACCAAGTACCAAACTATAAAAAACTAAACATTCTTTACACAGTTATCTCAGAAGTATTAAAAATTAATTTAGGACAGCATTTGCTTCCACAAACAATTCCCTAGTTTTGCTAGCTGCCCAAGTTAGCAAATGCTCTGGCAACAGAACAAGAGGGAGAGAAGAAAATCCTCAATTACAACAAGGATAACAGATTCTGTATGTGTCTACAAGTTAAATGCACACATATATTGTATGGTGCTTCTCTTTTGTATGAAGGCCATTTAACACAAGTGCATATTTTGAACACAAGTGCCTCCTAGATTGTTTTAGGTGGCAGGGAACATCCAAGCATAGTTGAGTTACAACAGCAGCTTCCTTGTCCCGTGAATTTGCCAGACCAGAAAACTGGGAGGGAGAGGAGAGGAACCTGCTAGAGCAGTATACACACTCTAGTCACCCATCAAGTCATTGTAAATTCCAGACAAGAATGGAATACATACCTCTGTTTGGATGCTTTCTTCCATTCTTTAAACAAAGTTCACTCCAAACAAGGATAAAAAATGTGAATTAATTCTGAACATATGTAGCATGTTCCTTTTTTCTTTTCTTTTACTGGCAGGTGAATAACATGTATTTGTTGACACTACTGTGGGTTGACTTCAGCTTGGTAAATTCCATTGTGTGAACAATGACCCAAAACCTCCCCCCAAGTTGTTGTTGGGGGGACCCCTTATGAAGCTAGACTTCCCAGTGCCATTAACAAACTAAAGCTCCCAGGATTCTATGGGGGGAGCCGTAATTGTGAAATTAGTATAAGTGTGTTTTAAATGTGTGGAGTAGATGTGGCTGCACTTCACTGCACATCCCTCATACCCCACTCCACCCCACATCTGCACCGATGGGTTGGGAGAAATCCAGAGCAGATTGTGGAGGGAGAAAAGAGGCACCATTGCATGGAGAGAAGCTGTTCCTCTCCAACAGGGCTGAATTTAGGTGTGATGAAGCCATAAGCTACTGAAGGCAATGGGGCCCTTCATATAGCAGGCTTACTTACATCATAGGAGCCTACACAACACAAAACACTGTTGCTGTATGTAGGTTGTATTTTGCTTTTTAGCTTATATTTTGGAAATGTACATCCAGTTTTTCCCCCTTTAATTTTTTGGGGGGTCCCCAAGAGAGAGGGGCCCTAAGCTATAGCTTGTTTAGCTTATACATAAATCTGGCACTGCTCTCCAATACAGTGGTACCTCGGGTTATAGATGCTGCGGGTTACAGATGCTTCGAGTTACAAACTCTGCTAACCAGGAAGTGGTTGTTCCAGGTTAAGAACTTTGCTCCAGGATAAGAACAGAAGTTGTGCACCAGCAGCGCAGTGGCAGCAAGAGGCCCCATTAGCGAAAGCATGGCTCAAGTTAAGAACTGTTTCAGGTTAAGAACGGACCTCTGGAACGAATTAAGTTCTTAACCTGAGGTACCACTGTAATGACTTCATTAGATGCATCCCTCTGTTTTACGGGTTAAAGCTGGGGATGGGAATCTTATATGCAAACAGAATATAAGGTAATGGAGGTCCCTAAATTGTTTCATTCAGAAACTAAAAATCTATTTCTCAAGATAAAAATAATGTTTATCCTTTGAACGATGTGCTTAAACATCCAAAAACTCTCCCTCATCTGAAAATCTATATTTCATGAGATGCTGCTGAGGTAGGCCTGCCATGTGATATGCACTGCCACCACTGAGTTTTGCTTAGCAAATTCATTATAAAATGTTTGTTTCTTAAGATTAAAATGCCATATCCCCATCTCTCTCTCTCTCTCTCTCTCTCTCTCTCTCTCTCTCTCTCTCACACACACACACACACACACACACACAAGCACAAGCTCACACAAAGGATTATAATATTAAACTAATTTGCTCTTAAGAACAGAGAGAATCACTGCAATATAATTATACCAAAATGTGTGCTCATCATAAGCCCAGAGCAATATTGTTGTCAAATCATAAATAAGGAATGCTGTCCTGCAATCTCTGCAACAAAACCCCAAGGCAAATTACCTTCACTAGTTGATAATTTATTTCATGTGGACTGCTGCATAAATAACCCAAGCTCTGCCCTTTTGAATCACACCATTGTTTTGGAGAAATACAATCAGTCCATATCCATGCCTCCTATCCTATTAGTTGGGTGGTTTGTCCTGGCCACTTAAAATGCATTGCACTGAATTTTGCAACATCTTAAATTTACATGGTTCAAAAGCAACAACGCTGGGCTGAATTTTACTGTGGGGTCATTTCTGATGTACTATTTCTAAAATTTACAAGCACACTTACAATTTGGGCTTTCTAAAAGGATCTGAAAATAATATCAAGCCACAAAACGGATGCATTAAATGAGATAAATACATATGTCCATATCAGAATAAATTCTGGATCAGAACCCATGAATTGTACTTCCAGTCTTAGGAAAGGTTGGGAGCAAAAGAACTCTTTAACTGTATAAGTCTGTCTAGGTATACACCTCTCTTTTTTCCCATGTTTCCTGCCTCTAATAGCCATGAACTCTTTCGACAGGATTTATTGTGTTTGTTTTTAGCTTTTAGCTTTGCTAGATTATAACAAATGTTACATTGATTTCTTTTCCTTTCTTTTGGAACACTTGAAATTCTCCTTTCCTAATTATCTTTCTTTCTTCATAATGGTTCTGGCCACATGGCTAGTTCAATTTTCTTCCCAAATTCCAAAATGCACTTGCCTCTATCTTTGTAACATAGTGTTAAATGCAGTTCATTCAAAACCCGCATATGCAGGAGACACCAGCCTTTCCTCAATACCTAAGGACTCTTATCATCAATTTATAATAAAAAGGAGGGGATAGCTGCTTCAAGAGATGGAAATTTATCTGGTCTGAGTTTGCCTGAAAGCGTTAAAAAGTCAGAGTGTCAAGCTAGTGAGGTAACTCAGAATTGTATCAACATCTGCAACAGAGTTCACATCCATGTTTATCCCCTGATGGCTGTAGTGTTAAATAGATGACCTGAGGATATAAAAAAAACCATTGCCAATTAATAACCAGAGACATAGCTTGGGCATAACCTGAAGTCAACTTCCTTGGAGGTAGTTCGCACACTAGTTGAGAGTATTTAAGAAACCAAGAGATAAAATGTGTAAATTACCCCTATAGCTACTATGTACAGGGACATCTTTGTTTATGTATCTGTAGATTTTTGTGCTGTTGTATCATTGCTGGCTGCTAGCTCCATTCATTTTAGTGGGCCAGTATAATTTCCTTCTGAAATGTGCCCTGTATATTTGGAATTGTATTCTGCAAATTCTTCTGGGAAACAGCCTGACCACAGTCTATCAAAATCGGATTCTTACTCTTAGCAGACTTTATTTTGCAATGACAAAAGGCACTCAGTTTCTTCAGCTGAAGCCTTTTTGAAAGAACCGTGCCTCTCAAGTTAAATAAGACAGGAGTCACAGTTTAAAATAGTGGCCGAAAGCTCAGAGACAGCCCTTGTCAGAATGACTCTGCACTCCTCCTTTAGATGGATGACAACTTAATTACAAATAAAATGATTTATGTAATAGATAGTTAAATGTTAAATATTACAATCACTTCACAGCCATTTAAAGCCAAATTTATATGGCCTGACACATATTCATAAATGTTGAGTTTTATTCCTCACCTGTTGTGCATAACAGCCACTCGTTAAACATTTTTGATTACTATGTAGCAAATGTTATTGAAAACTTTAAAACAATATGTCAGTGAAATATTGTGGGCAGGAACATCAGTGTTCAAACAGCAGAGAATGCAGTACTTGAAGACAATTTCAAGGTAAAATAAACTCCAGTGTGAAATTCAGTCTTCCAATGTTTTCATTTTTTTTGTTTAGGTTTCTGGCTCAGGACTTAATCCACAGCTGAATATCTTGCATGTGGGACTTCTTAGAACATAGTGATCATGACTATGAACATGGAAACACACTTATATAGGCATGTTGCAGAGAGGTGACCGGATATTAGAATGGAAGTCTGCAACCACAACACCACACATCACCCTATGTACATTAATTTAACACCCCAGCTGTACTCCTGAAAGCCTAAATTGTCACAAGAAAACAGTTTCTTAAATTCTAAGCCACAAAATTATAAGCCATGGGAATTGTACCAGAAGGCGAGAGAGATGCTGCAGGAACAAATGCTACATTAATCTTTTGTAAATATTATGGAAGAAGAGAAATGTTAGTCTAGAATGCAGATTTTAGATGCATGCTTATGGGGAGAATAGCTTGTTATTCTCACACCTAACTGGGTTAATAAGGATGCATTCTTATTGTAATCCTGGAAAGGAAAGGAAATAAACTTATATTAAAGTAAGTTCCATTGACATCAATAAGGTGCCATTATAAGAAAATACGTGCAGGTTCAAAAATCCAGCCTATTAGAAGCACTTAATTTTTTGAAGAACACATCTCCAAAACAAAACAAAACAAAACAAAAAGCATCAACTCAAATGTTTCATGTTCTCAGAAGTTATTGTATTATTTTAGTGCTTTATTGTGGCATTTGCATTTCACGTTGGCACAACTTGGGGTGTTGTTAAAGGGTGCACCATGGGAACCGAGTGCATATTTTGTGGTGGGCCTCAGATGTCCTGCACCCCCTTTATATATATGGCATTTGGGCACACCTCAAAGCATAATCAACCCTCTATGCTTATAAATTAGCATATTCTGATTTTGTACAAATTTGTGGCCTGAGTCCTTTGAATACCTCTCAATGCTCAGCTCTGTAATAATACTCATGCCTAGATGGTTATGAGTCAGCTGTGTGAATGGGCCTATCAGTAGGGTTTTGTACTAAATTGCCACCTGATTATAAAGTCCCAGCTGTGGCTCAAAAATGTTGATGTTCTTTTAATGGTGGCTGAAATAGACAATTGACCTGCGTAGGTGGAGGACCTAGGCTTCTCAGATGGATGTGCAATTAGCACTTGGAATTAAGAGGGAGAGAGAGACAGAGAATAGTTCTGGGGCAATTATCTCTAAAATACGTGCTACCTTACCTGGGCTTACCTGGGCCCCCACAATATTTCATTCAAGTTGGCACCCTTTCCTGCAGATAGGAATGGGAATGCCTCCCATGTCAAACCCTAGAGAACTTCTGCCACTCAGTGTAGACAATACTGAGCTAGATGGACCAATGACCTGACTTGTTATAAGGCAGATTCCTGTGTTCCTATGTATGTCACTCTATTTCTATATGTGTCAATTAAAGTAAAATGTTGTGAAGACATCATAAGTCTCCAGTTCATTCAAAGGTAGCTCATATTGCTTCTGCTAGATTTCTCACCGCTCAGATTACAGGCGTATAATGGTATTTTCCACATTTAAAATCCAAAACTTTTTTTAAAAGCTTGTATTTGGAATAAACAATACTCTTCGTTGCCATGAGTTTAAGATTGCTAAAATGTTTACTATTAATAACTGCTCACTTGGGGACTGCAAGTAATTTTATAAGCCATTACTGTGCAAATATTAAAAGTACAATATTGGCAATTGCAAAGATGAACTCATCATTTTTTGTTTAGCAAAACATTACAAAATCATTAGAAAAATATTGCTGTTCCAAAGGATTGGCAGCTTTCTGCTGCTTGTGGTATGTTATTACTCATGACAAAGCTATGAAACTTTTATTCCAATCCAAAATGTTGAAAAAAAGGTTTCCTGGTTAAGGATAATGTCCAACATTAGTTTCCAGATCCATACCTAGAGTAGACTGATTTAAATCAATGAATTTAAGAAATGCAAGCCCACTTCTCTCAGTGGTTCTACTCTAAGTAGGACTAACATTGAGTAGCACCACGGTGTCTTCTGGGATTACATCCTAAATCCAGTAGTATTTTTTAGCTGAATTAAAATTAGAAGCATGTCTCATACTTATGCTCTCATAACAATGGGGAGCCGGGTGGTATGATTTAATTATGAAAACAAAACTACCAATAACATAATGCCATTATACCAAACAATGGTGTGACCATACTTAGAATATTTGTAGAATTCTGGTCTCTGCCCCTTGAAAAGCATGTTGTAGAATTGGAAAAGATTCAGAAAAAGACAACCAAAGTTGATCAAGGGGCTGGGTGCAACTTTCCTTTGAGAAAATGCTTTAAAGTGTGGGGCTTTTAGTTTACAGGGGGAAGACAAGCAAGAAGGAGCAAAACAGAGGTGTATAAGATTATACATGGTATAGACAATTGGATAGGGAGAACTTTTCCCTCATTGTTTTATAATACTAGAAGTAGCAAGTATCTTTTATGGTGCTTCTGTCACCAAGAATAAAGTTGGGGGATTTCAAGCTGTTCAAAATGGTTTCGCCAGCCTGATCCAACAAATGGGCTGGCAGTTCCCTAACCCCCATCTATCCAGTAATCTACACAATGATAAAGATGTGATACTGTCATCATGTAGCACTGATTGGCAAGCCATCATCCTACAGTGAAAAAAAAAAGGCTTCATGCTTTACATTTCCTCTAGGATATTCATGAGCAGTACTAAAGTATAATTGATGTTAATTCTACAAGCCATGTTACTTCAGTGGAAAAAGGCTGTTATCTGAACTAATAGGCAGAGCATAAGGTCTAAATGGATGGGGAAATCCCATGACAAGAATTTCAAGAGAGATAGATGCATTTATTGGAGATGTGTTTACCTGGGAGAGCTGCTTCCAGCTCATATTGGAGAGACTTCCTGACAGACATTATATTAACAAGTACAATCTGAAGCCAGGAATCCTGGAAGGTTTTCCAGTGTTAAATGTAGGCAGTGGGCATTATAAATGTACTTAGCATTGCTTTAGTGACCTTTTAGCTTTTGGGAAGGGAGAACTGTGGTTTGAAAAGGGTGGTGATTGTTAGATAAGGCTGTTTTACTGAATGCTCTGTTCCTGGCCATTTACACAGATCCATGCATTCAATGGTGACATAATGTACAGCTAAAGCCGGAGCTAAGCTTCTTATATAAAAAGGAACAATCTGCATGTTTGCCACAAAAGCCCCCCAGTTTCTTGGCTCTCAGCTTGCCCTAAATGGATGGTGTGATTTCTCCTTCATGTTTAAATTAGTTCTGTTAAGAAGAATAATTCATGAAACTACCCTGGTTGCTATATCTTTTCTTCTCTTCTGCTTCTTCTCTTTCTTGTTCTTAACCGATTGCTCTGGGCTGTTAGGCAATGCTGAACTAGATCCCTCCCCCCAGAAAAATAATCAGAAATCAATGGAGAATAAGAATATTGCATGAGAGAATGAGATCTGCTTTGAAACTTGGAACCAGCCAATAACAGAAGGAATGCCTGTTCCTGCCAAACCTTGCTGGGAGCAGCTGTTGAAGCTCTGTTGCAGCCATGGCAGGGCTGGGAATGCCCCCTGCCCCGATTTTGGTATGGTGGAAGGAGGTGCTTCTGCCAAGGTACATTTCTTCAGCACTTTCCAATCTCCCAGGTGCCCTGTGTTTTGTTTGCTGAAAAAACCCCAGTGAGCAGAGTTACAGTATGTCTTCCATTGGCTTTAATTGATGTGTGGGCACCCAGGAATGTTGTGGAGTGCAGACCACAGGTGAAATAATTTGTAGAATGAAATAAAGGATACACATAAGCACCCCTTGGCCACCTCAAATGTACAGTGATATTGACCAAAAAAATGCATCTGACTTATGAGAATTTCACCATTTCCCCCCTCTCAGCTTTTATAATTTTCAAATTCAGTTTCTTTTCACATTCACTGAGTGAATAATAAAAGGCAGAACAGGTTTTCAGCACAGCACTAATTCTACCCAACTTAGAGAAAATCAGTTAGACTAATTTTTTAAAGAGGTTCATTAGAAAGCAGAGTCCATAGAAGGCAGCTGCCCTACCACTATCTATATTTTAGTACAGTTTTCAGATACAGAAGAACTCGTGCACTGGGCACCCATAACCTGGGGTCCAAGTCTGCTTCCGTGGTGTGACGTAATACTTGGTCAAAAAGAATGGCCAGGGCCCCACAGGAACTGACTCTGAGCAATAGAATATTGTCCTGAACCTTCTGTAATGTCAAGGGTCCTGTGCCAGGCTCAGAGGCTGATTGGTAAATAATTTCATATGGAAAATCCTTTGGATGGTTGAGAGTTTGTTAAAAACAAGACAAGACAAAACATGGTTTTATAAAGTTTCAGGGGTCACCTTGCAAAGTGAGATGGTGACTTGCATCGTACTCCGGAGGAGTTATTGTCCAGAGGCAAAAAATAAAAAGGAGAAAAAGTTCATCTCTGACCTTCTGCTTTCCTTTTAGATACATAAAAATAGATAGATACTTGCATACATGGTATTTATATACTGGTAAGTTTAGTGGGCTACAGAAATGGATGGCGGAGGAAGCATATAAAGGGTAGGGTGAAAGCTAGTGTTCTTAGTCTGAAATTAAATATTTATCATTGGACTGCACTTTAGTCCAAAGAATCTGAAAATAAATTCATGTCACAAGCCAATTCAAACATTTTTTTGAGAATGGCTCGAAACAGGATTTCTTACATTCCATATTGGAGTTGCACTATATACCGTCATACCTCTACTTGTGTATCCTTCTGGATACGGAATCTTTGGATTACAGCTACGGCAAATCCAGGAGTGTATACTTCTGGGTTTCGCTGCACACACATGTGCAGAAGTGCTCAATCATGCCGTGCACATGTGCAGAAGCACGCCTCTATTCACATTATTTTTGGGGTGCAAATGGACCCCCGGAACAAATTAAGTCCACTGTAGTTGGTAATGTGAATCCTCACAGGTGTTCAATTTGTAGGTCACACAAGGTTCGGGCCACTATAGGAAGAATGATTCTTTATAAGCAGGTATTCTGGAAACCTGTGAAGCACAGAGACCTTTAGCAGTTTCCAGTATTCCTAGGCCGTTTTCTGTTCCTTTCAGGAATCACTTCCAGCTTCAGGTGACTTTCTTTCCTTGGTGGGGTTGGGGGCTGAATCAGACCAGCAGGCAAATTCATTATCTCCCCCATCCTTAATGGGACCAGCAGCACACCACAGTGGTATAAGGTGACCTGATGCCTGCAGGGGTCTTGCAAAACACTGCACACCACAGCTCTTTGAAGGGACTTCCCATGACCCAACAATCAACTGGTTCTTGGGTTTACAGAAGCCCCATTCAAAGTGCTGCCTTCCTCAGTGCTTTGCACAGGATGAGCAGCAGTGTCTGCAAAGCCCTTTCAGCTGAGCGACGTTTTTACCTGCCACCCACCTGACATCATATAATATGGCATCAGCAGTAGCACAGGGCATGACAGTGCCTGGCTGAACTATGGAATTCCTTCCCACAGGAAGAAGTGGTGGTAACTAACTTGAATATTCCAAAAGAGAGGGAATTTGTGTTTTCAGTTATTGTTAGTTAAGGCTCTCGGTGGCTACTAGTCACGGTGGCTATGCTCCCTCCCCATGATGACTGGAGGCAATATGCTTCCGAATACCAGTTGCTGGAAATTGCAGGAGGGGAAAGCCCTCTTGTGCTCATGTCCTGCTTCCGAGCTTCCCATAGGAACAGGATTCAGGACTTGATGAGTCTTGGCCTGATCCAGCAAGCTTTTCTCTTCTACTTGTTATGAGATAAAGGATAAAAACTTCTCTCTATCCACTTTCTTCACACCACACACCTTCTTATACATCCCATCTTACTGCATTTCTTTTCTAAACTTAAACGTTCCTTAAGAGTTGCTTCAATCCCTTGATGATTATTGATTGCCTTTTCTGAACCTATTTGAGTTCTACAATATTTTTTTGAGTTGACCTCAACTGTGCACTTACAAAATTATTTACATTAAAAATACACTTACAAAATTATTTACATTAAAAAGTTTGTTCTAAACAGTATGTGTTGAAAAGAGTGATTTGCAAAGATTTGCCCCTAACCATTAGCTTCTTGTAGCACTGGGCAAGAAGCGTTGGGCATTTAAAGGCTAGCCCTAATATGAAGCTTGGGGAAATACCTTCATTCACTGCAGAGCAAAAATGTTTTGGAGAACATTTATAAATGTTTTGTATTTGGAGAACATTTATAAATGTATCTTTTAGCCTTTTCATATTGGACAAATCTACCTCTTTGTTGTTCTTACTTAAAATTCTTTTAGTGGACCCTAAAGTTTTGTGTGCTTCCAGTTTAACCTTTGTGGCCCATCCTATACTATTTATCAAATTATATTTTTTCCTCTTTCACCATTGTCCTATCTATCATACTTGGAGTACACGCCCTCTGAGCAAGCACTGGGTCATTTCTGCGTTCTCTACAATGCTGAGCACACAGTTGGCATTATAAGAATGTCAAATACTAGCAGTGGTCATAATAATGTCAAGTAGCGTAAGTATATTCCTGTTCTATTTTTGTTCCTTGACTGACAGACAGCCACAATCTCATACAGTTATGAACACTGAAGTACCCTCTAAAGCTGTGGGGTTTAAGTGGATATAATTTCTCTGTGTTGTGGCCTATGGCTGTATACACACCACACATTTAAAGCATCCCCTCGAAAAAGAATCCTGAGAACTGTAGTTTATTAAAGGTGCAAAGAATTGTTGCTTTGTGTGTAGTAAACTAGAGTTCCCATTATTCCTTTTTTTGAGGGGGGAGGGTATGCCTTAAATGTGCTTTATGGTGAGTATGCAGCCTGTGTCTTTTGTAGACACAGAATTTCTGCATATAACATTTTTTTTTAGTTAATTATCTCAATGAGTGATAGAAAAGCCTTCAAGGTATATGTATTTAGAATTATTAATTCTTAGTTAATTGGTTGTGAAAATGATAGTAATGCTTGTTAAATGTCATTTTCAGTATACACATTTCTTCTTGTTGTTGTTGTTTGCTCTAAAGCTGCAATCCTGTGCACAGTGCACACTTACTTGGAAGGAAGCCCTGTGGAACTCAGTAGGATTTACTTCTGGGTAAACATGCACAGACTCAGGCCCTACAGCTTTCATATTTTTATATTAGGATGAAAAATAGCAAAATAATTCCACAAAAGCAAAACTTAAATAGGAATGTTGACTTTCTAGTTAATAAAAGATTATTTAGAAGCCTGGTCCAAGATCCTTACTATACAGCTGCAGAATACCTGCCGATTTCATTGCCATGCAAGGTCAGTAAGTCAAATACAGTGGCTGTATTTTAAAAAGGTTGAATAGCTTTATGATCATTGAGACCATTTATAGCTGCGAAAGCTCAAATACAGTTAAATGTGACAAGGTCTCAGGCCGTAGGGCAAAAGTATATTGTAAGGCTTTAAAAAGATTTTTGCCCTAGATAGGAGGAAGCATTATATATATATATATATATATATATATATATATATATATATATATATATATAATATAATATAATATATATATAATATATATATATTAGAAAGGAATTGTAAATATATTTTCACTAGAGTTTTCTCCCCCCCCCCAAGAAAAAGATAAAGAAACATAATATAGCATAAATGTGGATGCTAACAAAAATAAAATAATTAGAGCAAATGTATTACGTAAACAGGAAACAAAATCTGTGGCACACTGGTTATATCCAAGGTGCTATTTAATCCAACCCCCTGCAATGCAGGCATATGCAGCTGTCCCATATGGGGTTCAAATATGCAAACTTGGCGTTATCAGCGTCATGCTCTATGCAGGCATGATTAAATAGCAACCATCCTCTTCCAACTCTCCAATTCTGTGATTCTACAACAAAGTCATTGTCATGCATATAAATGAAGCAACTTATGGACTAATAATACATAAGGCATAGACTGGTAGACTCATTTGACATAACCAGTCATCTTTTGGCATCAGCAGTTGGCAATTTAGGGTTGTGTCCAGTGACGTTATTGTGCTTGTCCACTTAAACAATGGAATTTCTCTTTCTTTTCCTTTCCTTGCATGCCCGTGTACAGGAACATACACTCAGATCCTGGGAGGCGGGTGTCCTCAATGCTAGATGGAGGCTGGGGCAAGAAGAGAAGGAATGGAAGTTCTGTTGCAAGAACAGAAGTCATTCTGCAAGCACATTGACTTCACTTGAAACGACCTCCAGTGTTTGCTACCAACAAACACCAGGGCTAGTTCCTGGTATTTATGGATTGTGGAGAACATTTCCTATGACAACAGTTTCCAGAAGCATATGCAGCTTTGTTGCACAGCAAGTCTATCTTTGCAGGGAGTCCAGCTAAGGTGCCTTAGGAATCATTGTAAGTATTGCTCTGCCAACAAAGTGGAGCACCATTTGCAGGATGGTACCTACACTACAGAGGAGCCCCCAAAATGCTTGATGAAATTCCACCTGTGGCGGGGTCCAAAAAGGAGCATGTGGGGGAAGATCTTGGACCCAAGAAATCCCAAGCCCCCTTGTTTTTCCCAACATTACCCTCAAAAGGGCTGAAAACTATGCCCGCCCTGGAGTTGACGTAGTTAATTCCTCTTCTATTGGTGTCAATGGGACGTGTGTTTTTTTAATTTGATGGAAGAAAATAAAGAAAAAAAGCCACCCCACTTTCCCACCATGCTTGCAGAAAACTATTAGGGCATAAATCTTGGCAGTAGCTCCACCACGGACCCCCCTCCTACACAATCCATAGTATTGTTTTTTGTTGCAGCAATAAAAAATAAATAAGTCTTGCAGCATCTTAAAAACTAAGACATTCATTATGGCATATTTTTTTGTGAATTACAGCCATCAGCAGATGCATAATATTGATTCCTGCACTGCTCCATTGAAAGCAAGCTTGAACAACCTTATGACCCACCAAGCTAAATGAAAGACCACCATCCATCTACAAGTGTGGCCCACCAGAGGCTCAGTAAGTCTCTCTCTGTCTATTTATCCATGCCTGGGATTGAATAGAAAAATACTGTTCTATTTCCACTTTCTCCTTATCTATGATCCAATGCATCTTCCTTCTAGCTGCTCCCAGTAGTGACAGACAGCCTCTATTGTCCTTTGGGACACTAAAGGAATTCTGGTATAATATCACTTAAATATAAACTGGCCATTTCCTCATTTTTGTTCGGTAAAAATGGGAAAGCAGCAATGCAGCACCATAAACATTGATAATTCTCTAGTTTGACAGATATTGCTGCAGGGATCTATACTAGATCCTGTTTTCTTTATGGTGTTTAATGATCAGGAAGAAATGTTACAAAGCAAGCTAATTAAATTTAAGGATGCTACTTGGGTTGAATGGACTTGTTTACAGTGAGGAGGTCATAGAATTCAGGTGTGAGCTTTGCCAGTGCAAGGACAAGCACCATGTTGTGTGCTAGGACACCGTAAGATGTTTATGGATGCATCAAGTGTGCATTTATGTGTTTCTATGTAACAGTAGTAGTCTCCAATCCAATGTATGGGCATCAGATGATGGAAAATAGGATTAATCAATGATGGGGAAAGAGAGTATAAATGCCGCATGTCAGGGGTAGACAATGTGGTACCAGTCAGATCTCATGGCCTACAACTCCCATCATTCCTGGCCATGCTGGCTGGTTCTGATGGGAGTTGTAGTCCATACCATTTGGATGGAACCACATCTTTATGTGGTCTACTCCTGCTTTATGTAAATTTCCTGGGAAAAGTTCAATTTGATATGGAGGTAATGAAATTGCTGTATCACCAGAAAGCTGTGAGTTAATGATTTTATAACATTTTCTGGGGGATCTGCATGTATATGGTGATATACCCAGGGTTTCCTAAACTTGGGTCTTCACCTGTTTTTGAACTACAGTCCACACCATCCCTGACCACTGGTCCTGCTAGCGAGGGATGATGGGAGTTGTAGTCCAAAAAGAGCTGGAGACCCAGGTTTAGGAAATCCAAGTTTGGATTTCCCAATTTTGAGAAATCCGTTTTGATACCCTTACACCAGATTGCATGGCAAGGCCCCAGACCAGCCCCTTGTTAGAATAAAATTCACACTGACATAGAATTTTGGTTTAAGGTTATTGGGCAAAATTTTAGGCCACAACTTTATTGATTGAAGAAATGTGAACGGTATTGGCTTAGGCATTGGCAATGGAATATATCAGACTCCTGTCCCCTTTGCAGGAAGTCAGTAAGGGTAAACCACCCAAAGAATAAGCCACATCGGGGAAACCCGCCTGTAGCTCTCGGTGTCCCAAGAGGACTGGCATGGCCCTAGCCCCTCAAGTGGACTTTGGACAGGATCCAGGCCCTGGATTCCTTAAACGGAATACCCTTGGTCAGTGGAGGGGCAGGCGATGGTCAACCTCCCCTCCCCCATAAATCAATGAGCCAATGCCTAACCGCCAAACCTTACAAAGTTGTGATGATTGCTAAGAGGTAGGCGAAAACCAAGTGGCCAGTGCCAATCTGCCAAAAGGAAAAATTCCTACCTGGCCCCCGGCCCAAGACAGGCGACCAACCAAAGTCCAAAGCAAGGCCAGAGGACATCTAAAATAAAGGGCGGGTAGGTGGGTGTTTGGCAGCGCAAAGCAGGTGCCTGCCACGCATCACGCTACCACTTTTTAATCCCTCCATGATCACCCCACACAAAAGCGATTGTCCAAGAAGCCGGGGTGATTGTGGTGCCACCCTGGCATGATGGCATTACTCTGCTCACACCAGGGGAGGAGGAACCAGCCTGGGGGGTCTGCCACAACCAGGACCATCCTTAAAGATGACCCCACTTATCCTGCTACAAAGATTTCTGTAGAATGGATCCACCCTGAAGGAAATGAAAAAAAATTTATTTGAGAAATAAGTTTTAACTGTCTTCTATTTACTGTACAATAGTGAATAACTCTTCTCCATGTTGCTTCCTCTCAGAAATGAATCTTCATGTTAGTAGACAGAGGCAGCAGGAGATGGATGTTGATTCTGTGTAAATGTTTCACAGTGGGTTAGTATGAATGAAAAGACATATAGAGTGACTGCCAGCAGTGTATGTCTCTGAGAGACAAGGGAAACAGGGCTGCAAATGCCAATCAGGTTTTAGTATTAACCTAGCAGCTTCTCTGTGTTAGACCCTTAAGTGTCAGTTTATGTAGGTCATTCTGTAATTGTCAAAATGTCTTTAGGATGGGGTATAGGCTATTGCTGCCTCTCCTATGCTGGCCTGACACCCCTAAGACACCCTCTCTGACTACACTGATTTCTGTAACTTTGTACAACTAGCAAGAATGACAAGCATTTCAATGTCAACTTACATCCTATGTTTGTCCAGCAGTAAGTTGCATGACATTACCCCTAGCAGCATCCTTGCTGCACACAATACTGAACACCATTTTGCTGGCCCTGCTATTGTTCTAGATTGGAACTAGATTGGAACTTTAAACGGTATATACAATAGCCAGGACCCTCTAGGTCAGGGGTCTGCAACCCGCGGCTCCGGAGCCGCATGTGGCTCTTTTACACCTTTGTCGCGGCTCCGGGGCGGATACTAGCGAGGGGAGGAGGCGCATTGTGCGCCCCGACACTCCCCACTGTGGCGGGCGCTGTACTGGCTGTGACGTTGCATGGGGGCGGTGCATGCGTTAGTCACGCACCGTCCCGACGTCACCTTCCCGCCCGCTGTCAGATCGCGGCTCCGGAGATATATTTGTTTTAAATGTCACAATGGTTTTGCGGCTCCCAGTTTTTTTTCCCTTCGGAAACGGGTCCAAGTGGCTCTTTTTGTCTTAAAGGTTGCAGACCCCTGCTCTAGGTGCTGCCATTGCTGGTTAGGGCTGATGGGAGCCAGAGACAAATAACAGCTGTGGAATTGCAGGCTCCCAAGCCCAGGTATTGGTTTTGATTTCAAATGGTATAAATACATTGCTGATATCTTTATCTTCAGTTGCTTGGGCTGTGGCTTCCAAGTTAAATCTCCTCAATATATTGCCTAGAAATCTACTGCTGTGCCTACGAATTATTTTAAGATATACCCTTGATTTGGTTCCAGCTGTGCATGGGTAATGGAGAACAGCTTCAGTATGAACAAAAAGACCTAACAGACCAGATGGAAAGTGACTTTGTTGATCAGTGTTCATAGCTGAATTGTAATATGCAGACATGAGTAAGCTTAGATGAGCCAAGATAAGAACACTCCCAAGGTCTTTGCCAATTTTTTATTTCTATTTTTATAAAGTTGTTTATCAGATATGTTAAGTATTTAGGTTTGATTTGCATTTCTATTTTCATTTCCCATCGGAAGTGACTCTTTACTTCTGGTTTGATTTTCCTTTCTTTTTAAATCAACAGCATTTAACATTCGTTCCATCTCTTAGTGTTTGCGGCTTCCTTTTCTTGAGGCAATTGTCAGATGCTGGAAAGTCAGACAAAATGAAAAGTAATCATTTGCGAACTGAAGTTGGGTGTTACTTAGTGTGTCAGCCGGGGATGGGGGAGAAATTTGGTTCTATTCACATGCTAGTATGCATATGCACTTCCTGAAACAATAAGTGAAATGAAATACAACTATCCCTCATAATGTACATATCTCTGAATTTCTCAGTGCAATTCTCCTACCAACAAAAGTGTACAAAGATATAGATAGATGGTAGATAGATAGACAGATAGATAGATATAGATGATGATGATGATAGATAGATAGATAGATAGATGATAGATGATAGATAGATATGTAAAGGGTACATTAAAATGCATCATTTATTTATTGAACTGTTCATAGGAATTCTCACTGCCCTTCACTATAAGGTCTGTGGATGGGTTACAGCAGTGCAAACATATCAGCATAAATATCATGTAACAATCCAGTGGTGGAAATTGCTTTCAAAATGCTTACAAAATGCCATATTAGGCAAAATAGCAAACAAAAATGTGGTTGCTCTTGTAATGAGGAGGACGCCAGCAAAACTGGGGTGCAACCTAACGTTTCCTCCACATGCAAAACAGAATTTGTGACATAGGCCTTCCCATCTCACCCTTACCTCTGTATCTCCCTGTGAACTCCTAAAATATGTTATTGTGTGTTGGGAATATAGTGGGATATGATCAGCTGGTGTCCCTTACAGCTAGAAGATAGGAAGACAATAGAATCATAGAATCATAGAGTTGGAAGAGACCACAAGGGCCATCGAGTCCAACCCCCTGCCAAGCAGGAAACACCATCAGAGCACTCCTGACATATGGTTGTCAAGCCTCTGCTTAAAGACCTCCAAAGTAGGAGACTCCACCACACTCCTTGGCAGCAAATTCCACTGTCGAACAGCTCTTACTGTCAGGAAGTTCTTCCTAATGTTTAGGTGGAATCTTCTTTCTTGTAGTTTGGCTCCATTGCTCCGTGTCCGCTTCTCTGGAGCAGCAGAAAACAACCTTTCTCCCTCCTCTATGTGACATCCTTTTATATATTTGAACATGGCTATCATATCACCCCTTAACCTCCTCTTCTCCAGGCTAAACATGCCCAGCTCCCTTAGCCGTTCCTCATAAGGCATTGTTTCCAGGCCTTTGACCATTTTGGTTGCCCTCCTCTGGACACGTTCCAGTTTGTCAGTGTCCTTCTTGAATTGTGGTGCCCAGAACTGGACACAGTACTCCAGGTGAGGTCTGACCAGAGCAGAATACAGTGGCACTATTACTTCCCTTGATCTAGATGCTATACTCCTAGGTGGAGCCAGAGCCAATGTGAAGCTGAGCCTACTAATTCTAGTTTTGTTCCTAGCCAATTCTCTGATGAGTTCTACAACAGCAACACTGAGATGAAGAAGGAAGAAACTGACAGTGAAAGCCACCCTCTGGACTCATTGTAAGAAAGTAGGAAGGTGGGACCCACGGGTGACAGACGGATGTTGGTGGGGCTCTGACCATCCTCCACAGGAGCAGGGGGACTGTAGTGTAGACAGAAGAAGAGTTGATAAACCACTTCTTTCCCTTACGTGAGTTGTGCAGCAACCTAAGAGCCAAGTCATCCTACTGACTATGTACTGTTGCGAGACTCTGGAAAACAGCCACAAAAAGACATGTTTCCAGAACAGTTCTGCATCTGCACTCTCATACCATCACTTTCTTATCACAAGGGATTTTGTGAGAGGAGATGAGGGGAAAATACAAGAAGCAGCAAAATAAATTGCTTAAAGAAAGAATCTGCTTATTCTATATGATTTTCGGGATACATTACATTAAGCAAGGACTGTGTGGTTGCATAGTCTTCATTCATTCCTTCCCTCCATTCTGTGAATACTTAAGCAGGCATGTTGACCTTTGCATGAGTAAAGTTAAGCCTCCATGCAATCATTCTGGAAACTAAGAGCTAATTAGCAGTTTCTTCGTGCAACAAAAGTTCGTTCAGTTTGTTATTTTTATTTTTTTTAGACGAGCACTGTTAGCTGTCAAAATCAACTAGGTTATTAGCATTGGAATCAGAAACACTTGTGATAAGAAAGAAAGATGGTAAATTAAACATTCATATTTTATCTCAGTTTCTGAAATATATGTTCTTAAGTCTACTTTGAAGTACGTGATTAAATTCTCTGAAGCCTTTTTATCTCCTCTTGATTGCTAAAATTCCTATCAGTGCCAAAATGCATAGCTGGTACTATATATAATCAAACTTGTTTCTTTATCTTCAAAAGTAAGATCTAACTTGTTATGAATAAACATAAACAGTGCGCCTGTTTCTCGTTCATTAAATATAAGTTTTAATAGAAGAATGGGGCATGCTCAGCAATGGCAGATGGTTTTGCATCCAGTCTTCCAAAGTAGACTGGGATGCCTCTGGCCCAGTTTCTGGATATCACAGGTCTTTGGTGGATGGACTGGTGCCCACATTGTAGCATTCCTTCATGCATGTTCAAGCAGCTGACAGGGGTGTATTTTGTTCTCCCCCTTCCTATTTTATCATCACAACAATCCTATAAAGTAGGTCAGTTTTCATAGAGGTTTTTTTTTAAAAAAAGAAACTTATGTACAGCTGCTGTTGTAGCACTATTAAATTTGGTTTCATTCTTGATTTATTAATCTTTTTAATTTTGTTATTAGAATAGAATTTATATAGCCACTATTTCTGTAGTTACATAGCATTGGGATAGGGGTGGCAATGTTGTTGGGGTTACAGGTAGGTAGCCATGTTGGTGTGCCGTAGTCAAAACAAAATAAAAAAAATCCTTCCAGTAGCACCTTAGAGACCAACTAAGTTTGTTATTGGTATAAGCTTTCTTCAGATTGGGCTCCAATATTCTGGGCAGGGAACAGACTTTTGTCCCTTGTGGCAAAATCTGTAGCTCTTCACTGATTGTGCCTAGTCAGATAATTTACAAAGGTTCCTATATCGGAACCACATTTTCCTCACAACAATAGTGTTTTGGGATAAAAGCAGACAGCCCAGTGGCATTTCCCTGTCTCTATGTGTGAATAACTGTCAGCCTGAAGTGTCTGAAAAAGGGCAGAGAAATTGAAATCTGGGTGGGGGAGGAAGATATAACCCAATACACAAAAAAAGGAAATTGAAAAATAAAGTAACAGTAATAACAAAGCATAATAATTTACAATTACTGGCCTATCAATGTAATTTACAGAGTTGCCATGAGATAGTATTTGGAAGAGTCTGCCAAAAGAATGGCAATTTGCATGTAATTGCCTGTAATGTGCCTCCTTTTCCTTTACTGAGTTTTTTGTATTTCACATGTTACTGGGATTCAATTTGCCGTCTGTTTGCTTTGCTTGTCTTATATAATACTGTGTTGCTCAGATATGAAAATGGAATTTTCATATTCATGTCATCTGCTCTAAGGCATCAATGTAAGAACAAGCCTATACTCTGGTTTCTCCGTGTAGAGTAAAAACCCAAATGAAATAAAGAATGAGCCAATTAGCTTACATGCAAAATCTTGTATTTTCAGCTTGGTTTGAAAGTATATCCCAATACAAATATTTTGATATGAAACAGAGGATAGGAACTATGACTGGGTAGTAATACATGTATTGATGATGTAGTTTTACATGGTTATTTTACATGGTAATTTTTGTATTCATGCAATGTCCTGTATTCAGATGCTTACTGAGGTGGCGTAGGAAAACAGGTCCCAAGGCCACCAGCAATATAAGCAGTTATTCACAATGCTAACAAAGTGGACGAGGGCTCCCCAAATTATGTACACAAGAACCCTTGGAAAGAGGGACCCAGTTTCCAAGTTAATCTCTGACAGCCCTCTTTGTCAATTCTCCTTCTAAAGCAAAACACTGACAATATCTTACATTTTCAGTAATTGGTGGTGAGAAAACACTACAGCTTGGGTACTAATTCCCATGTACAGAATTCCACTAACACAAATGGTCTTTCTTACCTCTCCCTTTTTGCCACCTTTCTCACTACCCTACCAAATGTGTTGTTGAGGGTTGGGGGTACCCTCTGTGACAGTGAGGGATGTGCTCAGTGAGAATTGCAAATCAACAAAACAACAATGGGGGGGGGATACCACCTTTGTGCTCACATAGCAAACCTGCTATCAAGTAAATACCTTATTCGAGTTAATTCATTCCCTAATTTAAAAACAAAAAAAACCAAAAAAACCTTTTTTATATGTTATCCAACATTACTTAGTAAGCAATGTCACTGAAGTCATATGGTCATATAGTCCTTTAAAAATAAATAAAGGCATAGACCCTTGTAATTGTGTGCAAACACAACCAACAGTCTAGTAGTGTACAGATTAACTACTGTCCCTGTACAATGTATGAACACACAATCCTGGGTAAGCAATGTTCAAATACCCAACTTCTCAAATAAATATCTGAGTGCCATGTATGACCATTCTAAACAACAAACAAACAAAAGTATGTGGATATGAGCAGCTTGAACGGGTCCAACCACACACTGTCCTTTTAAGATGTTGATAACTGCCTCTGAATGAGAAGATTTATCACTGATGTAGGCACTGAGCTATATAAAACTCTAGTGAGTAAAATATAACGCTTAGCTCTTTCCTCAAGGTCTCACCTTTACTTAATGTTCTTTTTTCTTAGTCTATGGGGTGGTGGATAGGGTGGGACAGAATCCTAGACCCGTAGAATTTTATGATGATTAAATATTACTTTCATAATGGTAGGTGACTCCATCTATTAATTCTTTAATCTATCATTTTTTTGTACACTCAGTAAGAAAGCAACATACCGTATTTTTCGCTCTATAACACGCACCAGACCATAACACGCACGTAGTTTTTAGAGGAGGAAATCAAGAAAAAAAATATTCTAAATGAAATAGTGGATATATGATTTTTGTGGTTCATGCTGTGGCCACAGACATGTGATCTGACAGTGAGTTTGGAGTAGCCCAATGCAAAAATCCTGAGGATCCATGTGGATCTATGCTTTGTAACCACGGAGGAGGAAAGGAAGGGGAACCATGGATCCTCTGCTCACGACTGCAGCAGATCTCCCCCGCCACCCGCAGGCATTCGCTCCATAACACGCACAGACATTTTCCCTTACTTTCTAGGAGGAAAAAAGTGAGTGTTATGGTGCAAAAAATACGGTAATTCAAAGACAGAGCTATGTGTGTGGTAAAAGTAATATATGGCCCTTCATTTCAGGTGGTATATATAACATATTCTATGGCACTGTAATGGAATGTATTTAATTTTCATTCATCTTCCTTGACATTTTAAGAGTCCCGAGGACACATGGTTTAAACACCTTTTCTGCACCCACAACTAGAGATGAAATTATGTAATCCATGTGACTCCATTGCCTATGACATCATCAGAAGCGTCTATGTATCCCTGACCCTTCCTCAAATGAGCTGCTGCACAGATGCTGACCAGACAATTGTGCAATAAGTCTTAAAACATAGAAAGTTCCCTGTATTTATGTGTAGGCTTGCTCAAGTAACTTTGCCTATCTTTTGATAAAAGATGGCTAACATAATTTCTACTCTTATGTGCAAGGAACACTGCTGCAAATGAGAGCACGTGGTGGTAGGCGGTAGTAGGAATGGATGGATCTATTTCAGGTTTGTGCTAATATACATGTGTTCATTCATAAATCCACTCCATCCCATTTCCTCATTAAATATGCAATTTGGAATAGTTCTGGGTGAATGTGATTTGTAAATTTATTTTTAAAAGCATATTTGATAATAAAATATTTTTTGGAAAAATGTATGTTTCAAATATATATACACATTGCTAAACGTATTTTATCAAAAATGCATAGAATCATAGGATGGTAGAGTTAGAAGGGTGCCTGAGGTTCACTGAAGCCAAAAACCCTGCAATGCAGAAATAAATTGGACAACAGATAGCTCATTTGGTTGAGCATGAGACTCTTAATCTCAGGGTCATGGGTTTGAGCCCCACATTGCAGAAAATATTTCTGCATTTCAGGAACTTGGACTAGACGACCTTCATGGCCCTTCCAAATCTATACTTCTTTGATTTTGTGAATGGGTGCACTGTTACTAATAGAATCCTTGCCAGCTTCCTGGACCATGGACTATTAGTAGAGCAGACATCATGTTTTAATGCATTTTTGATCTGAGAACTGCATTGCAAATATTGTAGAAGTGTGAAATTCAAAGGAAAATTAAGTTCTGGTCTATGAAGTGCAGATCAGGCCAGTTCACACAAAAATTCACAGAAATTGAATTCCCCAAGCATCTCTAACTTATAATACTGGAATTGCTAGAGCAATAAGAAGCAATTGATTTCTATCAAGAGGTTCAGTGTCATATAGTGGCTAAAGTTGGGTTTTGATGTGGGAATTTAAGGCTAATTCTTAAGCCATGAAATTCACTGGTGGCGTTGAGCAAGTCAGGATGTCTCAATCTAATGTTCCTCTCAGGATTGTTGTGATGATAAAATGGGGTAGCTCCTAAGACAATGGGACAAACCCAAATGAAACATAAACAGAATGCCGCAATGAATGGGGCAGCCAATGTAGAATTGTGTTTAGCACGTTGGTGTCTGCATGTGTGAATCTGTCCACTACTGCTAGGCAACTAGATGGAACAATGCACCTGAAATCATCTTTTGCAAACTTTGCAAGCTAGTGCTGGGCTGAAATCTATGCTTCAATTTCTCAAGCCAAAGGGGGCAGGAATATTCCCCAGTAAAAGCTACATCTTTTTTATGCTTTATTTACAGGGCATTTTAGGGTGTCTTCAGAGGCAGGCTGAATTCAACTAGCATTGTTAGAGAATGCAAAGAGAGAGAGGAATGGAAATTTTCAACGTTTGCTTGTTTGCCCCATGTCCATAACATAAATTAATCCAGAGAATATGATGTATATTCACTGCTGTTGCTGTTTTCAGTCTGCAAATGAAGCATAATTGATGCCCTTTTCCCATTTGCATTTCCTTTGCACTGAAATAAACAACCTTCCATTGAAATGAATGGTGTGAGATAACAACTTTGTGATTAATTACGTAAATTACACCACAGCAGGCAGGAAGGTGAATAACATAACTTTGTTGGGAGTAGAACTGCAGCAGAAGAGAAACCGCACCGCAAAAAGAGTACAGTGAAGGCACCTGCCTAATATCAATGGAGAAGTAGTTTCAGAGAACAAATGCTGCTACACTGAAGGACTGATTTCTCACAAGCGCAGAATGCACATTATGTGGCACTGAAAAATGTCATTTCCACGTATCTGAAGACTGTTCATAAACTTCAGCTAGTGCAGAATTCAGCAGCCAGGTTGCTCACTTGAGCAAGACAGTTTTAGCATATTACACCAATCCTGGTTCGACTGCACCGGCTATCAATTAGTTTCTGGGCCCAATTCAAAGTGCTGGTTTTGACCTGTAAAGCCTTAAATGGCTCAGGACCACAATATGTCAAGGACCACTTCTCTCCATGTGAACCTACCAGTGTGCCACCTTCTCGAGAGGTCCAGTGGGTGGCAACGTGAGAACAGGCCTTCTCTGCAGTGGCTCCCCATCTGTGGAATGCTCTCCCCAAGGAAGTTTGCCTGGTGCCTTCATTATGCACCTTTAGGCACCAGGCAAAAACATTCCTTTTTAAACAGGCCTTTGGTGGACCTGACATTCTATACCCTTTTAAAATGTGGCTCTTTTTTGGGGGGGTGTTATTGGGTTACTATTTTTATTTTTATTTTATATATTGTGATCTTTTCTGTGAACCACCCTGAGACCTCCGGGTATAGGGCGGTATATAAATAAAATAAATAAAATAATTAAATATCAAAAAAAGTCAAGCAGCTATGCATGGCGCAGGCAATCCTACAAGTAAACAGGTCCCAGCTATTGAGGGCTTTATAGACTAATAATAGCACCTTGAATTTCTCTAGTAACAAATCAGCAGACACTTCTAAACAGGAATTTAATATGCTAACAGAGTTTTTACTGCTGTCAGCAATCATGCAGCAGCATTGCAGAAATTGCAGTTTCCAGATGAAGCATAAGGGAAGCCTTACACTAAGTGTATTGCAACAACCCAGTCCTGAAGTCATAAATGCATAGATCTCTGTCCTGAGACAGAAATTGCTATCCTGAGTCAATAATGGCCACATGTTAGCTGAAGCTGATACAATGTACTCCTAGTCACAGAGGCTACCTTAATGTCATACATATGCCAGCTGTGGAGGGAAATGCAATTGTTCTTGGAGATGTTAAATGCTGATAGTAAAAAGAAGCAGGTCTAATACAAAATGCCCTTAAAGAATAATCTGATTTCCCTTCCTGGTAAGATTATGCATGCAAAATAAGCATTTCAGAAGATATGACTTGGATCAATAGAAATGATCCCCAACCCCGCAATAGCCAAATCCAGATGTCAGGTATGATAATATAACAGCAGTTGCCGTAAATGATCCAATATGTCAGATGCTACTGAAAGATGGGTGGGGAGTAAGATAAAATTCAGTTGAATTAGCCTTGCTGAGATAATTATATCTGTAATGATGCCCATCTGTATTTAAAATATTAATAACAACCCTGCAGTAAATTTGTAGTAAAGGGGAGGCCCTGCAGTAAAACTGTAGTAAAGCAAAACATCTTTGAGTGCCTTATTATACTCCTTCATTCAAAGGGTTAAATAAAGCAAACAGTGCTTCAGCCCCCATGTCATCAAGGTATATTTGCTTCCTTCCTTGCGAATGCACTGCTTGTACATCATGAAAATAAAAACCGGTGTGTGTGTGTGTGTGTGTGAATACTTTTAAAGAGACAATGGCAAGGCTGAAGCAGACACAGAGAAAGAAGAAGAAGAAAGAAGTATCATTGATGTGTGGATGGCAATTAATCCAGCCATAGAAAATCAAATTATAAGTAGCAGTTTAAATATAGTGTAGTGGCAATGACTTAATTATCAAATCGCTTCTGCATGCCTGATCTGAAAAATTAACACCAGGTTGATGTTCAGGTAAAAGCTATATTTCACAACACCTTTGCTGAAATTTCTGGGTGCTCAAGGCATCGAACCATTAAGACTGAAAGAATTTATATTCCTGAAGACTGAACATATACAATACTGAAACTGAAGATAGAGGAATCATGCCGAGGGCAGCGGCTTTTTTCTATTTCTGGATTTCCATTCCTTCATATTATGTGCGATTAGTCACAAATGGATTCTTATGCGTCTTCTTTGGCATCACCCTTCTCATCTCCTCTTGAATGGGACAGAGTGTTGTACAATAAATAGCATTTGCTTGTTTGTCACAAGATTCTCTCCTTGCCATTAAAGGTTTTGTAGGCATTGAAATGCCACATGCAGTGCTATTCCCTTGTTCATATAAATGTCACTTCGGAATGGTTTATTTCATGAGCTCTGGAATGTACTTAGCTGTGGCAAATTACCATCTGATGGGCAATTTGCTACTATTCGTGCTTGCCTGTGTCACCTGCCCCTTTTGCAGTGGTTTCCCTGTGACCGCTGCACTTTAAATTGAGGAGTGGGTGTAAGTAACTTGGAAGGTGATAATAGAGGTCACAGCATTTAGTGGGATTACATTCTTTCTGCCTTTCCTTTTCCTATCCTCACCCAGCTTCTGATTTCCCCCTTTCTCCTCCAGCTTGGTTTCCTGCCCCCTTGGTGGTCTAACGAATACCAAATAGCAGATGTTGTTCCTTCGATATTGCAAACCAACTTTGAAAGTGGAGGCTGGAGTGTGCATCTTCACATGGGGCAAGCAATTCCCCCTGCTCTTCAGCTGTCACTAATTTGCTTAGCCTGCTGTTCTTTTGGTCACGAAACATTTGCAGTTCCACAAATGCATAAAGATTACCAGTCCTCTAGTGGGGGTATTGCAAGGAATGGAGGAGATGGAGAATTCTATCAAGAATTTCTGTGGTCCCTTTAGGCTGTTGCTTCACAGCTCCCTTATATTTATCACTGTCCCAGTTGGTGTCTCTGCTTCTTCTGAACCAATCCTGAAATCATTCTATGAAGTTAGAGGAGCCGGAATTCACGAAAAATGTAGTGAAGATGAATATTGCAAGTGTCTGTAAGGACAAAGCCCTTGCTCATTAATCTGAACAGAGCACCACAGAGACTCTCTCTTCAATTCACCTGATAATTCCCTTGGATTAGCAGCTGCAGTTGACTGAAAGTGAGCAACCTGATTCTTTAGAGATTTCATGAAAATCTCAATTTCTCTGTTGGTTCACATGGATTTAGAAAATGCAAGCTTTTATAAAACTAAAAGTAAAACCCCATGCCCCTAAACACACACACACACAGAGAGAGGGGGGGGAAAGAGTTTTATAAAGTTCAGAGGGGGGGGTTTATAAAGTTCATTGCTTTCAGGTTTCATGCAGTATCTGGTTCTACTCAGCTCAGCAAATAACCTTGCTTAAACTGAAACATGGTGCAGTTCCATAAATCAGTAACCATAGTTCTGCAGGTTGAAATTAAGAACTGGCCGTTCTATTTGGCTTCTTTTGTTACTAAGTTATTAATGTAGGGCCAATTTAAACTTCCCAAAGTGCATGGTGGTGATGCACTATTGGCAGGTTTGGTTTGTTTATGGAAAAGTTGCACAATTTTTTGACCATGCACCTATCTCATAACTCAGTCCACAGTAAGCTACGCCATTGCAAAGCTGCTGAAAACAATGTTATGACATGGTGGTAAATATTACAATGGGCGAGGTTCAACATAGTGTATGTGTCCCCTGAAACAATGGGGTTTCTCCTCCCTCTGCAACACCTTGATAGAACTGGTAGTCCTGTCGTGAAAGTGGATTCCTACTGTGAAACTAGGTAGACAAAACTGGATCTCACCCTCTTTTCTGGTTTGTCTTGTATCTTCATTGGGTTTGTGTTCTCATGTGACCTGCTTTAGAGGCTCATTTTCACAACCGAAGAGTCAAGCAAACAATATTAAAAATAACTTAGACTAATTTCAGATTGTGTTGCAGCAAAACCAACAAAGAATCTTTTGCCAATTTAGAGACTCACAAATTTATTATGGGATAAACCTTTGTGGCTTACAGCAAGTTGTGTTTATAGGGAAGCAAATGAATGGCCCCTTTACCATGTGCTCAGCTCAGCTCAGCTCAAGTGTCTTTTTACTATACTCTCCTCCAGGACCCCAATATCCCTTTCCTGATCATTCACCACCAGTTCAAACCCTAGTCTAATTATTCTCTTGTTGAAAGGCAGTCAGAAAACTACATTCCCTCATCTCCTTCTCCTCACCAGCTGTTTTACTTTTATGGGCACATGGGAAATGGAACTATTTTTAACAAACAGTCTGAAACTTCATTTGAAGCTGCTTCTGGGAAGCCGTGCTTCCTCTCGGACAAAGCTCAAATTGTTCAGAAACAGCCTGTTCTGGTTCTGGATTCAGGCTTCACCTTAAGCAGATGCATACCTGTGTTAATGATCATAGTAGTGCATTTAAAATGAGAGTTGGGGGAGGCAGAGAGAAAGGGAAAGAGATACTTATATCACAACACCATGCGTGTCTACTCAAAAGTATCTTCTACAGTATTAGGTTCATTAGGGCATACTCTAAGGCAAGTGGTTATAGCAATGGTGGGGAACCTTAGTCCCACAGGCCAATCTTGGCCCACTAGTAATCTAAGTTGGTCCATGAGATCACTTCCCCCAAACTATATCCACCCATCTGCTGATGGCACTCCTGCTGCCATCTAATGTGCAGGAAGGCAAGGTTAAATCCTGCTTTGGCTACACATGCCTGTTCCCAGCAGGCAACAGGATTGCAGCCTTAAAGTCCACATTATTTTTAAAAAGAATTCAACTTAACATTGTGCGATTGCAGCTCATTATTATTGCTTTTAAAATATGCCATTTCCCTCTTGGCCTTTTAATTTGAATACTGCATAAGGATTTACATATGGATTCCAAGCCAGTACAACTCCTTGTTCCTGGCTACTTTGTTTGCCACTGCATGACTGCTCCTTGGGGTCAAAGGAACAAAGCTCCTCTAATCACTCAAACTGCTGGGATCCTCTGTTGTTCACTGATCCCTATGGTGTCAAAGAAAGAACATTTCACAATCCTTGCATTTCATTTTGTCCCATTCTTCCCCATAAGCAAGAAGCAACCACAGTTTTCCTTTTAATGGGCTTCAAGCTATGCTGAATATAGTTCCTGAATTAAAGAAAAAACTTCATCCTTGCATGAGAACAAAAAAAGAAAGAAAATTTATTTTCTCTCCTTCAGAAACACTTGTAACTAGTACCTTTTTTTATCATCTCCTCGCTATGAATGCAATTGTGATGAGCTCAGCCAAAGGCTGAGCCAAAGAACACAATCATTTTGATTTTCAAATAAGATTTAAACAAGAATCTTCCACAGTAGCGCAAGGGCATTTTGTAGCATGGAGAATTTTGCTTGGAGAGCAATACAGAAGACAGAATGAATACTATTTCATTCCATAATTTGGTCAAGAAATTTATTACGGCAAAGGGCACAAAATTGGGAAGGAACTCACCAGGCTGCCATTATTGTTTTCTGCATTTGGTAGGTATAGTTTTAATTGGATGAGATTCCTTATTAGGCACATACACTTGGCAGCTTTCCATTTTGGCAGGAACACAAGAGCTGTTCCTTGAACCTCCCCCAAGCATACCTCTACACTGAGATTAGTGCAATTTAGATAGGCCACAATGGTGGCAGCCATATGAGATTGGAAGAGACCATAGTATGGTGTAGCATAATGTGTCAAGCCATTGACCCATCTAACCTCAGTATTGCCTGATTTGATTGTCCCTACAGCAGCTCTCTGAGTTCTCAAGTTCTATTTCAACATCTACAACCTGGTCTTCTCACTGGTGATATCAGGGATTGAACCAAGGACTACAGATGGAGTTTCCTGAAAACTTTAATGTTGAACATATCTGCCTGGTCCCATCCCCCCTCAAATTTCACCTAGACCCTTAATTTAATGAATATTGAGTTTATCTTCATTGTTTCACTAAAAATACAAAAAAACCTCACATATTACCGGTATATTAATATATTAACATGACAGAGAGGTTGTTTTCGCTATAAAAAATGAAAATGAAAAAAGAAACAAAGGAGAAATAGCATATTTAATAAGGAGAAATAGCAGAGATGGGGATAACACAGACACCAAATAGGTAACACAACAGAGTCTTTCCAGACTCCTTTCTCACTGTAGTCAAACTTTGCTTTAAACTACCCCTTTCCCCTCATTCTCAGTGTCTCCCTGCTTGCCTTACTCAAACCTCTGCTGTTGTTTAAAACCACAGTGGCCTCAAGTTTTCCTCCACTCAGCCATAACATCAACATGCTAGATGTGGACATAAGAGCAGGGAGAGCTATGTGCACATGTGTGAAATACATATAAGGCATGCGTGTCATTTTCATCATCAGGAGGGGGCAGGGTGGAACAGGGTACAACAGGGCAGGGTGGGGGGGAACAGGGTGGGGCAGTCTTATACACATCCCACTAATGTGCACGGTGCCTCAGAATGCAATCCCCGCTTGCCTGCATTTATTAGTATACTTATACATCTATACTATTGACATACAGTGGTACCTCGGGTTACATATGCTTCAGGTTACATACGCTTCAGGTTACAGACTCCGCTAACCCAGAAATATTACCTCGGGTAAGGCCTTTGCTTCAGGATGAGAACAGAAATTATGCGGCGGTGGTGCAACAGCAGCGGGAGGCCGCATTAGCTAAAGTGGTGCTTCAGGTTAAGAACAGTTTCAGGTTAAGAACGGACCTCCGGAAAGAATTAAATACGTAACCAGAGGTACCACTGTATAGTATAGCATGTGGCTTGACTCCTTTATACATACTATACATATAAAAATGTTTACATATAATTTTTCATTTAAAAAACCTGGCAATGTACACACAGGTTGGACACAAGCAGGCACAAAAGGTGGACTAATATAAGCAAAGCTCAGTCAGGTCAGGACAGCCAAGATCTATGTATAAATTCATTTAAAATGGATTCCTTCTATCTCTCCCTAGGACCTTCTCCATTCAAAGTTATAAATATAGCAGGAATTAAATTCACCAAAAATACTGTATTTGATCCCCTTATGTTTGGATATCTGCTATATACAACTTCACATTATAATGTTTTGCAGTCGTTCTCATTGCTGCTCTGGTAACTGTGCTGCTATATGTATGCCATTAATCAACAGCATGACTTTAGAAAACAGTAATATTCACAGGAAGTCAGTGATGTGAAGTGTGAAGTCTCATCAGATGGAGTTCGGGCGCACTGAAGAAATTGGTGTGGCTGTGAATCTTTCTCTCAGGAATTTGATTTTTCGATTACAACCTGGAACGCTTTCAGTACTGTATTGCCTATTTGATGAATAATCCAAGTTTCTCATCAGCAAAAGCTGGGCTACCCACTCCATACACAAAATGAAAATGTGCTGATAATTGTTCTGATGCCCGAAGCAGTGATATTGTCCATTCTGCTAATCTCCAATGCTCCCCACACAATTTGCCCACTCTAGGGATAAATGAATATCTCCGACAGCTCACTTGAGCTTTGTATTTATATTCACAGTTTAGAAATTACCTCAGTGGCATTACATATAAAGGACTCTAAAGCTCCAGCCACAAGACCCTACAGTTTCTACCAATCCTGTCCTGCCATACTCATGTTAGATAAGGATGTCTAAGCCAGGGAAACCTATGCTCATGGATTTTCCCAGACCTGTTTTCCTCCCTTATATGTATTTTGCACATGTGCACATAGCTCTCCCTGCTCTTATGTCCACACCTAGTGGAGGAAAACTTGAGGCCAGGGTCAGCACTTGGCATCTATAAGGGTGTGAAGCCCCTTTACACGTGAAGTGAGCTTCTGTGTCACAGTCAACATTTAAAGGAAATTTTAAAGGAGAACTTTTCTGCTATTCCTTAGTTGTTACTTGCTCTTCTAAATGCAAATCTGTGTGATAAAGCCAATACCAATGGAGGCTACCTGAGAGGTGCTGGAACTGAGTTCCAGTGAGTTCCAGCAGAGGGGAAAGGCCCTGGGTACAACATTGTCAAGCTCGATCTGTCATTTCCATGCTGCCTAGATCATTACCCTAGTTTATGAAGGGTTCTTGTTATTCATAGTTAAACTGAAGCAGGATTTAGAAAAGACTTAAGCCCCATTGAATACTGAATACATTTTGTTAAATAAGCATGTGTAGGAGAGAGAGAAGGAGCACTAGCTCTGTTCAATGTTGCTCTCACCCTCCAAAACTTGGAGGGCAGCTGCAGGGGAAGCCTGGTCTACTTGCATGCAGGAAAACCAAATAAGGAAAGCAGACTATCTGCTGAAGATGGTCACCTTCCAACTTGTGGAGGTGATGGAAACCAGAGGTGGAGATAGCAGGCTGGTTCACTACTCTCCTGATATATGGGGTCCTACTATACTCAGTAGGAAAATAGTTTTGGCTGTTACTCAGCTTTTCACTAAATATCCAAGCAGCTGAAAAAGCTGGATGAGAATAGAAAATACATTCACAATCCAATCAGAGGTTTCTTTCTTTGCTTCACCTAATAGTGTTTTCTGTATTTATTTGTTTAAAGTTCTTAGGCTGCCTTTCAGGGCCAATCCTTCACACAATGGCATGTGTGTTAGAAATATACAATGCTAAAGGGTCTCAAAAAACAACCCTGATGTCATAATGTGAATTTATCTGGCAGAGCAACATGTGCTTGTTGGTCTGTTTTGCCCATTATTCACATGTTTTCTTTCCCTCTCAGCCCCCTGAGAATTGCACTGCTAAACTGAGGCGCTTGAATCATTGCATCTGAGTGACAGCCCATCAATTTGTCAGGTGCTAAATCTCCAAGGATGAAGTACAGTGCTAATAAACACTTTTTAAAATCATTACTTTATTTTGTTCACTTGAATGCTAGTCTTGGATTATTTCATTCACAAATACTGCCAGTCATATTTTGCGTGGACGTGGAGGGTACAAAGACCTCGACAGGATGAATACCTGGTCCTTTGGGCATTATTCGATGGATATAGCAAGTAGCTTTTGTTCATAGGTTATCGTATTCCACTCCCCCCCCCTCATTTTTTTAAAGTCTCCCTATGCTACTGTCTGGAAATAGGCCTTTAGATAGGAGCTGCAAGAGAAATAGGGCTGTCAGGTTGTCACTCAAACATGGCACCTGTCCTCAGATCCACTTAAAGCTTTAAAAAGTCTCTGAGGGATGATGTACCATACCTGGATAGCTCAGTTGGATAGAGTGTGGTGCTGATAATCCCAATGTTGCAGGTTCGATCCCCATATGGGATAGCTGCAAATTCCTGTATTGCATGGGGTTGGAGTAGATGGTCCCTTACAACTCTAAAATTCTATAGTTCTAAGGTTCAGCAGCTAGCTTCATATTGATGTGATCAAATGATGGGCTAGTAAGGGAAACAAAGGAAAAGGGCTCTGTGTGAGCAGTAGTGGACCTTGGGATCTTAAATTTCAGTGATACCCTGTCTGATGCCAAAATTCAGCACCATTATTATTATTATTATTATTATTATTATTATTATTATTATACCCCACCCATCCAGGTGGGTTTCCCCAGTCACTCTGGGGAACAACTATCTGACATTTAGAAGACATCTGAAGGCAGCCCTGTTCAGGGAAGTTTTTAATGTGTGACATTTTAATGTATTTTAAATCTTTGTTGGAAGCCAGATCTTTGTTGGGAAAACCCAGCCAGATGGGCGGGGTACAAATAATAAAGAACAGTTCTAAAGAACAGTCGTGGTGCCCCTGAGGTTCTGCATCCAGTGTGACAGAACTGATCACTCTCCCCGAAATCTGCCTCTTGTGTGAGACAGCAAGTGGGTGTGTAGGGTATTTTCCCCCATCTCATGGTTAATTAGAAGACAAAGCTAGAATCTAGAGCTGAGTTGTAGGGAAGTAACCTAGAGGTAAAGCAGCAATATACAGAGAGTCAGAGCAAGGTTTGATTTCTGTTGGAATCGAAGGCTGCAGTTCTGGGAGAAACAGGACACTTTGGGGATATTATTGCTGTGAACCTCTCCATTGTAGACTCAGGTTGTATATATGTGGAAATAAACTGTGTATCATAAAGAGACCATGGTCTCTGCTGTGCATCATTTCCTATAGGGAAACATGAACCCCGGGTAAGTGCCTAGAACCATGGAATCTCACACCACTCAGAGATTGGAGTGGCATGCAAAAATATCTCTCTGTTTCTTTATTTCCATGGTCTTTTCATGACAAAAATGTTGTCTGTGGATCACTGAAGTGCTCTAGGTTGTGGTTGTTTGTTTTACTAAAACAGAGCAGTAGAGCTATATCTATGTATCATATATCTTCTTTTATTTATTTTGAAAATTCTACAGTGCTCTGTTTAACTAAATAACCATCACCACCTTGGAGCTCTTCAGAACTCTACATGCAGAGCTCTAGACAGTCTCATACTGCAAAGCCAACTGGAAACCCAGAAAGGCCTATCTAGGGGCCAATAAAGCCTATTGGATGATGCAAACAGCCAACAGAAAGAAAGGCTGATATGAAGCTGCAAAGTTTTTAAAGAAAATGTACAAGCAAGAGTCAGCACTGGATTTAGGGTAGTTAGGATAATCTCCTGCACAGAGTGCCAAGCTGATGGGGTGCAAAACTGAGGTGTTTCATAACTAAGAAGATCCATTTTGGGACACCATACGTTGGCCTCTCATAGGGGGCCATATTACAAAAGATTGCCAAAGTCCGGCCCTGCAAGAATATACACCATTTGATCACTTATTTTAAGGAAGCCCTTGGACCTATTACTCCACCCCAAAACATGCCCTAGACATGTTTCCCCCCTTTTTTGAAATTTAGCAGGCTCTTATGCCTGTAAAATTCATACACATTACCCCAAAGTTATGAGTGCTTTAAATTCCCAATTTGAGTGAATGGAGAACACAGACATTGTTTATACAGAGCAGCTCAGAAGGGTGAAATCAGAGTGGATTTTTAAAAAAGTAATTACTGAGAGAATGTGGACGGTAAACTGAATGAGGCTGGATGTCTAAGACAGGAAAGCATTTAAAAGAAAACAAATAAACAAGCACTGCTCTCTCAATAGTCCACAGTTAGCCCCCACCTCCCAAAACAATTGGCTTTTAAAGTGGGTGTGTGTGAAGGGGGGTGTATGTAAATGTGCATCTCATTTCTCTCTTGATGCATGTACATACTTGCATACCATGATGAGATTCTAGTTCAAATGTGTGAAGAAAAATGACCCAGCATCTGATAATATTTGCATTTTATTTTTACTAATGACCTCATTTTTCAATGCCACAGATAAGCTTCGGGACAGCCTCATCCCTGCGATTCATCAACCCAGGCCTGCTTTATCGCACAGTTGTATTTAAGGTGGTGGGGGTAAACTTTTGCAATGCTTCATAGCTTAGTGATTTCAAGAGATCAGCATTCATCATTCTGTATCTTGTTGGGCAAGACTTCTCCCAGAAAACCTTGGAATTGAATTGATCTTCCAACTTTATTAAAGTATTGGTACAGTGTTGAAGTGTTATTGGTCATGCTTGTCTTGCTGTCTGCTTTCAATTGCAGGTCTTATTGTCAGTGTACACATACAGTGACCATAAGCACCTACAATGGAGCGAGATGTCTGACAATTGCTTTAGAGAGCCACAAAAGCTCTGCCCAAGTCCTTCTGCAAATATCTCTCTAAAACTTTGATTCAGTTGTTGTTAAAATGACCAGTACTGAAATGAGAGAAGTTTAAATTTCCTTTAGCCTATATGCTGCTTTTCTACAATGTTCATTTAAAACAACAATGACATAGGAATAAACTAATGAGAACAGAATGAATTAAAATAATCTATACTTAATGTGCAACTAGAGTAGAGGTAAAGGTACCCCTGACTGTTAGATCCAGTCACGGACTACTCTGGGGTTGCACGCTCATCTTGCTCTATAGGCTGAGGGAGCCTGCATTTGTCCGCAGACAGTTTTTCCGGGTCATGTGGCCAGCATGACTAAGCCATTTTCTGGCAAACCAGAGCAGCACACAGAAATGCTGTTTATCTTTCCGTTGGAGTGGTACCTGTTTATCTACTTGCACTTGACATGCTTTCAAACTGCTAGGTTGGCAGGAGCTGGGACCGAGCAACAGGAACTCACCCCATTGCGGGGATTCGAACTGCTGACCTTCCAATCGGCAAGTCCTAGGCTCTGTGGTTTAGACACAGTGCCACCCTCGTCCAGTAGGTGCAATGCGCAACTAGTGCAGAGTTAAAATCATAGGAACATATGAGGCTGCTTTACAGTGAGTGGTCTATCTACCTCAGTGTTGTCTGTATAGATTGGCACCAGCTCCCCAGGTTGCAGATGGGAGAAATTCCCAGCCCTACTCAGAGATCTCAGGATTTGAACTTGGAACCTACATATACTAGGCAAAATTGTGTGCAAAAAGTGTATATTTGGAAGAATACATATAAAAATGCATACACATTACCATGCAACCTTTTCTTACTTGAAATTCGCAAGCATGTCAGTGGCAGATTCTAGGCTTTCAAATTTCAGTGGTGGACCTGTGCAACACTAAAATTCAGCACCCCCACCTCTCACACTGCATTCTACAGCATTGTTGTGGCACCCCAGAACAATTTTTTTAAAAAACTTTGCAGCTTCACATCAGCCTTTCTTTCTGTTGGCTGTTTGCATCCTCCCACAGGCTTTACTGGCCTCTTGATAGGCCTTTCCAGTAGGCTTCACAATGTGAGGCTGTCTAGAACTCTGCATATAGAGTTCTGAAGAGCTCTGAGGTGGTGGTGGTTATTTAATTAAGCAGAGCACAGTAGAATTTTCAAAATAAATAAAAGAAAATGTACAAGCAAGAATCAGCACTGGATTTAGGGTAGTTAGGATAATCTCCTGCACAGAGTGCCAAGCTGATGGGGGGCAAAACTGAAATGATCCATAACTAAGAAGGTCCATTTTGGGACACCATATGTTGGCAACATAACACCTAGTGCCACGCAACTAGTGCAGAGTTAAAATCATAGGAACATATGAGGCTGCTTTACAGTGAGTGGTCTATCTACCTCAGTGTTGTCTGTATAGATTGGCACCAGCTCCCCAGGTTGCAGATGGGAGAAATTCCCAGCCCTACTCAGAGATCTCAGGATTTGAACTTGGAACCTACATATACTAGGCAAAATTGTGTGCAAAAAGTGTATATTTGGAAGAATACATATAAAAATGCATACACATTACCATGCAACCTTTTCTTACTTGAAATTCGCAAGCATGTCAGTGGCAGATTCTAGGCTTTCAAATTTCAGTGGTGGACCTGTGCAACACTAAAATTCAGCACCCCCACCTCTCACACTGCATTCTACAGCATTGTTGTGGCACCCCAGAACAATTTTTTTAAAAAACTTTGCAGCTTCACATCAGCCTTTCTTTCTGTTGGCTGTTTGCATCCTCCCACAGGCTTTACTGGCCTCTTGATAGGCCTTTCCAGTAGGCTTCACAATGTGAGGCTGTCTAGAACTCTGCATATAGAGTTCTGAAGAGCTCTGAGGTGGTGGTGGTTATTTAATTAAGCAGAGCACAGTAGAATTTTCAAAATAAATAAAAGAAAATGTACAAGCAAGAATCAGCACTGGATTTAGGGTAGTTAGGATAATCTCCTGCACAGAGTGCCAAGCTGATGGGGGGCAAAACTGAAATGATCCATAACTAAGAAGGTCCATTTTGGGACACCATATGTTGGCAACATAACACCTAGTGCCACCCTACTGGAAAAGGTAAAGGTACCCCTGACGGTTAGGTCCAGTCGCAGATGACTCTGGGGTTGTGGCGCTTATCTTGCTCTGTGGGCCGAGGGAGCCGGTGTTTGTCCACAGACAGCTTCTGGTTCATGACTAAGCCGCTTCTGGCAAACCAGTAGCACCACCCTAAAGCTGTCTCTGAGCATGTGTGGCAATGGGTGAATTTAAAAGTGGAAAAATGAGGGACCAAGAGAAACGGAAACTGAGAGATTTATTCATCCCTTTTTAAGAGCATGCCCCCACTCCCTGAACTGGGTGGAACTTGGTTAAATGTAAATATACGTGGCTCATGCTGTCAGATTGTGATTCTAAGCTTGAAAGCAAGTTCCTCTAAGATTAATTGGATTTTGTTTTTGGACAGGTGTTTCAGTTGGAGTTTTGCTGCTAATTTTCTGAGACCCAGTAACCCTTCTTCTCTTGAAGACCTACACATGCCAACTGTTCTCATTTGAGATGGTTTTGTTTATTAATTGGTAGTCTCTGTTCTCTGTCTCTCTAAACCTTTGTCAGCAGTACTGCTGGATTCCAGGACAGACATCACTTTTCAGTGGTGTTCTGAATTATGGCAAGAGGGGATGGTGAATTAAGAATGTGAAAGGTGTCTTAAAATCATTGAACACACACACACGAAAATAATCTTAAGAGGACACTGCATGCCCCACACATACTGCTTTGCAAAGCATCAGATTCACTTGAATTACCTCTGCTTAAAGGAAGCCCAGATTGGTATTTTTAAGAGTCACAGCCAAATAATTGTAAATAAATAGTCTGGTAGATGGAGCGTTTAGGTTTGAGAATGGCCTTTTGTATCCTTGGTTAAAGAATTGCATTTGCAAAAACCTCCCTTTTCAGAGCATGTAGGTTTTAAATCTTCCTATTAATCTCAATCAATTTGGATTTATAACGAAGAGATAAACTGTAATTATAAAGTGGGTTGGTGTTATTGAATCAATTCACAGGCCAATGCCTGAAGTTCCAGCTGCGTTATCGAAATGGAGTGCCTGACACTTGAATTTCCAGAAGCTGTGAAAAGGTGTATCAGTAGGACAACAAAGGAATAGGAAAGTAGGGTGTTTGTGGCAACCAGAATGAATGCAAATGACATCTCCCATTCATTTGATTTGCAGCAATCTGTCACCTTTTCATTTCACTCTCACACAAAAAACTAGGGGATAATATGGGAAATGGAAATGGCGAAATGGACAAAATTTGACCATTAAAATGTTTACCATTCCAGCATGGTGCCTGCAGATGTTACAAAATTGAAACCGGAAAGGTGTTAGAATTGCTGCCGGTTTCTATTCATTTGAATGGCAGCAACCCAGAATTCTGCTTTATGGTTTCATGTAGAGGGTCAATCCATTATCTCTCTCTCTTTCTTTCTTTTTTTTCTCTCTCTCCTCCCCCCTCCTACTAGAGACCGAAAAGCATTTTTGTGAGGATTGTATCCCTGTGGTATGGTGAAGTGTAACCAACTCAAAGAGGGTTGAATTCTAAAATTATTGCTGGAGCCAACTATTTTATAAATACTTTAACAGGCATAAAAATTGAACTTGAAAATATTAAATGGATTTTCAGAGTTCAGTACATAAAGATTTCCCAAGACACAGACAGGGCAGTTTGCAATACCACGCCATTAATACCCCCAAACTGCATCATTGTTCAATAACCAGTTGATGATCTGCAACTGACCATTGCACCAAAATAAACTGCAGTGTGTGCTGATACTGCATGTGTAACAGTGGAGTGTGGTATAATGGTTAGAGTGCCAGAGTAGGAACTAGGAGGCCTCCATTCAAATCTTGACTGACTTGCATCTCACTGGGTTACACCAAGCCAGTGATTTTTTCATCAACCTTAAAATATCAAACCGAGTTTTTCTGAAGATAAGCAGCGGAATGACCCCCCCCCCCCGCCGCCGCCGCCACAGCTGCACTTGCTTGAGCATCTTGAACATGGGTAAGCAAACTAAGGCCCGGGACCGGATCCAGCCCAATCGCCTTTTAAATCCGGCCCGCGGACAGTCCGGGAATCAGCTTGTTTTTACATGAGTAGAATGTGTGCTTTTATTTAAAATGCATCTCTGGGTTATTTGTGGGGCATAGGAATTCGTTCTTTTTTCCCCTTCAAAATATAGTCTGGCCCCCCACAAGGTCTGAGGGACAGTGAACCGGCCCCCTGCTGAAAAAGTCTGCTGACCCCTGATCTTGAAGGAAAGCCAGAATATAAGTGTATGTAATAATAATGGATAAAATCGTGTTAATGTTTGTGTGAAGAAAGTAATCAACATCACTAGGCGCTGGTATGTTGACAGCTGGCCTATGGCAACAGAAGCGAAGGTTCAAACCCCCACTGAGCTGTGAAGTTTATTTTTTCCCCAGTCTACCTCAAAATGTTTTTGAGAAGATAACATGGGGCTGGAGTAAAAACCTGGTAAACCAAATCGAGCTCCTTGGACAGTTGGGATTAAAATGTAACAAAATTAAACACACATACAATTTTTTTGTCACAATATTGAAAGATGGAAGAAGGAAACAAATGAAAGTACAAATTTGCACAATATGTAACCATCCTATTTGCAGCAGCCTTGTTCCTATTAAAGCCAGTGACACTTACAGGCTGAATGCATTGTCCACATTGCTGCTATAAGGAATTGCACCAGCTGTCATAGAGTTACTTTGTCTGGTGCCAAGAGGGTTTCATGCCAGAAATATTTAGACCTGGCATGAAACAGTTCCATACTAAGGTGAAGTAATAACCAACATTGCATATACAGTACAATACTTTTCCAAAAGGCCTTCCTTGTGGTAAAAGGAACATCCCTTGATGGGAAGAAGGATGCAGATCAGATGGGGAACTAGTTTGGTGTTGTTGTAAAGAGTGCCAGACTAGGGGTACATTCACATATGTTCTGTTTCCCCAGGATTTCCCTAACTGTTTATATCTGTATTATACTGGAACTTTCACAAATGTAAAAGCCATTTCTGGAAATAGAACAAAAGATAGAAGTTTAATGCTCATTTCTGTGTTAATTGGTTATGAAAATAATTCATTTGCAACCCCATTAGTCCAGATAATCATGGGAGTAAAGTGACAAAATGTTGGACAGTATACTGACATACTGTTCTTTCCATGCTGTTTTCATGGGTGACTGATGGTGGAATGGATGGGTGGGGGGAAAGTGACAGTGTTCACTGAAGTTTGTTGTTGTGTTGCAACATGATCCCTGGTGTGAATGAAATTTAGCACAACATTGGTCAAAAAGCCACATTTCCGTAACGCAACAGGTACTGCAATGTGAAATAAACAATAGAAGATGGGATAAGTGCTAGCATTGTAATCAGGAAAAGTAATGCAACATTCTGTATGTCTGAATGCACCCAAGATTCAAACCTCCATTCACCCATAATGCCTTGAGTCAGTCATAATCTACGTTACATATTAGGATTGTTGTGTGTGGGAAAAAATAGGAGGATGAGAGCCATGCAGGACAGCTTCAGCTCCTTGGAGTGAAGGTTGAATACAAATATAATCTACTGTATATTTTGGAAAATGGTTGTTTGTCCATCTGTTCACTATGGGTTTGGATGCCTCTCAAGCTATCATCACCAAACTAAGTACAAGCGTTCCTGATATAGAGGCAGTGGCTCTATCCAAAGTTTGGATGCTGGCTGCCATTTTGAATCAAGGTACCAGACCAAAACATGATTTTGGCATGACTTTGACGGGGGTTTTTTGGCACAGGTTCAGCCACCTCTCTAGATATCACCACAAAACTAAGCATGAGAGTTCCTGAAGTGGGAGTGGTGGTCCTTGTCTATGTTTGGGTGCTAGGTGACATTTTGAATCAAGATGACAGACCAAATGTGACTTTGGCATGACTTCGCCCAAGTTTCTGTGTGATGAAATCAAACTCACAAATCACGTGATGCATTTAAATACAACAATATTTGTTGGGTTTCGAAAAATTCTCAGGCAGCTGTGGGCTCTTCTTGCTAGTAATAAATTAAATAAACCTAAGTAATTGTCCCAATTCATGTCATCACCTCACATGGAAGTGACCCACCCACAGTCCTAGTAGCAAATTTGAAGGGTGGCAAACAATTGTCATGTTATAAGGTTATATACACATTTGTTTATTTGTTGCATAAAATTTATAAACTGCTTGATTGTAAAAAAAACCCCCTTCAAATTAGTTTATAAAATATACACTATCTGTTAAATACCAAATACTTGTATGTATCCATCCCATGCTAAATACCATACAAACATGTCTTTTTAAACAAACTAAAAAGGGGAAATATAAAGAACCTCATATATACTTTACAATGGAATTATTTTTCATTGCCTGGGATGGAGTAAGAGTTGTAATTGGTAGTGAATTAGCTTAGTTCAAAGACAAACAATATAATGATATGCAATCCTTTTGATTTGTAACTAATTTTAAAGTCCTCCTACCACTTTTTTTTTGTCCTTCCGAAGGACAAATGCTTACTGCATTGAATTTTTGAAACACACACACAAAATTTATGGTGCATATCCACAGCAAAAGGAGGAGGGAAAAACTACTTCTGAATTATTTTCTTTGAATGTGTCAGCATGCCAGGGTTTCTTTATTCATCAAGGTTACAGCAATTATGCTTATAATCAAAGGGGAAGGCGCACAACAGAGCAGTGTTGAATTATCATCACTTCAGACTTGATAAGGAGCATAAATATCACCTTAGTGCTATATCACTTAACATATTTTAAGTCTGGGTAGCTAAAAGGTTGTATCAGGAGTGTCAGCAATGACAGTGTCAGAACCTACAACGCTCAGGAATCATCCCTGGGCACAATCCTTCTTGCAGTGATTACATGAGACAAAGCACAATGTGGCTGTGTTAGGGTCTAGCTTGACCCTGTCCTTCTCAACTATGCCAGTGATCAGTCCCACTGAGAAGGAGGGCTGGAGAGAAACGGCCTCCAGCAACCCACCACCTGGTTTTCTGGAAGTAAATTGGCAGAGTGTTATTTTGCCAGTTTTCAGGTGGTGGAATCAAAACGTAAATGAGCTGAGAGGAGGCTGAGGGTTTAATGACTTTTAATTAAGTGTTATGAGGAGCAGTGGAGACTTTCTATATGACCCTTGTTCATGATATGGGGAAGTGAGGTACTTACTAAGCAACCAGGCGTGAGGGTGATCTTTGGCTGACTATTCAGTGCGCCCCCCTGTAACCACCAGCAGGAGTTTTCCTGGTGCTTGCTTTCCACCACTAGTCACATGCCCAGACAAGAGATGGAGATAAACAGGGATCCAAGTAAAAGCTTTGTTGGGAATCCAGGATCTCTGTACAGAGCATTTATTTCAAGGATGCGCCTCTACCACAGATGACTGTAGGAACATAGGAAGCTGCATTGTACTGAATCAGGCCATCGGTCTAGCTAGCTCAATATTACTCATATTGACTGACAGTGACTGGCAAAGGACATTCCCAATCTTAGCTGGAGATGCCCAGGTTTGAATTTGCAGCCTTCTGAATGCAAACCAGATGCTCTACCATTGAGCTGCAGATCTTCCCTTATTTATTACAGCTGAATAAACTGTCCTAGGCTGACCTTTCCTGTATTCACCATACTGAGCAGTTGAGAAAGAAGGCCCTTCATTTTGAACACATGAGAATTTTGCTTCTTAAATTTATTTTATTTATGCCACAGAGAGATTAAAAACTCCAGCCTGCTTCTCTGTGCATCTATTTTTAGCTGTATCAGAGTGCTGATCTTTAAAGGCCTCTATTGTTTTGTTTTTGTAAGTCACATTTCGGGAGGGGTATTTTTGAAGGTGGACTATCAATGAAAAAATGTAAAACTATAATAAGAACACAATATTACTAAACAGCCAGGAAAAAACTCACCCCAACACATCCCTTTTAAAGGGGGGATTAAATAATTTTTCCAGTTGCATTATTTTGCCTATAGGCAGTGTTTGCATAGTACGTTCCAAAGGCTCAGGGAATTTGCAGTTTATATATTTTTGCATTGTAGTTTTACATTCAAAAGTGGGGTTGTAGCTTTAACCTCCTAGAAGTTGTATATTTTTTTCACAAAATGTTCATGTGCAGCTAACAGCAGCAATGATACAATTAAGAAAACAAAAAAAAAACCTAAATAAAACTGCAGTTAATCCATATTTTAAAAGATAAGAGACTAAAAAGATACACTCAGTGACTGACCATGAAAAAAGGCCTTTTGAATTTAAATGGTTGTCTTGGTATCTAAATGCCATCAAGAAGGATATTAGCTGGATCTTCTGTAACAGGCAGTTCCATGGCATGAGAATGCAAGAATAGCCTGCTGGATCAGGCCAGTGACCGGTCTAGTCCAACATCCTGTTCTCACATTGGACAACCAGATGCCTGCAGGAAACCTGCAAGCAGAACCTGAACAGAAGAGCACTCTCCCCTCCTGAAGTTTTCAGCAACTGGTGTTCAGAATTATTACCAATAATGGAGGCAGGCCCATACAGAGCTTGTCCAAGGCCCAGGGCCGGAGTCATGTTAGAATAAAGTTATAAACACATACAAAAAAGCAGCTGGTCCATGGTGGGGCCCCTGGCCACCTTAACCTTCCAAGGCCTGGGACAAGTGTACCTGGCTCCCTTGCCCCCCACCCCACCCCAGTCTGCATGGCCCTGCATGGGGGCAAAAGCATTGCATGGCTAGTAGCAGGACTGGGGAATCTGAAGCCCTCCAGATGTTCCTGGACTACACTGGCTATGATGGGACTTGAAGCCTATCAAGTTCCTAACTCCTGGTCCTATAACTGAAGCTTGACCATTCTGGATAGCTCAGTTGGTAGAGCATGAGATTCTTAATCCCAGGGTCATGGGTTTGAGCCTCAGGTTGGGTGAAAGATTCCTACATTTTAGTGGGTTGGACTAGATGATCCTCATGGCCTCTTCCAACTCTACAGTTCTATAATTCTATTATTCCCCCATGTGGCTGTTGTGGAATCTGGTCATTCCAGTGCAGTTCCAGTTAATACCACTAATTGGCACTACTATTAAAATAGCTATGTAATATGTATCAAGCTAAGTAGAAGGTCCTTTGTCACTCAGCAGCCTCAGAGGAAGTGTTTGCCCCTTCCTGCACAGCACCAACAACATAACAGTCACCAAAGAAACAAATTCATGCCAGTGGACAACCACAGGGCAGTGGTGTAGCATGGGTTTTTTTTGTTTTGTTTTCTGTACTTTTTTGGGTGGGGCACAACCTGTGCTCCCATGACAGGCTCCCTCATTGGAGCCTAGCTCCGGCACGCAAAGGAGCTGCTGGGACAGCTTCCTTTTGCGACAGCCCAAAACTGCCAGCTGCAGCTCCACCCCTGGGTCAATCTAATCTGGGGGCAGAGTGTGACCCAGGTGCACTTTGCAAGGCAAGCCACAGCAGGCTCCCTCCACATCCAGCACGGCCTGTGCTCCTGTCCCGGGTGGCATTAGTTTACACTACACCACTGCCACAGGGCAATAATTTCCATGATGACATGAGCTGGCAGGCAAGACTGTGTGAGGAGAGACTTTTCAACCTTGTCCGTGCAGAGTTTTGATCCCTGCATTCCTTAAAACCCACGATGACCAGAAAGGTAGAAACTGCTCTTTTTTGAGAATCCTTTCTTTAAAACATTAAATGATGCATGCTGTAGAGTTAAATGCTCCTAAAGTGGTTGCTTTGCTGCATTTTGTTTTTCCTGGAATTAACCTCATTGTGCACTTCTGCAGAGTAAATGGCTCTGTGGTGATTTATTTATCTGCATAAGCTAGTGAGAAAGGTTTAAAGGGCATTGCCAGCATTAGAAGGAAGGTTAACCCCATGAAGAATCCACCAAGGTTAGTTGCAGGTCATCAGCATAGATTCACAAGTTCAGCAGCTGCAATCCCATAGAGATTCCTTCAATGTGTTTGTTCTGCCCTATTAACTGAGGACAGAATTATCTGGCAGCAAAGAACAGAAGGCATCCCTGCTAAGCATCACTATGCAAATGACTGTTAACCATTGGTGGCCTCATGCTACCTTTGATGAAGACAAAAATGGTGATTAGCTAGCTCTGATAGCTCTTGAAAAGCTTGTATGGGTTTCCTTGTGTTGGTTTATTTTAGTGTATATATGAACATAATCTCGCTGCTCACACTACAGCCTCCTGGTTTGTTTTTCTCTCTTGTGATTTGAAAGGAATATGCAGAAAATAAGCTGACAGCAAAAACAAGTACAGCACAATCTTGTGTATGCCTACTCAGAGAAGTAAGTCCAATTGAGTACAGTAGGGCTTACTGCCACATAAGTAGGAATAAGATTGAACTTTAAATGACAAAACTTGTTTTAAAAGTATTTTAGGAGATTTTCTCTACGTCTTCAGGCTTGCTTCCCTTCTTTCTATGTCTGTCTATTGTCCTTTCTTGCATTTTAGCAAAAAAGGAATTGAAACATTTGTTTATCTCTTCAAAAACCCAAAAACGTTCAACTATCATGGATATATCACACAGTGTAATTGCTGCTTAATAACTTTTCAAGTCATTGATACTTCCTTAATGGCACTTTGTGAAATCATGGGGCACATGATTAAAAGCTGTAGGCCATAAACACACAATCTGATCATACAATCCTATATGTGGAGCAACATCCCCATGGGCATTTCGCTACGCAAAGGGCTTTATCTTTCTAATTCTGACATTAATAGCAAAAGATCATATTAGGCTTCAATACTGTAGAACACAAACTAATTTGTGAGCATTCAGTGTTGGCCCTAACATTGCACATAATGTGGTTGTAAAGACACATACCTTTAAAAGACATGAAAAGTAATAAGGAATTTTGGTTAAAAATATATGTCACCCATATGACAGTGTATCTGAAGAAGTGTGCGTGCACACGAAAGCTCATACCAAGAACTAACTTAGTTGGTCTTTAAGGTGCTACTGGAAGGATTTTTTTTTTATTTTGACCCATATGAAACTTCAAGTAAATCCAATCCCTTGTTGGCAGTGACAAAATAGAACTTGGACAAATGTGTCCAAGCATTTTCTCTCAGACTCTAATCAGTTTAAATCAGATTACAATAATGGTTGGTTACCACTGCTGTTGATAACTGGAGTCACTTCCACTGTACACCTCAGAGTTGGACAGAGTTGTTTAATAACTATCAGAGTTCTTGACATACTTCAGGGGAGACTTATAGTAGTGCTTACTTTAACCACAAATAGAAGTTGCTTCTAAGGCAAGGTCTACATCTTCCATCATATTGTCATGCCTCCAGTGAATTAGAGAGAAGCTGCTCTACCCAATGCAAGATCTCTCTCAGTTGACATTTTAACACTAAAGATAGGACCTATTATATCTTTTGATCAACTCATCATCCATAGTAGCTGACTTGGTGTGCTTAACAGGCAGCAGGGCTGTGCTACTAACCATTCCTCCAAGGTCCCAAAGTTTATCCCATTCCTGCCCTGAATGGCCACATGTAGGCATGAACACCCACAAGGGAAAAGCTTATATTTGTATACTTCTAAATGCCTGTGCTTATCCGGGAGCTGTAATCTACAGATAGGCCCTGTGCTCATCATGTAGACATCATGTAGACTAGTTTCAAGAAACTAGTCATATCAAGCTTTTCAGTTTACTTAACTTTCAGGATCCAAAGTGAGTCTTACTTCATTGACACATGATTCAGAAACAGAACACCAAAATGTATAAGCATGAAATACTCCAATCTATACAAGTACAGTGGTACCTTGGGTTAAGAACTTAATTTGTTCTGGAGGTCTGTTCTTAACCTGAAACTGTTCTTAACCTGAAGCACCACTTTAGCTAATGGGGCCTCCTGCTGCTGCCACGCTGCCGGAGCACGATTTCTGTTCTCATCCTAAACCAAAGTTCTTAACCCGAGGTAATATTTCTGGGTTAGAGAAGTCTGTAACCTGAAGTGTATGTAACCTGAAGCGTATGTAACCCGAGGTACCACTGTATTTCATTACTTATGCTGATAATGAAACTTCTAGAGCCAAGAATGTCTTAATGTCCAACGACACACAAAGAAGGACCATAACCGGACATTTTCAGCTAAGCAATAGCTATTAACCCCACTATTATTATTTTTCAGGTTCAAGGTTCCTGGCCCCACTGCACCGACTGCCAATTAGTTCCCAAGCCCAATTCAAAGTGCTATAATGCCTTAAACAACTCAAGACCACAATGACTCAAGGACCGCTTCTCCCCACATGAACTGACCTAGACCTTCTTCATGTGCCCCATCCCAAAAAGTCTAGAAGGTGGCAACATGAGAACAGACTTAAACAGTCATTCTGTTTCAGCCAAGAGTGCCATTTTTTTAAATTATTATTCCAGAACACCATTTCTGGGAAAACCCATTTTTGAAATGTCCCAGTTTTCAGGAAGCAACTACATTTAGCTATTCACTACACTTTCTTATCCGTATTTTCTCCTTTACTCTGGGATGCAGCCCAGCACACACATAAAAAACAAAACAAATGCCAAAGAAGTTTTACTATAAATCTGTATGTTTGATACCCAGTTGCTGATGCTTAAAACTATAATTTCCACAAAACTTTTATTTATGTAATCTGAAGAGAGAAGAAAATGGCATAAAGCATTTTTAAAAATGCATTTACTGATATTTCCCCTGCTCCCCAGTGAAATTTCCTCCTAAAAGCCTTAGTGTGTTACAAGCAAATTACAGACTTCTTCCTATGGGGCAGCGCTCTCTGTTAGTCACTAGCCCACTTCTAGGAACTGCCTGCAATTAAAGTGAAGAGGAACAACAGTGGAAGCTAAGAGGAGTTCTGGAAGCAAAGAAAGTGCACCTTCAGACACACATATACCACACATGCACCAATATATTGACGAATAATATGAACTTTTTAAAAAAGAGTGTTTTTTTCCACTTAGCTGGTCAGTTTAGATGACATCGTGATGACTAATGGAATTGGGAGACTGAACCAGGTGTTGCAGGGAAATTACAGGAAAAATCCTGTCTGTGTCTAAGCACATGCTAAGCAACCTTCTCTTACATGCGTACAGCAGAATTATGCAGGACATGAGGAAGGCATTCTCTACTGACTTGCAGTGTTGCTATGTTTTACTCTTTCTGCACATGTATGCAAATTACTACTCCATATTCAGAACATCAGCAGTAGTTCATGGAGGAAAGATGCAGTTGTGTCCTCTCAGTGGGGGTGCTGCTGCATCCATTAGGGTGGGGTGAGGAGATGAGGTCAGGCGATCTCTGGAATAGGAGGCCCATAATTATATGCACACCTCTGGGGCTCCCCCACCAAACCGGAGGCTCTACTGAACTTACTGTCATTGTCGTGTCTCAACCCATTCCTGTCCCAAAAGTGCAGCAACACCAGAAAGTTGTTGTTGTCTTCACCTCCTCTTTCATAAGCCCATACCTTCCAAAATCTTGCTGATCAAAATTGGGGTGCTCGTTTTTTGTTCCTGAGCTCACGGGGGAATCTGGTGACTCTCATGAGAGTGTGAGACCAAAACCAAGAATCTTTTGGTCTGGCATGAGCCAGCTGACTTGTGCCAGAGCACCAGACCAAAAAATGAGGCATTCTGGGATCCAGTCAGAAGCCAAGATGGCTTCTGTAATTCTGGGATGTCCCACTCAAATCGGGACAGTTGAGAGATCTGTGAGCCTCTACTGAAGAACAGTTGTACACTTAAAGATAAGAAAGACCTACATTGGCTGTCAGTATGTTTTTGAGCACAATTCAAAGTGTTGGTGCTGACCTTTAAAGTCCTAAATGGCCTAGGTCCAGTATATCTGAAGGAGTGTCTCCACCCCATTGTTCTACCTGGACACTGAGGTCCAGCACCAAGGACCTTCTGGCACTTCCCTTACTGCAAGAAGTCAAGTTACAGGGAACCAGGCAGAGGGCCTTCTCGGTAGTGGCACCCACCCTGTGGAATGCCCTCCCACCAGATGTCAAAGAGAACAACGACTACCAGACTTTTAGAAGACATCTGAAGGCAGCCCTGTTTAAGGAAGCTTTTAATGTTTGATGCATTACTGTATTTTAATATTTTGTTGGAAGCCACCCAGAGTGGCTGGGGAAGCCCAGCCAGATAGGCAGGGTATAAATAATAATATATTATTATTATTATTATTATTATTATTATTATTATTATTATTATTATTATTTGTTGGGACAGGAAGAGGTCCCCATCCAGCTTAGACACACACATGGAACCATACCTCTCTACATCAGTTACTGCAGTTACTCCCCTCAAAATCTAAACACATACAATAAAGGGGGGGGGGGTTAGCCATGTCATGCCACAGTGATAAAACCTACTTTAGCCAGTATGCAGGGTGGAGTGGAAGGTAGGAGATACAATGATGAATATTCAGGAGATAAGGAATAGGATATATTCAATAGATGAAAGCAGGAACTGCTGCATAGATTCCACAAGGCTTTTGCAAGAGTTTGCCCTAGCAGGGCTTGGGGGAAGACATCCCCTTTGGGGATCCAAAACAGGCAGTGACAGTACTTAATAAAGGGCCAGAGGTCACATTTGAGATATTTATTTATTTAGCCTGTTTGCTTCAGTTAATCTGTTTCTGGAGCTGTGAAAATGACTCTCCAGCTATCTCCACTGTATTTTTCTGTGGTCTCTTATCTCATAATAAATTTATTGCTTCCTATCCTTTCTAATAGGATTACCTGGTTCATTTACATTTCAGGAAATAACTTCAGTATCAGTCATTCTGACTTGTGAGGAACATGATATGTAAAGAATCAAGATGAATGGAAAACTGTTTTATTTAGAAGTCCATTTTTAAATGTTCTGACATTTGCTTGAAATCTTAATGCAATATTAAGAAAGGTGAGCTGAAAGGGGGAAATCTCTTTCCTATTGCATAAGAAGCAAAGAGAGAGAATGTGAGAGAGGTTTCCTTTTTTTAAAAAAAAAAACACTTTTCTTAGAGCAAATAATCAAGTTATTTAAATATATATTCAAACCAGCAACATATTACATTTACATAACGGGTGATTATCATCATTTTATGAACTTTTTGATTAGAAATAAACTTAACACTAATGAAACCTGAATTGGTACAGTGATACTTCTGCAATCATTGCCCTCCAATCTTAAGCATAAAAACATCAAGGAATCAAAACAAGTTTGGGAATGTCAGAAGAGGTCACTTGCCATACAGTGCATTTTTTTGCCTGAGACTCTTTGTTTTGTTTTAAAGCAAATAAACGCAGAAGTGTGAATTCATTATTGTGGTTATGCTTGATCATTCGCCATATGGTACCACTCCTACATTTGACTGCTGCATAATCCTGTTGCAATGAAGGGTTGAAAATTGAAATAACTGACAGCTCTTCATCTGACTTTTTCATTTCCCTTCCCTGCCTCAGATCTGGTTCTATTTCATTGTGATAGACAATTTTTTGTCCATACTCTGGTAAGATTTTTTCCTAGTTATTATTATCATAATTAGGGGGAACATACCAATTTGAGGATCTATATATAAAACAAGGGTGGGACCAAATAATGCCTTCCATGGTTTTTTATTTGGTTTGTGGAACCCCCAAGTCACACCTACTACCCCCCACGCAGCCTCACCCCTCGCTGGCTCTGCTTTGCACCCCAGGTGTTTTCACTTGGCTAGAATATGTGCATGAACTCTGAAAACGTGTCTGTGAGGAGGATGAAGAGGGGTGCTCAAGTCTGCATAGAAGTGTGTAGAAGTACAGGTAACTCTGTACCTCTACTGTGCAAAGGTAAATTTTATATTTGTTGCTTTGCTGGCTTCTGCCTCTGTTTTCGTTCTCCACTGGTCTCTGGCTCTTGAAAGGTTACATTGAAGGGAAGGTGGCCCTAATGCTGAAAAAATGGTCTCACCCATGACACAGAGCAATGCAACTTGTTCCTTAAAGGGTCTTCAGTTAGATATCCTCCCACCCACAGCACATCCCTTTGTGCCTTCCCAGTTTCTGGTTTTTCACTAAGTGTCTTTTGTTGAGAACTGAAAGTAATTTCCTCCAGTTCGTTCACTGGTTTCAGCTCCAAAGCCCAAATCATCCACATTTTCCCAATGGCGAACAGCTTACTTCCTGCAACCTCATCTCTGCCTGTCTTTTCCTTGGCTTCATCTGCTCTTTATACAGCAGCAGTGAGGGTGGGCACCAATACACCAAGACACTTCCATCCAGATTGTATTTATATCCGGCTAGACCACAATAGCACAGAGCAGACGCAAACCCCAGCTGTGCCCAACCTCCCGCAATATGTTGTGTCGATAATGTCTTTGTTGCTTGTGCACAATTTCCAGCATTCTCATAGTTCAATCTTCAGTTGTAAAAATGATTAACAGAAGATGTTTTAGGTATTTTCTTGCAGTACTTTCTAATGGTTCTGGACTACAGCCTAAAAATGTGTAGTTTGAACTGAAGAGGAAATATATTTCTAAGATATTTGCTGTAGCTTAATTAGCCCTCACTTACTGAATTAACATATTGCCAGATATTTAGTGTTAAGCATTCGCTCACAGTCCAAAAGAATGTGAAATTAGATTAGGAAATATTGGCACTATGTTTCTGCCAAAAAGGTTTAAAAATAAGTGGGGTGAAGGGTAAGTCTGCTGGAGGAAATGGGATGCTTGAGTAGTTAATAGCACTGAGTTATTGGCAAATGTTATGCAAGTCGAAACTGGAAACAGGCAAGTTTGTTAATATAATGTTAATATGCATGACATGCAACACAGCTTTTCAACCCAAGACGGTGACAATATTATCAGGCAAAATGTGCAGATGCTGCTGCTGCTGATTCCTTTTGAATGTTATTATTTAATGAATGCACTGCCTTTTAGGAAAGCTTTCCTAACCCAGTGGCTTACAGAAATAAAATTAATACAAATATATGAAGAACACACACTTAAAATGCAAAACATGATACAATCTAGCAATAAACATTAACATATTTAAATATCCTTAAAAAATGAATAAAAAACTCCATTAAAAAATATAAAATATTACCAAAGCAACATGCAGTGAAATAAGCCAGATGAGGGCTGGAGCTCAAGTGGTGGAAATCCTGCTTTGAAGATGAATGAGCACATGCTAGTGTAGATAGTTGTACCTACCGTGTAGTGGTAAAAGCAGTGAAGATGGCCTATACATCAGCAACCTTCGGCGAGTTGCCTGCTAGACACTTGGAGGACAACGTCATTTGTCTCCATAGTGAGCTACATTCCACAATTGATGCAGTCTCAAGTAATTTTTCCCCCAATGCCCCATCAAGCCATGTTTTATAGGATCAGTTTCAGTTTTTGCAGCCTGATGACATTGACAGGGTGATTGTGAATATGTGCCCAGGTGTGTGTTTTTTAAATTCTTGCCTTCTACTTACTTTGGTTGGCAAGACAGCTACTTCCATTCCTTGATCAGGATAGCTTGACCAGGACAGTCCACAGCTGTGTTTTCAATTCTAGTGGTGTAGTTCTTATTTATTGTACATTACCTTGAAACAATTCTGTAGAAGGCAATTAATAAATTGATGGTGGTGATGATCACAGCAGCAGACCAATTAAAATCCTATTCATGTATTATTAGGAATGGGGAGAAATGCAGTTGTTTGCATTTAAAGGCAAACCTACCTAATCTGCACTTTCCAAAATAACATGCAAACCAAAATGCAACCATCCTTTGAAATTTGTAGTGCTCTGAATTTTGGAATGCAAATACAGCCAAGTAATAGGTACAAAAATGCACATAACAGGGTAAATTGTGCATTAACATGCATATATTTGTGGAAAATACATACAAAAGTGTGTTATATCATGGGAAATTGTTTTGCAAAAATGTGTATATTAGACAATATTATATACAAACAATATTGTATACAAACAATTTCCTCTGGGAGGAAATTACTGATGAATTTTGATTAAGACTTTAAAAAAGAAGAACCACAAGCTAATGGAGAAACATAGTGAACTGAACATAAGATTGTAAAAATCAGAAACCAAAATCTACAAATCCACCCGTCCTTATGGACTGCTTGCATGGGCTCTCCTTTTATCCCTGCCGCCAATGTCACAACTCTTTTCTACAACAATTCTGTGATGTGCATGGTTGCCCAGAAAGTAGCATATGAAAATGACTATAATAAATGTAAAATGAAGAGCAGCGGCCAATTCCAGCACCACAGTTTTTTCTGCGTACCAGCGGAGAGCGTAACAGATACTTGAATATTTTCACAAGTGCTGAGGCAGTGGAAATAGATTTCTAGGAATTACAGCTTTCCTTTTGAGATAATTAAAGGTGAAAGTAGGCCACTATTTTAATTTTATCCTGCCGGTGGATGCTTTCAGTTTTCTAATTGCAATGATTACTGCATTAAGGGGAGCTCATGTTAACACCCCAAGTTATGCATTATGAATTATGATTCTATCATTACACAAAGAATTACAGTTAATAAAATGACTCTTGTCGACATCGCTACTATATATACATGTCTTTATGCCTTCTAGTTGTAGAAATTCTGGCAACTGGTGACAGGTTCTACAATGAAAATGCCAGATTTAAAAAATGCCCCATTAGACAGTTAGTTTATGCATATCTGTCACTCTTTGTCACTGAAGTAACACACTGGTAGTCAGGGCTGTCCCAAGACATTCAGCTGCTGGAGATATGGAACAAATGGTGTTTCCCCACTTTCTACGTTGAAAAGTTAACCAGTCTGGCAGCTGAATCTTCAACACTGGCTATAGGACAGAGTCTTCCACCATACTTAAGCACAGGCAGCTAGGTTAGGGAGTGCAGAGAAGAATACCTTCCACATATACCTCTGTCCTTGAACACCTTCAGCATATGCTGCCTAAGACATCCTTCTCACTCTGTCTAATGGTAGGACCAGCCCTGTTAGTAGTGCCATGCCAACACTTGAGTTGTTGGGTACTATTTCAACTGCTATGTCAACTTACTGCATGGTAGCTGGAGTGGGGAGTCTTTAATCTTAGATGCTTAGATGATAGAACTTTGAACTTTTAAGTGTTTTTGACCAACATGAGAAGCACTAACAAGAAGAGAGCCTTCGTGCTTCAGCCTTCTCTATTTGCAGGGTAATGTTATAGCATGGGAGCATTGCGGCCACTATATGTGCCAATGATGATGAAACATCTCACCGGTGCATGTGCCATTTGAGACATTACAAAAGTAGTGCCTATAACTCTGGCAGAAGCTGAAAGAAGTTTCAGCAAACTACCACTCATCCAAAATACAGGTGTTCTACTATGGGGTAAGAACTACCTAACTATTTTGTCTATTGTGACCTTGCAAGAGAAATTGACTTTGAGAAAACAATTCATGATTTAGCAAGGAAAAAGGACCGGGGGCGGGTGGGAATTAAAGCTTGAAACTGAATTGGTTTATTTATAAAACATTAGTGCCTGTGTTGCTACATTAGAATAAGGAAATCAAGATATTGACAGGATAATACCTTTATTTTCGACCACAACTCAAAAAAAGTTGCAGAATAGTCAGTAAGCTTTGCAAAACTCTTATTTGGGCTGAATGCTATACAAAAATAGCAAGAACAGAGTAGAAGTGGAGCATGGTAGAAAAGATACAATGTCGGCTGTGGAATAATTACAGAAATGACTCATGAGATTATATTCATGGGATGGGGTGGTGGTAGGCATGTATTGCATGTCTGAAATGAACCCTGAGTGTGGTGGTCATTCGGGAAACTTTCTGACATACTATACTTATATTCTAACTGTGATAAATATGTAATGTTGGGTTCCATTATGCGAGTAACCATTATGCATATTGTGAATTGCAACTTTGATTTGTTTGCCTCTGAATACCTGCTCATTCTCCAAGGAATTCAGGTTGTCTTGCCAAGTTATTTGCCTGCAACCAGTTTATCTTCACAACAAAGCTGTGAGGTAGATTAGGCAGAGAGAAAATGACTGGCCCCAAATAACCCAATGGCTATCATGTCTGAGGGAGGATTTGAATCAGTAATTTATCAATCTCAGTCCAGTGTCCTAAACACTAGATTCTGTGGGTGTGTAACTATAGGTTCTAGACCAGAGCAGCATTGATGCCAGTGTTTTCTTGTTGAGCAACAAACATACTTTGAGATGTGGAAGATTCCAAAATGGGAACTGTTTTTTTTTGGGGGGGTGTTGACAGTTGTCACTATTTGTATTCTATTGTTATGATGAATTGCAGCATTATATTTCAGCATTAAAAAGTAGTTAGGGTTGTAATGAGCATCATTAAGAAGTATTAGGGGAATCAGTGTTGGAACTCATTTACTCTTTTTCCTCCCTTAAAGGTATACATAATTCTGTTAGGAAATTTAATATTCCTTTCTCTACTGCCTACAAAATATGACCACTGCATTCTTCCCCTTTTGGTTTCCATCTTTCTAAATCTTACAATTTACATTTAGTAAAACCCTGCACAATGATTTCTGCCTACCTGTCATACTTATTCCTAATTTCAATCTTATAATTTAATGCCTCTAATAAGTATAAATTTTAAATGAATATGAGGCCCCATTACATATAAATCTGGATAAATTCAATTACCTTTTACAGAAATAAATAGCTTATTGCTCTGAGGTTAGCCATGTGAGAAACGTATTGTCAAATAAAAGTCCCTTTGAATTCCAGCTGGCTGATCAGTGTGTGTTTGTATTTTGCAAAACATCTGTGATGCCTCCTCTGGCCCAGAAGCTAAGGATCTTTTACAATATATATTAGCACTTGCCAGTTTATCCCTCTGGGAAGCTGGCTCTATAAGCGGTGATGAGATGTGGCTCTTTACAGATTAAATATGGATTAAAATCCACGGTCCCAAGATTTTTCATTTGAAGTTGTATTAAATCCTTGTCTGTGTGCTTACCTTTAGTTAAGCAGTTTAAAAGTTAACAAGACCTATTCAAAAACATTTTTTAAAATGACCTTTTTTTTAAACTCTGGTTACACTCTAGCAGACTTATTTTGTAAAATTTCCACATCACAGCATAGGCACAATCAGTGTTCTCTGACAAACATCCTCCCAAGTTGTATATTTTAGGGAGTCAGGCTGCCGAGAAAATCAAATGGAAAAAATAAGTAGAACTTCACCTAAACAACTTTCCTTTCTGCTCAATCAAAAATTTCTGGTGGGTGTTGTGATCTAGCTATTCCTTCACAATGTAAGAGTTTAAATGCACACAAAGAGTCATTCTGTTCAGAATAAGCTATTGATTCACTTTCACAGAGGAGACAGATTTACCCATGCAATTTGATGCACAAATTCCATGTATGAAACGAAGCCACTGTGATTATGGAATGACTTTGACTTATGCAACTGTACTTCCCTTCCCTCTTCTCTAGCAGTGCCTCACACAATCTGCTCCAAAGAGTTGAAGGAACACCCAGAGCAAACTGGGGAAGGTTGGGACATGTGGGAGAGAGGGAAGGAAAGTTCTGCTATGTGAGCAGAAGCCATTATGTGAGAGAAGTTTGTTCATTCGCAGAAAATGTGAATACTATCTCCAACTGTGACCCACCATGGCTATCAGTCATTAACAGTAATTAAGAATTTGTATAATTTTCTTTTAAAGCCATTCAAGTTGGTGCCCTAATTAAGGTGCCCAATAGGGCTATGTTTGTATAGACAATTTATTAGATCCATCAGCAACAATATTGATATTCACAGATCTGAAGAACATCTTTGTTTCCTTTTTGATCTTATTTGTTCCTAAAGCTCAGCCAAATCTTTACATTAAGAGCTTGGACAGTCAGGATTCTGGGACTTTCCTCATGCAATATTTTTTCACCAGAAAATATTCAGCTGAGCAACATCTCTGTCCATACTGGATAAACAGTGTTACTGACAAATATAGGTGACCATCAACAAGGCCACTGTGTACCCAACTGTCACTGTATACCAGACAATCTAAGTCTACACCAAAGGTTCAAATGCAGGAGATTGCAGTATAAATCTTTACTTCCAGAAATTAGATGCCGGCATTAAAGAAGAGTAGAAATCAGCTGAGTCCCAAAAGTAATATCATACTCGACACTGACATTACAAGTCCTATTGCTGTGTTTGGAGCATGGAAGTGAAAATCAATGCCTATTAAAGTGCCAGATGCAAAATGCAAATTGCAGCTTGGAAGAAGCTTACTGCTAGAGGGGCCTCACAGAACACAATGCATAAATGATGGAACATATCCATGATATGAACTAAATGGGTCGTCTTCTTTTTTTAGAGACTTCAGCTATGAGAACATATAAGGAGTGAATAAATGAGATTCATAGGTGGACAATAAAGTGCTCCAATTCCTTCTTGAAAAATTCAATTTGTGGAAAAGAGGAAGAAAGTACCTAGTTGGGTAGCTTTCCAAAAAAAAAAATTCAGGGAACCCTAGGGTTCATTAGAAGCTTACCAGAGGTTATTCATTAAGAAGCTAAATGATAGAAGACAGATTTGCCTGGAAAAAGTTGTAATCATTATCTTCAGTTGCAATGGGGAGTTATGGTATGTACGTTTGTGTGAAGACCAGACCTACTATTAGCTAGAGTGAGATCCCCACATCAGATGGTAAATTCTGGCAGTAGCAAACATGGGCTGTGCTATGCAGTCTATCCTCAGATGTGGTGGAACACAGTCTGTCACCAGAGCTGAAGCCACCTGTCCAGTCATCTTCTGTGTGGAATGGGAGAAGGTAGCCCTTCCCTTCAGGTACCAAAGTATCTTGGGCCAGACCTGCTGTGAGAGCCAGTGTGTTGTAGTGGTTAAGAGCAGTGGACTCGTAATCTGGAGAACTGGATTTGTGTCTCTGCTCTTCCACATGCAGCTGCTGGGTGACCTTGAGCTAGTCACACTTCTCTGAAGTCTCTCAGCCTCATTCACCTCACAGTGTGTTTGTTGTGGAGGAGGAAGGGAAAGGAGATAGTTAGTCGCTTTGAGACTCCGTAAGGGGAGTGATAAAGCAGGATATCGAATCCAAACTCCTCCTCCTCTGTGTGTGCTTGAAGGCTCACCTATATAAATGTATTCAGGAAGAGCCACTTCTCATTAAAACTTTCCCTAATTTACACATTTGTGCAAACAATTTCTCCTAAAATAACGGGGTTGGTTTTTTTTTTTTTTTTTGTTATTTTCAGCAATATATGCACTTTATGTACATTTTCCCCTACTATAGATCTTTTAACTGGTTTTTTTCCATTTTGGGAAAGACTTTCACAATATGCACATTTTTTTTTCACCTCAAACTTTGACTGCCAATACTGATGTGAGGGCCAGAACTTAGCATTTTCAGCCATACTCAGCCTGCTCACATGATCAGTATGCCAAAATATGGCTAAATAATCTCACTGAGATACAAAATATTTGTATATCACCCCTTGTGGATATAGAGAAGCTCAGTAATGACACCATATTTAAGTAACATATGACATATAGACAGAGGAGGAGCCAACTGCTCTGGCACCTGGAGCAGTGCACATGGTGTGCACCCAGGGATAGGGCTATGGGGGTGGGGTGAACGTCCCAGGGGGCAAGATGCCCAGGGGGATAGAGCAAGCAGCCCATGGCAGTCTGCTTCCTGGATAGGGGGGAGCCACGTCGCTTTGCCAGCAGCCTTCCTGCCTTCCCTCTTCCTTTTGACAGCTCCAGGGAGGTTTCCCCCCTCCCAGGAAATACCTGCGACTCCGAAGCCTCCCCCGAGCTGTCAAAATGAAGGGGGAAGGCCGCCGGCAAGGCAGCACAACTCTGCCCCTTCCCCCAGCGGCTCGGGGTAGGATTGGGAGTTGCGAGCGGGAGGAACGGTGAATGTCACCCCCCTCAGTGATGACACCCGGGGCGGTCCACCCCCATCGCCCCCTTCCTCTGCCCCTGTGTATAGAGCATGACCTAGAAAAAAAGGCATCTATATAGCAATTTGAATTGCGTGACATTAACTGCCCAAACAGGGTCATTCTTCAAGCTGTATTGCTATAAAAGAAAGACGATTCCAAAATATGCCCCTTTGGGCAAGCATCTGTCTTTTTTCTTTCTTTCTTTTTTCAAAGTGGAAATTATTATTTCACCAGTTTCACTCACTTGATAGAATTTGCTGTCACAGCCTGTCACAGAGATTGAAGTTAAAATGAACATGGAAAAAAAGAAGCAACTTGCTCTCTACTTAAGAAGTAATATAATCCAGAAACTTCCTTAAAACAGCTTTAAGTATTATAATTGCAGAGATTTTGCATGGAACTAGGAGGATTAGAGGAATGTTCGCCACTAAAAAGAATATTCATGCACTGTTAAGCTAGCATGTGGAAAGGGGAGAGAATTTTAAATGTTTTAAAGTGGAGCTGCATGCTGAAAATTGAGTCCACTAATCTTTAGACTACAATTGGTATTTTCCTGTCACTGCCTGACTTTGGTCTTTATTTTATCAGAGTTTAACAGCTATGCATAATTCCATTTTCCAAGAGAGTGACCAACATTAGCCCACCACTGCCACTCTCCTAATGCCTGTTTGTAGCAAAACAGCAGCTGCAAGTCTTAGTTACAGTCATTTCATTTCCTGTTCCTGTTGCAGATTTCTGTAAAGATCTCTTTAAGCACACAAGATGTAATATTTCACTGGTGATCTTCACTAGAGAAAAGCACAGTTTGTAACTTGAACTCAGACCTGTGCAGGGTTTTTTTTTTATCCCATTTGTGGAGTAGTTTGCCAAATACTTCATGCTCTGGGCTTCTAAGATGTAAAGTTGTATTAAACACATGTACCACGTGAACCCATTCAAATACATATTTGCATTTTGAAGCAGCAATATCCACCCAGAAGAACCTGATAAATGAAACCTTTATATGTGAAGCAATTTGACTGATCAGATGCTGAGACTGATCATTTAGTTCTTGCTGAGGTTGGGGACGAATTAAAATGAGCACGGAGTGGCCTGGGTAAGCTAGAACTGTAAGCTTAGCTTATATTGTGCACAGTTTTTAAAGGAAGGTGCTGTTCTTCTTTCCTTTCTGTGTGCTATTCCTTGCCATATTCCAAGCTTAACCTTCCAATGAAAGGTTACGTCCCGAGTACCACAGGGGCAGACTTTGGTCTTTCAAATTTCAACAGTGCTTGTGCAAGGTCAAAATTGGGTGCTCCTTACCCAATGCCTCTCAGCTTCTGTCCTACTCATGAAGCCCTGCAGTGGCCCCTAAGTTCAGCACCCAGTGCAGTGGAACCAGTTATGCTGCCCTAAATCCACCTCTGCCAAATTTCTGAACACATTTGTGGGAATACACTACATGCTACTGGTATGGCACCACAGTTTAAGGAAGGCATAAAAAATTATTACAGTGGAACCTCGGTTGTTGAACACAATCCATTCCAGAAGACTATTCAACTTCTGAAACGTTCGACAACCAAGGATCAAAGGGCAGTCGACAAAGACAAAGGAGAAAAAAACTCCCTGGAAGATGTTCGACTTCCAAAAAATGTTCAAAAATGGAAGCAATTACTTCTGGGTTTTCAGAATTCGGGTTCTGAAATGTCCGGCTTCCGAGTTGCTCAAAAACGGAGGTTCCACTGTACTTGAAAAGGAAAATGAGCTTAAGTGCTTCTGCATTTAGTAAACATTGTTCCAGGCTAATATTTTGATTGGAATGTGATATGTTTTATAAAAAAGAAAAAGAAATTCTAGGTGATGCCACGTTTCACACTTACATAATCTAACAGTTCCAAGTACAATCAAAAATATATGACAGCAGTGTTCTTATATAAAGCTATAACCATCAGTTACCAAGCAATCTGTTTACCCAGATGTTCTAGTGTCACACCAGTAACTGATAAAATGAACATAATGGCCAATGGCCTATGTAGCCTGGGATCCTGCTTTGACAGTGGCCACACAGATGCCAATGTGAAGCTCTTTCAGCAAGGCCCAAACACAAGAGCACTCTCCCTCTCTGGTATTCTGGAGAATTCACTTTAGAATGGAATACAGGGAAGGTATAAATTAGTTGATCATAAATTTATCCTCACAGTGGAGTGCTATGTATATTACTAGTGTAGAAAAGGTAATACACTGCCTATATTAACATCAACCGGAATATAAGGATATACTATTTCTGAAGTCTTTATTTATTTGCAGAAATGTGTGGTACTCTGCCGCAGCATCTCACAAAAGTTTTCCTTGGTTAAATGAATATCGATATGTCACCTGGGTAAAATTACCATCTCAAGAAAACAAGTGTCTTTTCTCCCGGGTCTAAACTCAGAAAGCTCACAAGCCTATTAAAAACAACATACATCTGCTTTTGAGCAGGACAAACATCCAAACCGAAGAATAAAGAGAGAATATATTTTATAGTTGTTTGCAAGACACAGAGAGAAAGCTAGGACTTTGAAGTAGACAGCTAATTACAAAATGTCCATTGGCTGTTTAACAAGCACAGACTACTTGCAATTAATTTGGAGCATAAAATGTTGGATGTATGGGTGTGAGGGAGACAAACTGTCAGAGGTTCAAACTGGAGCTTTTCTTGCCTTTCCCCCATGATAGCACTAGGCACCCTCATGTCAAGTGTATGCTGAGAAGCCATGTCAGTTGAATCCTCAGATGGCAACTTTTTTGCCAGCTGAGAGACATTCTAATTTCTTTCTGTGGCAAACTCCTGCTTCTTCAAGCTGGGGCTGACAAAGAGCAGGCTCTTCTGTATCATGTTCCCCTAGGAAAGGGGGGTGTCTTTATTTATTTCACATTTGACCTTTTCATGTTTTTCCTCTCTTCTCCCCTGCCCCCCCCAAAGGATGTTAATTGACCCTTTTGTATCTAACTGAATAACAGAGCTTAGTGGAGAATGACAATAGTTATGGGATACATTACCATCCCTGTATGTCAGCTCTCTCTCTCTCTTTACACACACATACACACACACAATCCTGCAGACCATCACAACCTTGTTAGAAAATGGGAAGGAAATTGACAGGATTTTAAACTAAATACTCCGGCCGCAACCATATAGACACTTATCTGGGATGTGGGAAAATTCAATTCAATTTGCATTTATAGGCAAACCTATTGAATTCATAATACAGTAAATAAGACATAGTGATCCTTCCAAATTTACATTCCTCTGGATGTTGCAATGCACTTTTTCAGCCAAGTAATCTGTACAAGAATGCATCTGCTAGGATGCAAAAGATGCTTATATAACTGAAAATAAAATAAAAAATGCATCATGTTAGGGAAATTGTTCTGCAAAAAAATGTGTATATTAGGCACAATTGCCTACAAAAATGGGTTTATTAGCAGAAATTTGCACAAAAATGCTGATGAATTTTCGTGAAACCTTGTTCTGTGGTTAGACATGTTCTCATACAGGATTTGAAGTGGGGTGGGATTACCATAGAGACCGAAACACAGGTTGAAAAAGGCAAATAGGAAAAATCTCTTGGCCTTTTCTGAGGGGAGAGATGTTCTGCCTCATCATAAAATTAAGCATTCTAGGGTGAATCTCTACTGACCCATTAGAATTCAGTTCTCCAATACAGTGGTACCTCAGGTTACAGATGCTTCAGGTTACAGACTCCGCTAACCCGGAAGTAGTACCTCGGGTTAAGAACTTTGTTTCAGGATGAGAACAGAAATCATGTGGTGGCAGTGGGAAGACCCATTAGCTAAAGTGGTACCTCAGGTTAAGAACAGTTTCAGGTTAAGCACGGACCTCCAGAATGAATTAAGTTCTTAACCAGAGGTACCACTGTATTGGTAAAGATATTTTTCTTGGGTGATATTCATGGGCTGATGATGTAATTTGTAATTGGTGGGAAAGAAGAACTAGACAGAGGTGTGTCCCCCTCCTACATAAGAAAGGTACAGGAAATTGAATGGGAGGAATTTAGGTGGGCAGCTGTCATGTTCTGCTTCAATGCTGGAACTCAGAGGGCAAAGGTGGAGGCGAGATTGCCCAGATTTCTGGGCTATGGAGTGCTGTGAGTAATCAGCTTACTCTGCCAGAAGTTGGAAGCAGACTAAGACTACATCCACCAGACTCCCCCTTGTGAGAACTTCAGAGCCTTCAAGAGCCTACCCTCTGGCCTGACAACAAACACTCCTTCATTCAGCTTCAGACACTTCCAGAGGTTCCAAACTGTTGGTCTGCAGTGGGGTGCATCTGGTTATTCAGGCTCAGGGGAAAGTGTCCATGAGGGTTAAAACTCTGGCCCTATAGGCCCTGGTGCCCTCGGAAGTTCCTATGGAAGCTCTTGTCCAATACCTCAGCCACAATTATAGTCCTATTTTCCCCAGTCAGCTCTAAGCCCTGATCCAGACCAGTTCCCAGAACTCCAGAAGCTACTTGATCTGTGCCCTGGTCACTGTTGGATAAGGAGCTCATGGCAGCACCCAGAGCACCTTTTAGGGCAACAGGTGTTTCCTGCTGTGGGAACCCATGAGTGGGATACAGAGCTCCTCTGAAAGAACCTGAATCACCCAATCAGAATTGTGGGGCCATAGAAGTGAGGGACTTGAGAAAACTTCCCTAAACAACTGAATATTGGGAACTTGTGGAAGGGGAGGCACGGTTAAAATCTATGCAGGGACAAGCTCTCCTCATTCATGTGTACATGGGTATACCAGGATAACTTCCTGTACTGTCACTATCCTTGATAGAATATGTGCTTTCTAATAAATAAATGTGATCCCTTAGTTCTACCCAATATACGTCTGCTCAGTCTTTTTATTCTTTCTGACCACAATTTGGATCTGCTAAACATTTCCCCTCTGCCCCTATTCTCTTTTTTTCCAGTTCAAAAATTAAATAATAACCATGCATTAAAAGGTGATGTTTTCTTTCTTCCAGAGAGGCAATAAAACAGCATCATATAGTGACAATCAATCTGAATTTGAGACGTATTGTGCTGCTTCAGTTCTTTTCTGTCTCTGTCATTAGCTTGAAATAACTCCCCACGGCTTATTTACACTTTAAAGTTTATTTTCTGCTTAAAAATGAACATTTTCTTTTAAAATAGACATACGTAAGCAAAAGTGATCAACTTATCTAAATTTGTTTTCCTTGCATTTTTTAAAATCTAAACTATTCTGTTTGTGGTGCTCAGTGTATAGAAGCAGAAAAAATCTGAGATGGTACAGAGCGTGAGAGCCGCATTGGGAAAGCACTTTTGTATTGTCAAAATGTCCTGCAGTTGACAGTGATCTGTTTGGTAGCCTATAAACCTAAGGACCAGGATCAAAAGTCCCCTACAACTTGACTTTTCTTATTCTTTTTCTTAATATTGCACAGTAAAATGTGCCAGTCCTAATCCTGCACAGATTCCCAATGGCACCTCAGTAGGAATCCATAAATTATTCATGGCCCCTAAATCATTTATATATTTGGTGTGGGGTTTTCCTTGCAAAAATTCGGAATGCCCATCAACAATCTTTCACATCATTCTCCTCACTCCACGTATGGCTCATTGTCTCACAACTTTGCATGAACCAACATGGATGATACACCTTAACTGTGCTACTGACTTAAGGCCAAAAAAGGTAAAGGACCCATGGATGGTTAAGTCCAGTCAAAGGCAACTACAGGGTTGCAGTGCTCATCTTGCTTTCAGACCAAGGGAGCCAATGTTTGTCCAGCTTTCCGGGTCATGTGGCCAGCATGACTAAAGTGCTACTGGAGCAACGGAACACCGTGACAGAAACCAGAGCACACAGAAACGTCGTTTACCTTCCCACCATAGTGGTACCTATTTATCTACTTGTACTGGCATACTTTGGAACTGCTAGGTTGGCAGGAGCTGGGACAGAGCAATGGGAGCTCACCCCGTCGCAAAGATTTGAACCCCAAACCTTCTGATTGGCAAGACCAAGAGGCTCAGTGGTTTAGACCACAGCACCACCTGTGTCCCTAGGCTACTGCCATATGAGGCCTCAAATAACATAGGTAGCTATGGTCAGGTATGGTGTTGCCTTCTCCCATACTGAACTGCCAATGCTTTGAGATATAGAGACCATTAAGCTACTGGTTGTCCCGTCAACTACACCTGTAGATTGTGAGGCAGGGGTAGGGAATATCAGGCCAAATGCAGCAGTCCTGCAGTGGGAGGCAGCAGGAAGTTTGGTCCTGCACCAACAGAGCCAATCCAAGATTCCCAGTGCCGCAGCCACACAACCTGGACTTTGCCACTCCCTCACTTCTGTCACATGGAATGTGCCCCTCATGTTTGAACTGGCTTAAAACAAATGTGTGACAATGCAATATTTGTTGACGTAACTTAAGATCCTGCAGGTGTGGCTTTGGTGCAGGGTGGTCTCCCTTATCAGGTGTTTGGCAAATCTTTTGCATAGTCAATAACTCATTTGGATTTCAAAGAGGCTGATAGTATGGAAGAAGAAGAAAAGTAGACAGAGAGCCCCCTATTAAAAAACAAACAAAACCTTTCCCTTCCTCTATGCAGCAAAAAGGTGGTGTATTATCTGAAGGTTGCTGTTTGCAATGTTTTTTGTCCCGTGTAAAATAATATCTTATCTCATCACTGAAGATCAGCCCATCAAATCATGGTGAGTAACAATGATATTTATGACATTAAGGAGACCACTGCAATAGCAGACTTGAGATTTGAACATTTAAAAAGCTATTCCATGTCAGTTGCAAAACATACGTTAAAATATTTCATTTATCAGAGCTCACACAGCTCAAAGCCTGATTTCTTTCAGAGCCCTCTTCTTGTGCCTTAGTGTACTGGTTCAGAAGTTATTTTATTGGAATTGTTCCATCACCGTGGAGAGGAAATTGCAAGTCATGGATACAAATCTATATGAAACATATTTCTAAACCATTACCATGCTGAAGGTAAGCAGATCTGGGTCTAGTGAGATCCTGGACTGCCTGGGAACTACATATACTTGAGGTCCAGGATGGAACAAAGTAGGGATAAACATGTAATAAACTTAAAATAAAATAAGACACCCAAAATGTAAGAACCTTGCACTGTGATGATGCAGGTGCCAGTTTTTACGCTGGTGGCACTGGTGTTGTGGAATGTACTCCCTGCTGAAATATGGCAGGCCCCATCTGCACTGGTATTCCACTGGCTTTGAAGACACACCTATTTAACACAGGCATTCCCTTGATTTCTTAACCCTAGTCTCATTTTTTTATTGCTGTGCTGTTTCAATGTGACTGCTTTATTGCACATTTAATAATGGATTGCTATATTTTAATATTTTATTTGGATTGTATATTTTAATTAGGGTGTCTTTTTAATTATTCTGTATTTTAACAACATTGTGCATTTTTTAATGTTTTGTAGGCCACATGGAAGCCATCTGGGCATTAAGTGGTATATAAATTAATAACAAACAAATAAAAATGTAATAAATGATATATTGCTTACTTGATCCACCTTAAATGAACAATTTTTAAAGGAATTTTAAGGGACATAAAGAATATATATATCCTTTCAATACTGTTAGATACCTGTTTTTGCATATTCATACAAATTATTTTGGGCAATCTACTTGCATATTGTAGTGGGCAATTCATCTGATTCATCATACATATTGGCTTTGATTTGGCAGTTATGATGCACATATTTCTCTTAATGAAACAGGAAGTCTCAGAATATATGAGGATAAAAATCACACAAATTGGATCACACCCAGAAAAAAACAAACCCTATGCTTGTACATGAAAGATTTCCCTTTCATAGCAGGCAAACAAAGTCCTGTGCATGCACGCATGGCCTGCGATTGCAGCAATTGTATTTCATTTTTTAAAATGTGCTTTGCTCTTTTTTCCCTTTTGAATCTCAAGAGTCCCCAGGTAGTCAGTTAGAACCAAGCTAGGAGCAAAACAGTATCTGATTTAGCACCCTGCATTCCTTACAGCTGGCTCAGCTAAACCTCAAGTTCACTTTAGAAAATGGATTTATTTTTTTTAGAATGGCATGCTCTAACTATGCCCTTTCATGCCCCTAGCATTCATCTTACAGTAATAGCTGTGAAGAAGCAGCTAAGGTTCACCTAGGTGAGCTGTGTGTTACCTGGAGATTCACCCTTCACTGAGTTTTCTCTCCTATCATGCACCAGCTACCCAGCCCTCCACAAGTCACAGCTGATAGATCATCTAGGTCATGGCCCATTCAAAGCTGTAAGAGAGGGAACAGAAAATCCTGCTCTAAGCACCTATTTCATAGTCCGAGTTCATTGCACTAAATTGTGCTTTAACAATGTTGATTCATTTGCAGACTACCTGGACTTAGAGTTGGGGGCGGGGGAACCTCCCAGGTTTTTTTCTAAATTAAGAAACTGAACATGCATTGCCTTTTGACAGAAGGTCCTGTCTATCTTCAGAAAATGCATGCCCACAAAATTCATTTTCGTTACAGGTTTGATGCAAATCTTAGTTTCAGTTGCCTTTTAACTTAACACTCACTATTTCTCAGGATTTAGGAAAGAGCAAACTACACTGTATCCATAAAAAATATTCTATATACCACCTTCTACTTATTATAGAAGCTATACTCCTTTTTATAATGACAGAACATCTAAAGCTCTTTAAATTGAACAAAATAATTGAATAAATGGCATCCTCTTCAACGAGGGTCCTGCTTGTGTGTGGGATCTTGGGACACCACCACCTGGCTAGGGGCAGGGCATTGCCTGGACCTCACCAAGATTGGCTTATTAGTCAATCAGGTTGAATGGCGCGATTGTGGAGCCTATTTAAGCAGCGGCACTACATGGCTGAGGCACTTGCTTTGTGCTGCCAAACACACCCCCCCCCCTTTCTTGGTTTGAGTGCTTTGCCTTGCTTTGGACTTCAGTTGGTCACCTGCCTTGTGTCAGGGGCCTGGTAGGAATTTTTCCATTTGGCAGATTGGCACTGGCCACTTGGTTTTCACCTACCTCTCAGCAATTGTCACAACTTTGTAAGGTTTGGCGGTTAGGCACTGGCTCAGTGATGTGTGTGGGAGGGGAGGTGTGGCCATCACCTGCCCCTCCATATAAAGGGTATTCCGTTAAAGGAATCTGGGGGTCCTGGATCTCTTCCGAAGGCCACTTGAGGGGCTAGGGCCATGCCAGGATCACAGGAACCCCGGGGTGAGCTTCAGTTGGTTTTCATTGACGTAGCTCCCTCATTTGGTGTTTACCCTTCCAGACTCCCTGCTGGGTGGGCAGGAGTCAGTTATAGTTTTGCCAATGCCTAAGCCAATACTGCTCAAATTGTGTAATCAATAAAGTTGCGGCCTAAATTTTGCCCATCAACCTTTAAACTAAAATACACGTCTGTGTGCATTTATTTATATGGGGGGTGTCCTGGGGTCCTTAAGGCGCAAAAACATTGCACTTTAAAAATAAATAATCTCTGCAAATTTAGAGCTCTAAACCCTTTTGCAATGTTGGCTAACTTTTCTTTTGTCAGGATAGACAGAAGCTTCTATAGTTTTTGGTAACTTTAGCATTACATTTACAAGTGAAATAATATTTTTTTTGTAAAGCAAAAACCTTTCATGGACTGCAACCCCAGCCAAAGAAAACTCCCAAACATCAGAAGACACAATAACAAGCACACATCCCTTTTGCGGCAGACTTCCTGTGAACTAAGGCAAACAAGGAACCTTCATGCACTCTCATCTAAAATTCTTCTGTTACGGATAATCTCCAAAGGAATTTTAAAAGAAAACCAGACTTCACTGTTGCACACTAGAAAGGGACCTTCATATGTTGAAGTGCCTCCCAGAATATCCTTTTGCAAGGAATGCAGTTTTCACTAGTTCCAGTGCTGCTCCTAACTTATCTATTAATCAATTTGAGCTAGTCTTTTACTATTATCCCCTTTCAATAGATCACCTTAACATCATTATGCTTGTCTCACTTTGTTACCTTTGAGTATTTGCACACTGTGTTCTTAGTGGCCTCTTAATCATTGCAGGTTTCCACTAATTGAATATAGCTGTCATTAGTTTCCCTTAGAGTTTTCTTGTCTTCTAACATACTTAGGAGGGCATGTGATTAGGTCAGCGTGGTCACTAATGGGCTGGCAGTCCCTTTTGCACATGAATCCTTTCCTGAAGGGGGTGGTCAATATCTTCCATTATTTGGCCATCAGCATCATACAATTAATTGTTTCCTAGAGAAGAACTTGATATTTTAGAAGCTGCTGACACTCAGGAACAGTCAGCTATCTGTCTGCCAGATAGCTCTTTAAATAAGGGAGAATCCCAATTACAGTTCATGCTTCAAGCGACAGCCAGTCAAGATCAGTGCAGTATGATGGCATGACCCAATCAAAATAACTGATGTTAAGTATTTTGACTTGGGGAAAAAACTTTTCCTTTCATCTGTTTACTCAGTGACAGAACTAGGTTGACAAGCCTGGAATTCTTAGGTTTCAGCCTCCACTTTTATTATTGCTGTATGCCACCCCAATTTCTGAACGGTGTGAAATTTCAGGGGTTCCAGGGGCCCACCCCAAGTTCGTGTTCCCTTTTGGAATGAGGCATAGCAGAGACTGTGGTGTCTTTATGATATATGGTTATTTACACATATATACCATAAGCATACAACAGGGAGGTTCACAGCATTAATACCCCAAAAGAGTCTTGTTTCTCCCATAGCTGCAGCCTTGGATTCAAGCAGCCTCCTTCTGCTTTTCCAGACAGCAGCTTTTGCATCCAGCATTTAGCTCACATAACTCAAACTCTGTTGAGGGAGCCCACCCACCCCAATTTATGTCTCCTACAGATCCCCTTCCTTTGTTCTTACACCTCACCCAGCAGCTACCCTGGCTTGATTAGCTTTTAACATTTACTTATATACTTAACCTAGAGTACTCTTCACCAACCTGCTTTCTTCCAGATAGGAATCTACTTCTCTCAGAATTTCACTTATCTCATCTTAAAATCAATTGTCCAAGTTTTGCAGCAATTCATGATGATTATTTTTAAATATCCTCATGAAAATTCAATTTTAGTGTGAATTTCTCCTAATGAACATATTTTATATACAGTCTTGGCTAAGCTACACATTTTTTTTGTAAGCAATTTCCCCTATGATAATGTATTTTTTATGTTATTTTCACTAAGATCGTGGTTTTTATGCACACTTTAATATATGCATTTTTTTACATTATTTGATTAGAGAACAAAATTCAAAGGACATTCAAAGAACAGCTGTGTTTCTGTTCACTTATTATTTTGAAAATTTGAAAGATTGTGCTTTATATTGAAATTTGATGTAACACAATATTTTTTGTTTGATTTAAAATGGAAAATGATTTTTTTTAAAAAAAGAACTGCTTTATATGTGTAGCGAATCAAATTTCTCCTCCATCCCTACTTTCAGATGCTTTGCACTACAACTTCTATTATCCCTGGCCTTTGTGGCCAAGGTTGATGGCAGCTGGAATCAACAACAGGAGAAGTGTGGATTGATTGATTGATTGATTGATTGATTGATTGATTGAATGATTAATGGAAAAATGTATGCTCAGTAAAGACCAGATAAAACCAGGCCACCTAAACTTTGTGCAAGCAAATCAGTATGAATGCTTAATGAACAGGGAATCTGTTGAGACCCTGGAGTGCCCTTTAAGGCAGAGTAGATGAACTCTGTGCTGGATGAATCAATGGTAAGGCAACTTCAATTGAAGCAGAGATACTATTTAATTTAACCTCATGTGAAATTTAAGGCAAATTTGGAAGTTTCTGTTACAATCAGACCTATGACTGAAGTCAAAACTCTGTAGTTTTGATAAGACTAGAGAAATGCTCAGAGTGGCTTACATGCCCCCAATATTCTGTCTAGACTGATGTTTGAGGCAAATTTGGAAATTTCTACTCAGGAAAAACCAGGTGTATTAAGGATAGCAAAAAAAGAAGTTCAATGTGACTACTGACACTTTGCAGATAAGTGTTTGAAGATAGAAAAATTATAATTTCTTATTGTGCTTTCTGATAGGGAGCTGTATCCAGCACTGCATCTCTGCTGGCACAAGAAACTTATGTGTGTGCAATGGAATGGTTCTTCCTCTCCTACCCTCCCAGCCCCCACACGACATCCACATCAGATCAGTAGGGTTGGGTAACCCAATGGAACAGATTTTGGTGCAGGGGGAGGAAAGAAAACTGAAATCCTATTGAAGAAATGGAACTCCATTTGTGCAGTCCTGGGTAGACCCAGTGTTTGTGTCTTCTTATGCATGTCTTCTGAGCTATCACAAAGACTATAGCCATTGTGTGCATAGTTTAGGTCTTCCAACTGCCTATTTTCTTGGAGGCGGGGATTAACCCCTCCCCCCATTCCCTCTTTGCTGTGCAATGTCCACCACAGTGTGAACAAACAATGGAATGTGCCCTTGTTTACTCAGGTTTCCTTTGAAACTTCCAGGAAGCTGAGTGTTATCAATCACTTTGCATTCAAGGTTGTTGCATAGTCACAAGAACAGTTTTGAATTTGGATGGCATTCCGCAACCACCTAAGATATTCCAAAATTATTTTCTGTAGATGCTATCAAGCACCTTCTCCAAAAGTCCCAACATCAGCAAAAGCTGAATCGGCACTTAAAAAAACAAAACACTTTGCAGCAGTTACTTGCCTATGATGTAGAATAACCAGGTATGCCCAAAGTATTAAAATATTCTTTGTTTTATTATCTATACTTTTCACTGCAGAAATGTAGAGCACATTGTTTGCTAATTTTCTGGTGGTAGCCATCAATAAAAATTAGCATTTAGGGCTCTTGGTGGCTGATGCTACTTAGTTTAGGGATTAGTGTAAAGGGAGCTGGGGAATATCTAATATAAATTGATGATGCTTTTACTATGCATCTCATTAAAGTCATAAAGAGACTTGGAATTTATGTCAAGGGTAAATAACAAAATGGTATTGTATACGGACAGCTCATTAAAATCTAAAGGTGAAGGACTCTGTTCAGAAAGCCATTAGATAACTCTGTGAACTGTTTTCTATAACATCCTCTGAGTGGTAAGAAAATAGAATGCAAATTAAGTATGCCCTTAACACACTGCTCAAATAAGGGTTTAATATTCTGCGAGTGGTGGGCATGACATGTTATAGGCTACCCTAATTTAACAAAGTGCAATTGGCAGAAAATGTAGGAACAGAAAGTGCTGCAAAAGAATCAGACTTGCCCGGGATAATTGGCCAAAATGCTGCTTGGCAGAGCAAAGTTTTGAGATTAAAAAAGAGAGTGAAATGAGGGAGGAGGGATACAAGGCCTAATTTTGTTTTTTGAATGAATATATATTAAAGTTTGAACATAAGTTATCCTTGTAAAATTTCCATCACCTCCGATTTCTTTTGTCACAGCTCTGGTGAATTTTTCTTTACCAATCAGTTTGCACATAATATTTATGATATTGCCTTTGGCCAGGCTTTTGTTAGTGGACGGCTGAGGGGGCTCAGCCCGAGGATATCCCACTTCTTTTTCTTGCTATAAAAATGAATAAAATAAAAAGCCTTGCTTACAACAGGGATGGGAAAACGATGGCTCCTTAAATGATATTGGCTACAACTCCCATTAGCCTCAGTCAACATTCTGAGGGGAAAGAGACTCTGTCCTGGTCATCATGGGATGTATTTTCCCACCTGCCTTGCCACACCCTCCATAGAATAACAAGCAACTGGAGATCTGGACAGCAAGGTCATCTGCATGCAGGTAGTGTCCAATGGTAGACTCTACAAAACCTGCTGAGGAAGTGTCTTAAAGAAATAAGTGTTGTGCATGAGACCACATGAAATGACACTGTGCCATGCAAAGTTTAGAGGACACACCAGTGAGGAGGCTAGACAAGGGCTTAAACAAGAACAGGACAAATGCAGGAAATGTTGACTCCACCCAGATAAATCCAGAGCCACCTAGGAGCTCAACTGCATAATGACACTATCCACATTCATTGTGTCCTGTAGTGATCAGTACAACGCAGACTGCAATTATCTACTGGGTTTGTAAAGGATAAGGTGGTTTCTCAGGTAACCTGGTCCGGAGCTGTATAGGGCCATATATGTTTGTACCGATACCCTGAACTTGGCCTCATAGCAAATTAGCAGCCAATGCAAATCCTGCAAGCAAAGTGTTAAATGTTAGAGGGAATCTGCTTCCACAAGCATCCTAGCTGTCTTGTTCTACAGCCTCAAGACCAACTCCAAGAGGATCCCCACATAGAACGCATTGCAGTAGTCCAACTGTAGTGTTACCAATGCACGGACAACTGTGGTCCAGCTATCCCAATCCAGGAATGGCTCTTGCTGTCTTACCAAGACACTCCTTGCTACTGAGAACACCTGCACCTCCAGAGCCAGAACTAGATTAGAAGCAATCCCCAAGCGGCCTCCCCAGCTTACATCCAGTAACGTAAGCACCTGCATGCCACACCTTGAGCAGCAGGCAAAGGCTGTTTGCCATTGAGTGTAAATCTCATCCCTTAATATTTGTAGTTTTTAGTTCATTTGAGCAAATTTCTGGGCTCCCAGCATCTTTTAATGTAGTCTAAGCATCCTTCCTTAAAATCTATTAATCTTTAATAGCAACTCTGGAATAATTATAAAATGAGTATAGGTACTAGTAAAATTTTAGTTTTATTGCAACACACACTCTGTTCTCTCTACATAGAAATTCTTGTTTACAGAGATTTTTGGCTGGCCTCAGTGCAGCATATTGCACTTCAAAGAGTATCTGATCAGTACTATTTCTCCAGAAGTGTAAAATCATTTTAAGTAAATGAGGCTGACTAATAAGCATGTAAAGTATGCACTTTTGACAACACGCAGTAAGTAGGCTCTATTAAATTGTAATATTGCTAATAAAATTAGCAGTGGCTACACCACTTTGATTTAAAAACATGTTTTCACCCAAAAAGGGGGGGGGGAGAAAGCTGATACATCTCCAGAGTTCTATGAGAAGAGAGTCTTACTGTGTCCCTGGGTCCGTGGATTGGGCTGCCACACCTGGTGTCAAGAAAGTAATTGTTGGGCAAGACTGACTTAACTAGGCATCGCTCCCACCCAAATGATGACACTGTTACCTTGCACACCCATGCACATCTTTTTGTCCCTTAGAAGGGGAGGGAATGTGAGAAACTGCCCACAGGAGAAGACAGGGAACACAGATTTGGAATGAACACTCAAAGGAAGAGGTTGCTTTTCCATTATTGAGCTATGTACTGGCCAAATGAAGAAGAAGAGGAGGGGGAGGAGTTTGGATTTGATATCCCGCTTTATCACTACTTTAAGGAGTCTCAAAGCGGCTAACATTCTCCTTTCCCTTCCTCCCCCACAACAAACACTCTGTGAGGTGAGTGGGGCTGAGAGACTTCAAAGAAGTGTGACTGGCCCAAGGTCACCCAGCAGCTGCATGTGGAGGAGCGAAGACGCGAACCTGGTTCACCAGATTACGAGTCTACTGCTCTTAACCACTACACCAGACTGGCTCTCTCAATGAAATTTGTGATGGAATCTCAGGTTCTGAAACGGTTGAAGAGGGAGGAAATGGGAGGTGATGCCCTTCACAATCCCTTCACATTTTTGAGCATTAAATTTTAACTTTATCCCCAACAACAGAAATACTTCTTAAGAAACTCGTGGATGGTGATTTCTCAAGTATGCCAGAAACTACAGTGATCACTGAACACTTCGCTGAGCTCATCTTACTTAATCTGTGCTTTTAACAGATGATTAAATAGGGACGAGATAAAGGTGTGGGTGGGAGAATTGATGTGAGTTATGAACTGCTTCATTAATAAATAGGAACCAGCTCTCAATAATATTTAAGGCCAACTTTTCAATAATGCAAGATATAATCAAATAAAGTAAATAAAATTATAGCTCTCACCAACAGTCCTTTTTAAATTTATGACTCAAATTTGCATATTCATTTCCTTTGACAAATATTCATCTGAACCCACACTTTCAGAGAGGTTCAGTGTAGTTCAATTTAGCTACTTGCATCTATTAATTCATCTCCATTTCCATGGAAGGCAAAAATAAAATAAAATGCTTTGCTTCCACTTCTCCAGAACAAGCGTGGCAGTTGCCCAGTGCTAAATTCTTAGCTTATCACTCACTACGTAGATTGGTAACTACCTGAATCTTACCATATCCAACTTAGCTCTTATCCACACAGTGCTATCTTATTAAAATGTACTTTCTGCTTTTGGGCAAAAGCCCCCACAGAGGCAAATTAATAACAATCACATTTGAACAACCACAGCCACTCTAAGAATGAGGAAAAATAATAGTCTTTCTAGCAAAAGAAAAAAAATTCAAGAAACTAGAGAACAGATTTTGACAAAGAACTAATAATTTCTTGACTGTTAACACTGAAGCACTGGTAACTCGAAACACCATGCATCCTTGAGGCAATGGGTTGCACCCACCAAAGCTGTCCTATTGATTCAAGTTGTTTGGCCTGTGCAATGGGACTTCCTCTCCCTGCACACCCTTGCAATCCCCACAAGTCTATTATGAGGTTTCTCCCAACTCTTCAGAGAAGAATTTGGCGTTTACAGAGTGCACAAGGAGAGATGTGAGGAAGTCTTATTGTTTATGCAGAAGACCCCAAGATCACAACTCTGATGGATGCAGTACACTGATTACTCCTGAGCACGCTCAGTTGTTTTTGGCTGTTGCCAGATACCTGTCTCTGCCACAAGTTTCTCCCTCTCTTTGCAAGACTGATTTTTTGGGGAAAGGGAGAGGAACTGATTCCCACCATCTTGGTGTTTTAAAAGAATTCTAAGAAGGACTCCAACGTTTCTAAAAGAAGGCGTCCCCCCAAAAAACTTGAGTTAATTGTGAGGCAAACGATGGGGGAGGGGCAAGAGAAGTCCACCACTTCCCACTAACTACATATATTGCCTCTCTATTTTTGCCACACTAACCATACTATGACAACTGGTTCCTATAGGGCTTACAAAATAGCATCTATAGGTGTTAACCATATTTCACTCAACCATCACATGGCAGAGGTGATCAAAATTTATCAGAAGGTATTCCCCCCCCCCTAAAAACCTGAGATCAACCCCACCCCACCTTTCTCAACTTGCTAGAATAAGAAGGGCTCTTTGGCGATTCCTCCCTCGTGCCAAAAATGGTATTGATCTCTCTCTCTTTTATTGCTGCCGCTGCCACTTTACCCCCTCACACAATGCCCTGGATGGGGAGTATGTGCAGGAGATTGCGGGGTGCATAAAATGGTGGACAGACTTCCAACACACACACACCCTACATAAACAGAACAACTCTTAAGAAAAAAAATGAAGCAGCTGTTCTTTTGCAGTTGCCATTGGTAAGTCCCACACAAGAGGCAACATTGCATGGATGTCTCATAATTTCATGGTCAAACTCTGCATGGTAAGAGCTTGTGTTACATGCTGGATCCTGAGCTGGTCTCACAGCCACCTTGCAAAGGAATCATGTCCAATCCAGCCCAACAACTGCACCAGCCTGGAACTGCTGCAGGGGTCAGGCTTAATCATTCTGTTCATAAAGAGCATGGCTACAGATATTGTGGTCATTCTACAGAGTCCCAACTGCAGCAGGGTGTTTGGATTCCCCCTTATTTGTCCTTTCTGATCCAACATATTGCTTGGTATTTTGAGCTAAGGATAGTAAACTTTAAATGATAGTATTAGAATTTATGTTCCTTTGGGTTTGCTTTTGATACGGATTATTTGAAACAGGGCCGCTCTACTGTTCTGTTGACACAAAGGTTTTCCTGTGTTCACTTAGAGCAGAATTATTAGTTCAGAATCAAGTTACCTATCTCTCTTATTGCTTTGTAGCGTTCTAATTAGAATCCTTGGAATTTAGAAGAATAATATGCTTTGCAAAGAGGGCAATATCTTTCAGATGCACTAATGCTCTTCACTTTGTTTACACGTTTTATTAAGGAGAGTGGAATGAAGAAGCATTTGAATAATCTTATGTGTTTGATCTTCGTATTAAAAGAATGCATTACAATAGGAAGGCAGTGTTGCTAAATTTTCAAAGCCTGAAATTTGTAGAACTTGTTATATTTGCTAACAAAGATGAATATCTATGTTTTTAAATATCCCGTTTGACTTGTTAGACTCAGGGCCAAACTAGACACCATGTTGGAATTTCATATTTAGAGATCCCTTCATTATTTTATTGCAAAAAAGCATCCACTGGCAACCTAAATTTGGATCAGGGCCATGACATGGTCAGAACTGGATTATTTCCCTCCATACTTCAGCCCTGATTAAAATCAAAGGGGTGACAGCTGCTTTTACAAAGCACTTTTACAAAAAGCAAAGCAAAGTAAAGCACCCTCTGACAGTCATAGATCCATAGGTTTTAGCAGAAGACATTTCTTAGGTTGCTAAGTTGGACTTTTGCATTAAGCAGAAATACTCTGACTTCCTCAAAATTGCATCCATTTTTTTTCCTATGGCACCTATACTTCTCAAACTGGTAAATTGCACAACTGATATACAGTAGAATCCTATGCACATCAACTCAGAAACAGGTCCTATTGAGTTCAGTAAGATTTGCTCCAAAGCTGTAACAACTTGAACAGGAGACAATTAGACCTCTGTGTGGATTGCCTAATGCAGCAGGGGTGCCAGTTCATGGGGGCTGATTTTGGGGTGAGGGTCAGATCCCTCCAATGCCCAGAAAACATGGAGGCAAAACACAGAGCCAAGTGCAGCACGCACAGCTCCAATGGCCAGCTCCTTCTCCTCCTGCTGAGGTGGAAGGTGTGTTGGGGGGTGTTAAAGCAGCCTCCCACTAGTGGTGGCACCAGAAGGAAGAGGAGGATGAGATGCTAGCCATTAAAGCTGCGTGGCCACCACGTTTGACTCTACCTTGGTACCTCCCGACATTCTGACATCATGCATGCAACGTCAGGATGTCTATATCACAGGCAGTGAGCTGCTGAACTGTAGATTGGCATATCTGTCTAGTGTGTTTGGTGCCTTTGGGCTCTGGACTGATAGTCCACACCTAGGTTAGCAACTGGGCCCACCTGGACAGTGAGGACTTGTGCAGCACCTCTTAAAGCTCTGGTATGCTCATTCAGTCCTCTCTCCTGGTTTTTTTATGGTTCTGGATCTGGCATGTTCTTTGAGGTGAAGCGAATTCCTACAATTTGGTCCTGAGCTATGTTTGGTCTCTTGTTTTGACCTGTATTCAGCTCTGTGGTTCTTACACCAGCTTGTTCACAAACCAGTTTCTGGTCTGCTTCTCAGTTCTGATTCCAACTTGTTCCTATGACTGCAATGTGTGGCTCAGCCCCTGGTTCACAGCTTTTGACTCATCTTGGAGAGCTTTTCTAGCACCCAGCCCTGATGGCCATAGCTCATTATTGGATACTGGGTTCCCATCACCACATACAGTTTCTTGCTAATCCAAGATTAATGTGAAAAGAGATGTCTCAACTATTGCATTTGTTTCATGATTACGGGTTCCATCCAACACCACATTATGATTGTTCAGTCTAATTATACTTCACAGGCTATGGTGTGGGTTGAAGCTGTGCAGGTCAATCAGTAAACGGACTAAGCCAAGTCTTGAGACTGATTCACATAAGAGAAAATAGTCTCCATGAAACCCTCTTAACCATCTGCAGGTGCAAAGGATTGCATAGACTGATTCTCCAGTAATGCACTCTCACTGTGATTCCCATGCTTTCCATTACTTTGAGAATGCCCTACCCTTTTATATGAAAATTACCCAAGAATGATTGGAGGCTTCTGTGGCGAGCACTGCCTTCTGTATATCCCTCCCCCTGCACTGTTTATTGGTTGTGATTCTACTAGAGTTAACAATGCAAGAGGAGTTACCCACTGCTGTGATGAACTTCCTTTACATAGACAGCGATGATTGCGTGCTTGGTGTGGGGTGCTGACTCACAGCTATTGACATCACTTGAATTAAATCTATTTCAGTATAACTGAATTGTGAAGCAAACTGTACCTTTTGTCTGTTCTTAGTCTTTGAGTGTTACAGCCTCTCTGACGCTGTGCATTCCATTGCTGGTGCATTAAAAAAACCCCCAAAACACCACCTTAGGTTTGAAGCGGATAAATTATAATCTAAAACCACATCATAGTATGACTTGTAAAAAGCTGGAGAATATCTCATTTAACCTTCTGGTCCCCCCCCCCCCCAAGATACTAAAGTACAGTTTGTGCTGTAACATGCTTTAGGTCAAGAGTAGTAAACAAACAAACAAAACTCAGAAGCACACACAGGCCAAAGGAAAAACTAACCCCGAACTCTAAGGTGAGTGAATCAAGCCACACAACACTGGGGTGCAAAGTGTAAGTGCTGAAGGGCAAAGGGCAAAGACAAATAAATTTCAAATATTCTTTTTTTAAAAAATAATAATATATTATTTGGTCAGTGGTTCCCAACTTGATTCCATCCTTTGAGCTACAGTTGGGACACCTGACTTTGCAGGAACTCACATGTTGGTGTTTCCCCACATACAACATGCAGTTATTGATTAAAAAGAAAAGATGGGTCACTGAGGCAAAGCTAAAAACCTTGCTCATCACAATACATGCTTATCCCCTACATGTGAGTAACACATTTACAGGATTTGTATCACCCTTACTAGAATGGGCTTGAAATGGATACATTTTGCTTCCTGGTTTGCAGGGCAATCCTAATCATGTTTACTCAGAAGTAAATCCTATGGGATTCAATGGGGTGCATTCCTGCACAAGTAGGGTCAGGTTTGCAGCCTGAATGACACATCCATGCATATTTTGCTTCATAGAATAGAATCATAGAATAACTCCATGCAATGCAGGAATCTTAGCTAAAGAATCCATGACAGATGGCCATCCAGCCTCTGATTAAAAACTTCCAAGGAAGAAGAGTCCACCACCTCTTGTGGCTTTTTTATAGTCCTGAAGAATAGGGGCATAGTCAAACTACTTTCAGTGCCAAATGGTCTACACTAAAGAAAACGTAGTATTTGCTTAAATAGCATTAGGACTAACTTGCTGTTTTCACGTAATTGGCTAAGCTGGTGTTCCCAGTTTAGGGGGTGAAGTCACTTTCCCAAAATCCTGGGTAAATCTAATGCTATGTGTTTCATGACCTGGGAGACATCTCCTTGGTGTTTAATATTCCCTCCCCTTTCCTCCTCCCTACAAAAAAAATAAAAATAAAATAAAAATCAATAGGAAGACTTGCTACACTGTACTTTAGAAGTCTCTGCTTCAGCGGGAACCTTAATGAGTTCTTTAATGTCCTTCAAACAAGAAAGCAGCGCACAACAAATATGTTTAAACATCCCACTGGTGTGTATTAGGAGTGAACTTCCTAAAATGGACATTGGATTCTCTACTCAAAGGGCTGTTCATATTTTGCATATGCAGACATTTAGAGAAAAACAGGTTCACCTTAAATGCATTAGGGGTTAATTAGGTTTTTAGTAAGCACTTCTTCCTTCATTCCTCTTGCGTGCATAACATTTACACTAGAGCATCAAGGGATGGTTGGCAGCTGTAAACATGAATCACAACACCGCCTTCAATATTGGCAGCATAGATGTTTAAGGTTAAGGTCATCAAAAGCTCAGGTCTTCCCTCTATGCGTGTGCCATTGAAAAGGCCTCAGTTCACTTCATCTTCTATTTCTATATTTTGATTTGATTACCATTCAATGGTATTCAAATTGTTCTGTTCAGTAATTATTTCTTTTCTTGCCATTTCCAGCAGTGATGGGCAGGACGTGTTCTAGCCATCATTATCACTCTATTTCAAAAATTAATGGCCATAAAGGCTACTCTGAAAGGAGTGTTTCATAAAGTATGTGCAAAAGTTATGGAGCAAAAAGCCAGTGGTGATATTTTCCAGGCAAAATTAATATTCAAATCAATAACATTTCACCTTGTTTTGTTCTGAAGGGGCAGATGATATCACTACAATGAATTATTCACATGGAACAATTCAGCATGTTCTTTTTAAAAATGTGAATTGTTATTTCTTTTCATTTTACATTTAGGCACACAATACACAACAACAAAACACTCCATCTCACCCACTCTACCTCACAACAACTTCAGTGGTATCTCAAGAAGTGTGCATGCACATGAAAGCTTATACCCAGAAGAAACTTAGTTGGCATTATTTTTTTATTTTGTCTACCTCACAACAGGTATGGTTTTTTAAAAAAACACACACACCAAAGAAAGTAAAAGTAAAAAATAAATGAAGAATGGTCATCAGTGTGAAGAGAAAAAAATGGTAGAAGAAAATAAGGTGAGAAGAGAATATTGTTGCTCATCACCTCACTCTCTAAGTCGCAAAAAAATGCCAGGGATTTTGGGGTTCGTGTTTCCTTCAGAATGAGGTACAGTGGAAATTGGTGTTTTTATGATATATGGCTAATTTACACATGTACACAGCCTTAGCCTACAACGGAGGTGTTCACAATATTAACACCTCAAAATAGTCCCATTTCTCCCATAGCCACAGCCTTGGATTCCAAGTCAACCATGGCTCCCTCTCTGGCTTCTTGCTCACATCACTGAATTCTCAACTCTTTGTTTTCCTAAGTACTAGTCAGATGAGGGAAGGGGAGCAGCTTCCTTTGTTCCCTTAAAAGCCCATTACCTAGTCCTAGGCTATCGCCTCACTAGGAAGCTAACAAATTTGAATTCTTTATCACACGTTAACACTTGCTGGATCCAGGAATTAGAAGGTTCTCTGCATACAGCCTCGGCCCTGCAAACGCATATGCTATTGGGTTGTGTGTGTTTTTTAAGAAATGTTATGCTGGAAGAGAAGAATAAGAAGAACCTCAACAATATTATCCCCTCTGTTAAGTGTTGGGATACTGGCAGGGAGACAAAGGCCATCATGGTTCCACGTCGCCTCCGGACGATCCATTGATCTCCCGTAGATACAGTATCAGTCAATTAGCGACACGAAGCCTCAGAAATAGCTTGCCACGTTCCAGAGCTCGTGCACGCTCTATCAGCAGAGTTCGCACAACAAAAGGCGCACTCAGGAGAGCATTATTTACAACTTTATTCAGCGTTGATCAGAACAAAGAAAAAACATGGCTGCCTGCTTCGATATCTCAGGCACAGAGAGAAAACAAAAGCATATACAAAACATAAACTTCCTGTGAACAGGAAATACGCAGACTCTGTGACTCACAAAGCCTGCTCCCTTTTAAGGTGGAACGGAAATATCCTAAATATCCTGGAACGGATCCAGGAATTAGAAGATTCTCTGCATACAGCCTTGGCCCTGCAAACGCATAACAATCTGCTTTTGGGTTGTTTTTTTTTAATGAAATGTTATGCTGGAAGAGAAGAATAAGAAGAACCTCAATAATATTATCCCCTCTGTTAAGTAGGGCTGCATTTACCCTACCACACTTTTCCTCACAATGCATTTAGGAAAACGACTCCCAAAGGGAGTGAGTTGGGGGATAGACTATGTGTGCCTTGATGTCCAATCAGGAAGCAGGTTGGAACCTGGCTTTATAAGCCTGCTGCTCCCCTAAACTCTTCATCTTTTCAGGCACCCTCCTGATACGCAGTGTGAGCTTTTGCTAGTAGCTTGTTAGAAAGGTCTGAGTAGGGATTTTTAAGCAGGGGGATCCCCTTAGGATTCCTCTCCCCCCCTTCTTTTGCCTACTCTCTACACTCATGGGAATAATTCAGTTGACCTTTTGGGAAATGCTGTGAATTTGTTTCTTGTGGAGCCCATTCACACAGGTGATGAAGTTAGGGAGAAAAAGTGTACAAGGCATTATGAGATTAAGGGCATGCTTTAGGGATCTGCCAGTATTTTATGCCTGTAGGGTGTGCTTTAGGTCTGACATGCACATATTTGTGAATTTGGAACAGTGGGGTCTCTCTTATTGGCCAATGCAATAACAGGATGTTGAACTAGATGGGCCACTCACCTGATCCAGCAGGCTCTTCTTATATAATTAAGTCCCATAGTGTTTAATTGGGTTTCCTCCCATGTAACTGGATATAGGATTGCAAGCAAACTGTGCTATATTGAGTTACAGATAGGTAGCCGTGTTGGTCTGCCATAGTCAAAACAAAAAAATTCCTTCCAGTAGCACCTTAAAGACCAACTAAGTTAGTTCTTAGCCACTGTGATCCACGCGACGGTCACCTCCAGACTGGATTATTGTAACTCGCTCTACGTGGGGCTGCCCTTGAGACTGACCCAGAAACTCCAGCGGGTGCAGAATGCCGCAGCGAGACTCCTTACGGGGTCTTCGCTGCGGGATCACATTCATCCGGTGCTATACCAGCTGCACTGGCTCCCGGTGGAGTACAGGATCAGGTTTAAGGTGCTGGTTTTAACCTTCAAAGCCCTACATGGCCTAGGACCCTCATATCTACGGGACCGCCTCTCCTGGTATGCCCCACAGAGGAACTTACGGTCCTCAAATAAAAACATCTTGAAGGTCCCAGGCCACAGAGAGGTTAGGCTGGCCTCAACTAGAGCCAGGGCTTTTTCGGTTGCGGCTCCAACCTGGTGGAACGCTCTGTCACAAGAGACAAGGGCCCTGCAGGACTTGACATCTTTCCCCAGGGCCTGCAAGACAGAGCTGTTCCACCAGGCCTTTGGTTAGGGCACAGCCTGACCCCCTCCTTTGGCAATCTTTACAATGCTTTAGTTTATGGTTGCCATCAATTTTGATTTTAATTAATTCTTATGATGTTTTATAATGTTGCACTATTTTAGTGTTGTTAGCCGCCCTGAGCCCGGCTTCGGCTGGGGAGGGCGGGATATAAATAAAATTTATTATTATTATTATTTATTATTCTTGGTATGAGCTTTCGTGTGCAAGCACACTTCTTCAGATACACATGTGTATCTGTGTATCTGAAGAAGTGTGGTTGCACACGAAAGCTCATACCAAGAACTAACTTAGTTGGTCTTTAAGGTGCTACTGGAAGGAATTTTTTTGTTTTGTGCTATATTGGTGACCTTCCCTGCATAATTTGCAGAGGCAAGTTGCTTCAGCTCAAACATAATAGGCCTAACTCCCCCCCCCCCCCCCGAAAGTATAATGATTTGACTAATTAAGCAGATCCATCATGTACACAATGCTGGCAGAGAGCTGCACATATGCTTTTATTTACACAGAAGAAGACATGCAAATGATAAGTTTGCAGTATCCATACGCATTTTTAGACTTTCCCCCATCTAACCGCTAAGCCAATTTTGGGACTGCAATAACTTTAATGGGGCCAATGAATAATCCGTACTTGGAGAGCAACAGCAGAAATCATTCTGTTAGTCTTACTAGTATTCCCAGATGTGCTTGATGCAGGTGACCACTATTCAGTCATCCAAAGAAAGTAGAGGGAGTGCAAGAGTAAAATAAGGGAGGGATTAAATCTAGCTTCTCTCAAGGTTACTGAAAAAATGATGCAGCATCTCTTGTTTTGTAGCTTTTACTGTCAATTCCAATCTTGTTTTCTATATGCTTTGCAATACACAGAACTAATATTTTATTATAGGCCACAATTGGGGGCATTGCCCACGCAATGGAGCTTAGACATCAGAAAAAAACACAATGCAATTTAACAATTTACTTGGCAGCACCACAACAATTATATAACAAACAGCAGAAGCAAGTTACAATAAAATATAAATTCCAGCAGAATAAGTTGTCCATTCTGAATTGCTTCTTAAAAAAGGCATTCACTAAGAAACTGCAACACTAATATATATATATATGTAATAAAACATTAAACATTAAAAAAATCCCTATATAGAGCTACCTTCAGATGTCTTCTAAAGGTTGTATATTTATTTATTTCCTTGGCTCAGGGGTTGCATAACTCCATACCCACCAAAATTTCTCTTTTTGCTTTGTTTTGCTTTTTGGTGTTTTTATTGTATTTTGCACACACACACACACACACACACACAGACGGTACCATCCAAAGCACTTGAGTGGTACTATATATTATACTAAACAATAATATTAAGGAAACAAAATCTATCATAAAAAAGCCATGCTGGCTGTGAGTCCTGGAAAACCTTCTCTCTGCAGGCCTTTTCCATCTGACCTGGGAGGACAGGGCCCTGACTGACTCCATCTACAAAAGCTAAGGTGGCTGAAAGGACCCTTGGGCTTGAGTATTGCTTGTGGGGTTTTGCTGTGAGTATGTTTGTTTTTGCTACTGTTGATGTTGAGTTTTTTTGTATCTTTATTTTAGATCTTGTGATTTATGTGGAAGTTGTTCCGTTTGTACGTTTTAATGGTTTATTTACTTGTAGCCATGTATTTTTCATGTTGTAAGCCATCTTGAATGTGGTTTGAACTGTGGAGTGGCAGTATACAAATACATTTACGTATGTACGGTGCACAAGGTTGTGAGTCTAGCAAACTGATAAATTCCTGACTTGAGTGGGGTTGACTCTGTGGCATTTGATTCACTCCTGTTTATCTCAGTATCAAAAGAGTATCCTTTTATTACACAATAAAAGTACATGGCCTTTGTTCAAACTTACAGCCTTTTGTATCTCAGTCATTTAAATGCAACCGATGCCTGCTATTTACTCCTAATATGAGAAACATTCAGCAAAACCCTTTTAAATGACTATCTGATGAAAGGATGCATTCATGGCGCAGACTGAAAGCAAAATGAAACAGGCTATTGCACTGATAAGAATGTGGATCAAGGAAGAGATCTATTAAATTACTACATTTTTCATCATCCCAGACAATATATTTTCCTAAAACCCCTTAAATAAATGAATGTTTTAAAAGGAGGGAGCACAGTTTTGATGTGACAGGTTATCAGTTTACATAGTCTTTACAGAGCAGAGTTTCTATTAAAATGTTTGTCCCTTCTGGCTACCTTTTGGCTGCAGTCGCTTCTGTGAATTATGAGTGTTTTATTATGACTTTTTTTCTTTGCCTTTAAACTCATATCTCGAGTTCATTCCTAGCATGTTGTTCATAGCATTTTCTTTTATTTTGTTGTCACACAGAGACTCTTCCAGTTGCAGTTAAGTATTTTGTAGTTAGAAAGCCTCACAGGAAATGAATGTGGAAGAAAGCCCATAGTTGAAGTTTGCAGGTGCAAGTTTGCAGATGCACACTTATTCCCTACAAGATCAGCTACGATATGAACACTGGGGAAATGGTTTGGCAGTGGTAGTTGTGATTTCTCTTGCGTAAGAGAGGCATAAATTGAACAAAGTTGTCTCCCAATATTGTTTTATTCATTAAAACATGTGCACACTGTCTTTCCTCATAAAAAGTTCAAGATGGCCAACAGAATATCAAACCAAGATTTAACTTTCTAAACCATCTTAATAATTTGGAAGATCAACTGCAAAGGTATTATTCATTTATTATTATTCATTTATTTCTGAACCACTTCCTACAAAGCATCTCAATGTGAGAGCCAAGGCATTCCTGTGCAATGTTGCCAATTGGTTCCTCCCTCCGCGAGGATGTCAATCGGCAGTGCTTTGAAAAGCACTCCAGGTCCCATGAAATTCATTGAGAGCTGGGATGTGGGGTGTGTGTGTGTGGAAGTGGGGGGCATGTTGGGGCACGAGGTGACAATTCCTGTTTTACCTCAGATGGCAACATGGATCATACCATCCCTGAATCTTAAACAGGTGCCAAAAAGACAACAGAGGTTATGTTTGCCTGATCTGTAATGGGTGTTTCAAACAGTAAATATTAATATTAAGTATTATTCCATATAACAGTTAAATGCAAATTGTACAGTAGATATGTAAAGATCGTTAGTGAGAGTTTCCCTATAGATGTCAACAGGAAATGGTTTGTACCTTCAGCTGGACACATATCCAACTCTCTATAGTGTTTAGATATATATAGGGAGCACACAGATTCTGTCTTAAAACAGCTGTATTGGCTTTCATTTCGTTTCTAGCTGCAATTCAAAGTGCTGGCAATAACTTACAAACCACTAAAGGCAAGAGTAGGGAATCTGTGGTGATCTAGATATTTTTGCACATCAATCTCAATCAGCATTCTCAAAGGTCATAAGAACATAAGATGAGCCTGCTGGATCAGGCCACTGATCCATTTACCAGTAGTCTAGCACTCTGTTCTCTAGGATTTCTGATGGGGTCTCTTCTCCCTTCTACCTGGAGATGCCAAGGACTGAACCTGGAACTTTCTGAATGCAAGGCAGATGCTCTACCATGGCTCTATAGTCCTCCCCTGGACAATGTACTTGACAAATGTTGTTCAAATGTGCATTATGTGTGTGTGCATATATATAGAGAGAGAGAGCGAGAGAGCTTACTTAAGCGGAAAGGGGAAGAGTAGTAAAGAGTAAGTTTAGCAACAGCAAGAGTGGATGGATTTCTCATCATGATTCCTTAAAGAATCTATCAAACTGATCCCTAAATGTGTTTCTATAGAAGAAAATCCCTTAGAGTTCAGTAAGGTACTTGCCAAGTAAGTGTGCTTTAGAATTGCAGGCTAAAGTAGTTTCTGGTACATTTAAAATTTTGACTAAGTACAGATGTTTTGAAAAATATGGGGGGGGTGCGTTCCCACCAGTTCCAAAGCAATAATAAAACAACCAATGGGGTAACCCAGCCAGATGGGCGGGTTAGAAATAATAAATTATTATTATTTTGTTTTTCTTCTGGCCCCCAAAATATTGGAAAAAATGCTAGAGATGGGCAGTTGGAATTATTAGGAAACAACCGAACTGAAAGCATGTAACTATTTCTACCCCTATTTTCCAAGACATCCTGTTCATCTTCTGTCCTGAGGTAGCTATAAAATGCCAAATGTTTAATTAAATGTTTCCTCCAACCAGTCATAAAAGACCCTGTATTATGTTTGCAGCTTTACAGTTTCACCCAAGAGCAGCACTGTGCTTTCAGATGTTTAAAAGGCCCCTTCTGATTCTCATCTGAGTTTCCTCAGAAGGTTTCAGACAACAAACACACACACACTCTTTCGCACAGAGTGATACTAACATTTCCATGAAAATCCAGTTCATGCAACAGATCAGTACACAAATGCACAAAGAAGAATTTATCTCCTGCCTGGAAGAAATGTGAGATTTCAGGATGGAGGGAATAACTATAAAATCAAAACAGCTGTATGGTAATTAATGTTTGTTCACTGTTCTCCACTGACAATAAAACATTTAGCATAAAGGATTCTGACTTTTGTTCCAAGTTACCAAATCAGCTCTCTCTGTGTGCCAGAATATTGACATCTTTTACCATCATTTCCCTTCAAGTAGATGCATATGTCTTAAAAAATTTGGGGGAGTTATAAGATGAATATAACACTTGTTATTTTTTACAGACAACAAGATTTGGAAACAATGGCAAAAAAGAAGAAATATTGAGATAGTACCGTATTTTTCGTTCTATAAGACGCACCAGACCATAAGACGCACCTAGTTTTTGGAGGAGGAAAACAAGAAAAAAAAATTCTGAATCTCAGAAGCCAGAGCAACAAGAGGGATCGCTGCGCAGCGAAAGCAGCGATCCCTCTTGCTGTTCTGGCTTCTGGGATAGCTGCGCAGCCTGCATTCGCTCCATAAGACGAACACACATTTCCCCTTACTTTTTAGGAGGGGAAAAGTGCGTCTTATAGAGCAAAAAAATATGGTAAGTGGGAAGGCAGCATCAGGCAGACACTGGTGGGTAGCAGCATGAAGATATGCACAGGGGCAAAATAATGCAGGTAGAGGAATCTTTTGCAGGCAGAAGGTCAACAGTGAGAAAAAGTAACATATTCACCGGAGTCACAGAACAGACACAGAACATTTAGCAGGGGCTAAATCACCAGTAGCAATAGCAGTGAGTGAGGGGGAATTAAAACATCACCACCCACATTTGGGGGGCAATAGGGTAGTATCACAGCTACCATGTCCAAGAACGTTGTCATTGCACTGACATTTTCTCAAGAACGCAAGTCTATTACAATTTCAAAACACGTCACATTTTGTACAGCACAGCGCAAGAGGAAAAGAAGGGGCATCAGGAGAAGAATTGGGTGCAGCCATGACCTGAAAAAAAATGTGTAAGGAAATAGAGAAAATTCTGGAACAGCTTGAAACATGGCACTCAACAATAGTTAACCACAAAATTCACACACACCCTACTCAATACTTGCTCCAGATGCCTTCCAAATTTTTGGAGGGAAACTCAAATCATCTCTGACCACTGTCTATGTTGTCCGAGGCTGAGGGAACCTGAAGGTACCAACTCAAGCAAAGCTCAACTAGAGGGCATGACTCAATGATGCTGTCCGTTGAGAAAACCCAATATGAATTAACTCTTATGTTTGTGAGATCTCCCTGATAAAGTGCATACCAGATCTTCTAACTACACAGGAGTATTCAGGAGAAATGTTATCATACTCTGTAGGATGGCAGTGTTCTTTTCATTGCATTTTTTTAACCAAGGTCAGCAAGGTGTCACAGAAATATCAGAGAAATAATCTTTCTTCTTTGGCAGTCACTTGTAGTGGGGTAAGATTGTCTTCCATGAACACAGTCTTAACAGTGAGTCTGTAAGTGACTATGGAGGCCAATTCTGGATCCACACAACCTTCCACAGTAGGGACATAGGTTTCTGGGAGGGAGTTGATCATGATAAGGGTTTGCCAAACATGCCTTCCTCTTAGCACATTTCTCCTTTTTGTCCCGAGTTCGAGTGTCTTCAAAGTCCATGACACCTTTGGTAAAGGCTGTTCTCCAACTGGAGCACTCACAGACTAGTGTTTCCCAATTGTCGGTGTTTATATATTTTTTTAGATTTGTGTTGAGAGAGTCGTTAAACTTCTTTTGTTGACCACCAGCATTACCCTTTCCATTTTTAAGTTCGGAATAGAGTAGTTGCTTTGGAAGACGATAATCAGGCATATGAACAACATGACCAGTCCAACGAAGTTGATGTTGAAGAATCATTGCTTTGACATTGGTGACCTTTGCTTCTTCTAGTACACTGGCATTATTTCTCCTGTCTTCCCAAGTGATGTGTAAAATTTTTCAGAGACACTGTTGATGGAATCTTTCATGGCTCTGGAGATGGTTTTTATAAGTGGTCTGTGTTTTACAAACATCCAGTAAGTTTGGTAGTACAATAGCTTTGTAAATAAGCATTTTGGTTTCCCTGCAAATGTCCCAGTCCTCAAACACTCTGCACTTCAATCAGGAGACAGATGTACTCACAGAGCTCAGGCTGGATGCTGGATTTTGGCATCAATGTCGGCCCTTCGGCATCAGAGAAATACACTATAACTATGGCCTTGGTTAAAGCGAAATGCATTGTAATGATTTGAAGATGCTTAATGGTGCTTCTTATCACCTGTTTGCTGGAGCCCAGTTTTCATATTCATTTTTGATGTGGTTATCATAAGGTCTATTAACAAATAAATGTCTTCCGTACTTAAAGCCCATGCATTGTACACGTGGCAGGACATTATTAATCAACCTTCCTCAAACTGATAACAATAGTTTTGATGAGCCATTAATGCTACACTGCTGTGGAAAATGGCATTCCCCCCTCACCACTGCATTTCATTATCCATTGAAATGTTAATTGCTTGCTAACACTTTGCATTAAAATGAAAGCATTATTCTCTGATTTACTTTGTTTTGTTGTGCCTCAAATCCCCACCTTTCATATAACTGTTGCTTTTGATGCATCAAAAGTTCCTGAAGGCTAAAAATGAAGAAGAAAGGAAATGGAGGAGGGAGAGTTTTTGTAAACTGGTATTATAAAATGAAGCTTATATGTTCTTTGCTGTATGATAAATTTTACAAAAGACTGTACTCCCGTTTACATTCCTATGTGTTAGAAATGCAGCTAAAGCACTGAGCATCTGAGTGAATAGGAACATACAGTCGGAGGTGGATTTTGTTTTTGTTTTTCTTTAAATCAGAATATCTTCTATGAATCTATTACCTCTTCAAGCAAATTAGACATTGCATTTTTTATATTTACCAGAAATGATTAAGGACCAAATGAAAACCAAGCTGGGTTTGGAGTAGTCTGTCTTATGGTTCCTTTTATTTATTGTGAAACACCCCCCTTCCCAATGTTCTTTGAAAGGTGGAACAGCTTTGTTAGATGGAACACAGATATCCTCTTCAATTTGCTTTATCTTTGCTGCAGTGCTAGTAAGCCATCATTCTGTTTTCTCTCCTGTCACTACCACTGCTTCTCAATAATATAGATCAATATGGAGCTCAAGAATCAGGAGATGATAGTTTCAAACACTAGGAGATCAGATATACTTAAGAAAAATGTCCAACTGCCCCTTAGATGCCCATGCTGTTAGCATCGTCAATACAGTTTATGATGATGATGATGATGATGAAGGGAAACAAGCAGAAAATACTTAAATATAGTTTTGCAAATAGGGTTTCTTCTAACTTTACATAGATGGCACAATTTTTAATTGCCTTATTTATTAAATAGTACATATTAAAGACCAAAAACTGTTTCTGAGAAGGTCCTCTCCTGCACAACCGTAAAACACACCTTACTCATGGAACCACTAACTGGGCTTTCCCCAATAATCTCAAGACATGGACCAGGACATATTGGAAGATGCACACCTTCAGGTTTTGGGTCCCAAAGTCTTTAGGACTTTCTATGTTGATGCAGTGGTTCAGAACCTCCAGCCCACAGGTCTAATTAAGGCTGTCTCTGAATTTGGCCTGAGAGGTCATTTTGGGCAAATTTGGGGCAGAACCTAAATTGGGCCTGGTCGCGTACCGACAGGCAGATTATGAATCTAGTCTGTATTTACTCAGCTGGATCAGAGAAGACTCATTGCTTCGAGTTTTTATTGTTTCTAGCTCAGCATTGCACCTAGTTAATGCATTTGAATTCATATCAAATTAATTAGCATCTTCCATTGACAACCTGATTCTTGTCTTTGCCCCTGTTTCTATGCTTACCATGCCCTTACTGTGCTTGAACAGAAGTATCTGTTTGTGTTTCCAAAAAAAGCACAGGTTATAGCTAAAGATCTAGAAATACTGTTGGAAATATTATGGGTTAAGTTTCACAACTGCATTACTGGTCAAGCTCTGAATGGATGCAGTGAAGCAAGTAGGATATATTATGTATCAGCCATGCCATTGGGTATGCTAACCTTTATTGTGCAAATAACTAACAAAACAGAGCAGGATGAAATTAAAACTTTGAAATACTATGTTACTACTGTGGACCGAAGAAAGGTCTCTTGTGGAACTAACATAGTTTTACAGCACATGTCTACTGAAAAGTAAGTCACACTGAGATCAGTGGGCTTATTCTCAGAAAATTGAGTTTAGGAATGCAGCTTTGCAATACAACTATGTTTACTCAGAAGTATCCAATGGAGCTAGGGACACGGGTGGCGCTGTGGGTTAAACCACAGAGCCTAGGACTTGCCGATCAGAAGGTTGGCGGTTCAAATCCCCGTGACGGGGTGAGCTCCCATTGTTCGGTCCCTGCTCCTGCCAACCTAGCAGTTTGAAAGCACGTCAAAGTGCAAGTAGATAAATAGGTACCGCTCCGGCGGGAAGCTAAACGGCATTTCTGTGCACTGCTCTGGTTTGCCAGAAGCAGCTTAGTCATGCTGGCCACATGACCCAGAACCTGTATGCCAGCTCCCTCAGCCAATAAAGCGAGATGAGCGCTGCAACCCCAGGGTCGGTCACGACTGGACCTAATGGTCAGGGGTCCCTTTACCTTTACCTTTATCCAATGGAGCTAAACCTCCAAGTAATTGTGTATGAGACTTCAGCCCTACATAGCAATTGTGTATTTTGTGTGGCAAAACATGACAGAACAAGCACCACATCCAAAGCCTTGCTGGCTAGCCACTGACATACACAGGAGTGGGAAAAGCTTATGAGGAAGTATTCCACCTTAGGAAAGGCTCCAGGGGGAAAAAACTGCCAATATAATAATGTCATTCTGCAAATCTAAGGTGTCACAACACTTCAAATGCTAAGTGCTGGTTGCCACGCCACAAAAAGCAACTCTCTTATGAGGAAAGGTTCAATGTTGGGGGGGGGGGGTTAGGGGTATGATAAAGGTGTGTAAAAACCAGCCCAACTAAACTTTGTCTCTAAATTCGTCCAGTAAGTGAACATCGTCCCTCCCCTCTAACTCCACTAACATTTTGGCCTTGGTCTCTGTGTGCATGACACTTTATTCTGGAATCAATGGAACCGAGTACTTACTTTCCCAACTGCATCTACTGCCTCTGGTAAGTGCTTCTTGAGAAACTGGTTTCATCCTGAAAATAAAAGCTCACTGAAGACTGATTCTGCATTACCCCACAATGTGTCCAGTTGAAAACAAAAGTAGACAGCTTCCGGCAATGGAGGGTGTACTCACACCTACCAAAGATGTTGTAGGTGGGTGTAATCTGCAGGGAGAAAAAGGCATGGGTAACCTAATGGGGGAGGTGGGGTTCATACATGTATTTAGCATCCACAACAACTGGTAGGCCACTTTGAAAGTGGAATGATGGACTAGTTAGGCTTTCACTCTGATCTATAGGGCCTCTTCTTGTTTGCTTTAGGAATTAATTATGTCTGCTTCAGGGCTCATGGCGTTTGGGGGACTCTTAGGGAACATCAGAGGATGAGGGGCCATGGAATTAGTGGATCCATGATTTCTAGCAGCCTGCTTCAGAAAGACCTGCTTTTGCCCTGCACCACATGAAGAAGACCACTGTTAAGTGGGCAGGGGTGTGGGAGGTTCTCACTGTTGCACCCAGGGACCTCCATTTCCACTGGCGGAGAAGGACGGGTCCTCCACTGCCTTCCCAGAGAGGATCTGATTGCTGTCTTAATTGTTTATGATGACTTTTCTGTGGGATTTGTGTCAACAACTAATGTCTGAGCCCCTGTACGATATGTAGAACTGTCAATTTTCTTCCTAAATTAAAGAGAATGCACAATTATAGCTGCATTTCATTACTGCCTTTTAGTATAATACAAATGTTTTAGTATAATACGACATTTAATTTACCATTTCAGTTTTCTCACCCAGTTCTCAAGAATGTGCAGTTAGAAGTTAATTGCTTGAGTACATTTAGTTGTTTTGTTGTAGGATAATGCAAAAAGTAATTTACCATTTAAAGCACACATTGAACAGTGGGGCTTTAATGTTAATAATCATTCCATTTTATTTTTTGTTTTTGCAATCTCCAGCTTGTCTAAAAATATTTGTTTTTGTTTTTTGAGAGGAGAAAATATCTACATCATTTTCTCTGTACGTCACACAATGCAACCTATGGTCCTATGAATCATAACTTTGTATAGACTTGGCAACATATAAAGAGATGTAACAACGCAAATTAATAAAAGCCAATTTTAGAAGCTGAAAAGCTGTAGTCATCACTTCTCTATACATTTCTAAATATAATTCCTTTTTATGTTCTGACATAACAATAAAGAATAAAAGCAGAAGTGTGAAGAGATTGGTTGGTGAAGGAATGTAGTTTGCAAAGTTGTACAAACCCACTGGAAGATTTTTGGTGCTTAATGGTTCTTTGCAATGAAGGATGGGTGAAAAGCCTTGGACTTAGCCCAAAAATTCATTGCACACTTTAAGCCTTTAGTCTGAATTCTTGGAAACTGCTAAAGGGGTTTGGTCCACTACAGCTTTGCCAAAGGACTATACAAAAAAATCACCTAGGACAGTGATGGCCAAACTTGGCCTCCAGCTGTTTTGGGACTACAATTCCCACCATCCCTGACCACTGGTCCTGTTAGCTAGAGATGATGGGAGTTGTAGTCCCAAAACAGTTGGAGGGCAAAGTTTCACCATCACTGACCTAGGGTAAGAATGATTGAATAGCAGTCAGACACAGGATGTTCTGGCCTTCAATACCCTCTGTATCTTGTCTTGTAGGGGATGATTGGGCTTGTAGTACAGCCCTATCAAATCCTATGAGAAAATACATTCAGATCTTTTCTTACCCACTGGATTTCTCCCCAGATATCCAATTTACTTTCCCCAAGGTGATATTTTTCCTATTGAAGTCAGATCAAAATTTGACTTGTTAATCAGTCTCATACAAGAAAGCATGGAGCTGAAGTCACAACCTGAGTGCCTTGCCATGAAGGGGATATATACAGCCAATCATATTGTGTTGATTTAGAATTTGGTATGTCACTTTCTCAAACTCATTCAGACACATTTGGCGGCTAAGGCATTGGAGTTTATTTCAAAGGGTGTTGGTGCGCCAGACCCCGGCCTGTTCAATGAAGGGAAGAGAATCACATGAGACCTCAGTCAGTTTTATTGCACATAGCCAAAGACTGCCGCAATGTACACAGAATTATTTGATCACATGAGACCTAACCTTTCTTGACATTTTCCCATCCTAGTGGCAGTGCACATATGGGTAGAGAAATTCTGGAGTTCAAGTGAAATTCTGGTACAACCACCAAGTGATGTTTACGATACTGGGGCCAAGCAATCTTCCAAGTCAGAGTAGGTCCTCAGTTTCCTGAGGGTTTTCGTCTTACTCTGCCTCATGCATAACATCTCCTTCTCTGCCAGTTTTGTACTGGCAGACAACAAACTCTGGTTGTAAGGCATAACCCTGGACCCAAGGGGTTAGTTACAGGTGTGAGTGATTTGGCAGTGAGTCATCCTAAGACAAACAGAGCATTAGTCTGGATCCTTAGTTGAGTGGGTACCCTGTTAAAGGGGTCCAGGAGGGGTGACTCTGTCTCAGAGTCCACACAGGGGCAGATGGGCCAAAACACCTCTCCCAATGGCAGCCTGTGCTGGGTTGTGGCACCTGGTCCATATCGGTTGCAGCTCCTCAGCCCAGGATTGACTCCACTGGGTTCCTTTCAGCCAGCATGTGGGCTGTTTGATTTTGGATACATGCCTAATGCCTTAGCCAGATCTATTCACATCTGTAATCAATAAACCTGTGGCCTAATTAAACCCAGTACCAGTCTCCTGTGCTCCTTTCCACAGTCTACCACACTAGAGTGCAGATATCATGTGCCTGTAATGGCAAATGTGCTTACACTGTTCATTGCTTTTTAGGTACACACAAGCAGGAACCCTGATTGTCTGGAATGTGTAGCTGTGCTAAAAGTAAATCCATCCTTTACCCAGATTATCAGTTCATAATACCACCTTTGTGCCTCTCTGCTTTTGGTCAGCTGAACATGTCTCTTGCCCAACAGGAGTCAAGAAGTCAATGTGGAGACTGCATGCATGAGGGTGAGTGGCACATGAATGGAATCTGCAAATACCATTAAAATAAATAAGAGTATGTATCAGGTAAACTCAGGCTAGCCAGGGAGGACAGGTTAGGTCACTTTATCCTCCTATATTCACTGCCTATTTGGAGGTTTAATTGGAAAACTCTGCCATATTTCAGAAATTATGCAGCCGAAGTAATGTCCATGTAAGTTTGAATCAGTGCTACTCCTACATGACATCAATTGTCATGCAGCATTTACTGATTAACACTGTAGATAAAGCATTATATGAGAGCAAGGGAGCAGCGCATCCTGAATTAGCACCCATCAGGAAGCAATAAGCTGCCAGAAGTTATTATGCTGACATTTTGGTATCACAAAGATCATGCTTGCAGGAACAAAACAAAAAAAAAGTGTCAGCACATGCTGCATTAGAAATAGACATTGCTGATTAGTTTTGGATCTTGAGTAGGTGGAACAGCAAATTGTAGCAGATGATATTTCTCTATTCACTGGTAAAGAAGCTTCATCAACACTGGAGGGAATTGCTGAAGGAATATCACTGATGTGCTGAATGGAAAATAAATTTTGCTTCCAATGTTCCTGTCCAAGCATGCTAAATGCCTCATGTGATGAAGGGGAGCAAGGATGAGTATACAACCAGCTCTGCCACTCCACCTATCACAGCCCTCATCTGCCATGATGGATGAATGATTTCTAGAGCAGGAAAGCTTTCCTAATGTTGATTTTCCAGGATACTAAATTGCACAGAGTGCTTACAGGTATAGATTCAGTTACCTACTTCAGAGGTTACCCTCCAACTCATGGAGGATGGCAGGACAGTGAAGGGGTTGAAGCTAGCACACTTATCTGCACTCTTCCTCATTGCATGAAGGTTTAGAATGCCTGAACAGGGTTCTTATATTGCTCTGGATTTCATGTTAAAAACATGTTCTGGAATTATGAGCAACCAAACCCTAGGAATACTTGTACAACAGTCAGTTGTTAAGCTACCAGTATGCCAATTATATTGCTATCTGTACTGTGAATCAAAACAGTATCTTGATGCAAATTTAGGGACACTTGAGGAATTTGATCCTTGCAAATTGCATTGCAAATTGCCCCCAACTAATGTGTAGACTGTACCTTATCCGATGACTTGATTCAATGTAGTTATTGGCCTTTTTTAAAGTATCAAATGAAATGTAAAAAATAAAATGTGTATTGTGAGTGATAATGTATTTTGAAATGTGTGTTTTGAAAGGAAGCATGTTTATAGATGCATGTTTTGAGAGAAAACACATTTCAGAAATGTGTGTTTAAATATACACTGAATTAAAAATGTTCTGTGGATTTTTAAGGGGAAGACATGTGGATTAATGCAGCAACAGGATGGAACAGACATATGGATGAACATATCTAAAAGTTGCATGAACTGGAAATAGTATATTTCCTAATTAAATCAAATATTTCAATGTGCCAAGATTTCATGTTCTATTTTGAATTACTTGAACATGTCATGGTGAAGGGCTCTGTTTTCCTTATGGAGCTGCAATACCTAGATTTCCCTGAGAAGAGGGACTGACTCGTAAACCAGTCTGCAAATTGTAGCTCTGCAAGGGGAACAGGATTCCCAACAATTTTCAGCACCCTAAACAAATTATGGTTCCTCAGGTTTTTTTGTGGGAAATCATGGCTTTTTAAAATGGTACAATGCTGCTTCAAATGTATACTGGCCAGAGTCACTGTCCCTCAGACTGTGCTGGCTACATCATCATGCACTGGCCTCATCCTCTACCATCTGCTTGTTCATCATTAATGTCAGAGAAACATACAAAGGATTCATTTACACAAGTGGGACGCCTGATTGTCCTAAGGTTGCCACCTATAGTATATGCAAGAGCCCTGCATCCACACATCTGTACATGTGTAGAGCATATTCACACTGAAGCTGAATTGATGTGTGAAGGATATGTGTTTGGCATGCATGTTGGTGTGAGGGACACCTCGTCAGTGGGCACAATTCCTTCCCCATCACCCTAACACAGTTTTTCTAAGTTTTTTTGCCCCTGTGTTCTATCAACATAATAATGGTCCAAATAAACCCTTTTGACAGGTTGGGGTGAGATTGTGATGGACAAACCTAGGGTGATCCTCATGGAGACCTGTCACCAGTTATGACTGGGTGGAGAAACAAGCACTCAGGAGGAAGTGGGGGGAGGGGGAATTGGACAGCTTAACTACCAGATAGAAGCTGGCTATGGACGTAGCTGGATGGGTAAGGGGTTTGTTAGGAGAAACCAGTTTGATTTCTTTAGTTGACAGAAGAGATCCTAGAAAGCGGATAGAGGCATTTTGCAGGCAAGGTAAAACAGATAGACATTCTAGAAGAAATTGGATTAGAAACAGCCTTACGAATAAAAGTTATTACATCTGTAAAATAAGTTTGGACCAAAACTTAGTACTGTAACTTTTCTTGTGTAACAATTAAGCTTTATCCATTTGTCAGGGAACTGCCATCGGAAGGAAGGGAGGTGAAAGGGCTCACACAGGTTGGGAGAGACTCAGCCGCTGAAGAGGGAACCAGTAGGGGGAGAGGAGGTGAGCTGAGGGAAAGTGAGCTGGAGGGATGGCTCAGAGACACTTCCAGCGAAAACAGTGGGGAGGTTTCAGGACCTCCTGTAGGGACACCCACTCCTCGCCGGAAACTGTCACGCAGAGAGTCCAGAAGACGTGTTTCCATTAAGGAGCTTTTATGTTGGAAGCGATTCCGAAAGCAACCACTGTCGGAATCTGCCAGCGACTGACGGAGCCATGTTTAAGGGGCTCCGTTACAGACAGAGGTTTGCAAACTTGACCAAACTCTGAGGGACTTGGATTTTACGCACAAGCAGCTCATCGTCCCATCACACCATTATACAGTGTTTGTTAATAAGTTCCGGTTTTGTTTCCATTGTGGCTCATATTTGATTTATTCCCAGTTCCAGAAATAAGTGGTCATAGAACCCCCACAGCAACAATAAGAGTCTTTGCTGCTGAAACATAGTAAATGCCTCTATGCAGATAGACACTCTTTGTCAAAAACTATGAATTTAGGCCTTCTAAGTTTAAACAACCCAGACCTGGTCATGTTACCTCCCTCCCAGCTTTACTAAGGGACTTTCTCACAGATCAGTAGCACTCTGCAAGCACAGGAGCTGGAGCAGAGGTGTAACTTCACAGCCTTGCTCTGTGTGTGATTTTCCTTCATGTGATGCATGCTTGAAGGTGACATGATTTGGATTCCAAATCCATCAAACATTCCTCGGCACTGATAGACATGCATACCTACGGGACTGCTTCTCCTGGTATGCCCTGCGGAGGACCTTAAGGCCTACAAACACCACCACTTTGGAGGTCCCAAGCTGCAAGCCTTTTCAGTACTGGCCCTGACTTGATGGAACGCTCTGTCACAAGAGACCAGAGCCCTGCGGGACTTGACATCTTTCTGCAGGGCCTGCAAGACAGAGCTGTTCCTCCTGGCCTTTGGTTTGGACTCAGTCTGACCCTTATGTTTCCCTCCCCTTACAGTTTTGATTTATGGGCTACTACCAAAATGAGGCTGCATTTTAAATTGTATTTTAACCCATATTTTAATTAACTGTTCCCCCCCCTTTCCTATTATGTTTTATTGTAATTTTATTGGTGTTAGCTGCCCTGAGCCTGGTTCTGGCCCAGGAGGGTGGGGTATAAATAAATTATTTAATTTTATTTTATGTTTACTGCAGAGACCCGGCCATTGAGAAAACAGAAAGCATCTTGTGGCACCTTGAAGACTACCAAGTTTACAATGTCACATGTTCTCATAGACCACTTCATAAGAGTTTTAATGAGTGCACATGCATGACAGATGACACAGGGTGTATAGATTGAACAAAAGAAGTTAAAAATCTAAGAAGAGCTTTCTGGGTCACATCAATGGTCCATATACATCTGGTCAAGGATCCAGTTCTCACACTGGCCAACCAGATGCCTGCAGGCAGGGATAGCCCATCCCATTTCACCACTTGAGGCGATACAGGAAGACCACACACACAGCCTCCCTGCCAAAGCATCGCTTATCAAGGTCATATAGTCATAGCTTCTAAGGAGATCTTGCGAAAGTGCTGTATCTCACACTGGAAGCTGCCACTGTGGCACAACCCCAGAGATAGCTGGAGTGGTCAGGGTGCCCATGGGGTGTTTACCATAGGATTTCACCACCCAAGGTGGGTACTTTAGCCCACCTCATGGGCAGATCAGTCCTCCCTGTGGGAAACTGGCAAGTAGGACCCATGCACAGCAGCCTTCTCCACTCCTGTGACTTCCAGCGACTGGGATACAGAAGCATTACTGCCTCTGATGATGAAGGCAGACAATAACCATCATGGTTAGTAGCCATTGGTAGTCTCATTTAATTGCCCCCAAACTTTTGTTCTGTCTGAAATTTTTAGAAGTAGAGTGGTTTAGCTGTTATTTTACACTTAAGGAGCATTTTTTTGAGAATATGTACCCAGTTGACAACTTAGGTTAAAATACACAGTAGCTTTTTGCTAGATTCAGCGGTGGTGCAACATAGCAAACAGAAAAACCATCAAACAATCTGACACTATTTATCACAACTGTAGCTTGTTCAGAGAGGCCCTACAGTGAATCAGAGAATTGTGGCAGGTCGGGATTAAAGTACACTGACAGCTGCATGTAGGAAACTTGTACCATGTCTGTATATACCTGGATCAGACTGACATCAGCTGTCTGCTGCTCCAGAAACTGTCCCTTGTTTTAAGAAAGAACATAAATAAAGGAAGCTTTTCGGAAAGGTGTGGGTGCTCAAAACATTTTGGAGAAAGGTCACCGTGGCAATATTTCTGAAAGGGGAAAAGAACCCTATACTACTATGCAACCTCAATGATTTTTTGAAGAAGTTAATTCATGGTAAATACTATACACTCTCCTGGTAGCAGCATTTGCAAGAGCCATGAAATGGCTCTCTGCTTTCCCCCATGATGCATTTTCTCTTTTAAAATGAGCTTTAATAAATTATCATGAGAAAACATTATTACAGTTCTGAATAACAATAAATAAGAGTAATTTGCTTGAGGGTAGGCAATGTCTTTTGTTCTGCGCAGATATGCAGCATTAGCAACTACAAAGTCATTCCAAATTTCATTGTTTTGCAAAGCTACAGATTGAGCAGAGGGGGCAGAATGACAGAGGAGTGTGTTAAAAAATTTCAGAGAGTGTGTCAGGTGCTATTATCATCAGTGCAAGTTCCATGGATGCCAAATGAAGTTTTTTGAAGGCTCTTACAATAGGCTTTGAATTAATGACTCTCCGAACCTTACGATATTTTCAGTACCGGTATATCTTCCTGCATGCTGCAATGCCAACAGAAGATCAACAAATGGTATCTAGGCTTATCCATCTGGCCCTCAGGATTTTACCCAGACCACACTGCTCTTCTCCCCAGGGCATGCCCTTTCTGCTTAGACCACATCTATCACTGGCTGTGCTCCATGTCATTCTCAAATTCTCCCACCTGGCCAGTGATAATACATTTGGCTTATCTGGATGGAAAGGTGTGTGTGCAGAAACCCCTGACTGTGGCTTGGCTGGCATATAGCCAACTGTGCAAGGGTTAGACTCACACCCATCACTACACCCATTTTTGTGGTCCTGTCCACTTTTACCTTTGGCATGTCATCACTGGCATATTGTCCCTGGGAAATATGGCCACTGGGCTGAAAAATGGAGATCAAAATGGAGGCAGGGGCTACAGCCCATATGCCTAGAGGACATAGCTGGGCATATTTGGAAGACAAAGGTTCATTTTACCAGTGCTGATATGAAGAATGAGCCAAAGCTAAATTCAGGACCGAATGCAAGGGTCTTCACGACACAAGGTTCTTCCTCCAGAATGAACGTTAGAGAACCACCAAATGTATTGTGTGAACATGTTCATAATTTAGATCCATACAGCACTTAACCCCCCCCAAAAAAAAACAACAACAGTAAACATTAATTTAGTGTTCAGGTTTATGAGTAGACAGGTTTGAGTGCATCATTATTTCAGTGTACAGTGTGTTCAATTCTAAAACCTTCAGGCACACAAGCAGTTTCAATGATCATGGGGTAAGGGCAACTCATATAGATAAGTGCTGTCGCCTCAGGCTGACTTTAGAATAAACAGCAGCAGTAGCTTTATTCAGTATGTTTGTCTCTGAAAATTATTCAGCAGCACTCTGCAATCAGAGCCTAAATGTTAGAAGCTGGATTCTTAAAACGTGAAAGAAAGACAACATTTAATTCTCTTTCTTAGTAGTTCCTTTGTAAAATAAGTCTACAGCTAATCCGTACTGTGAGGCTTAAAAGTGGTTATCTTGCACCCACATACTATTGCTTTGATTGTCTTTCGTAACACTCCCTGCCACCACCGTTGTTGTGTGTGTTTTATATATGCAAATCCAAAACTCTTGCTATTGTTCAGCAATGTCCTGCTTTGGAAATTGTGCTGCTCAAGTGCTAACTTGTGTTTCAAAAACAAAATGTGAGTGCATGTTTTTACATATTTTGAATACAGTGGTACCTCTTGTTATGTACTTAATTCATTCTGGAGGTCGATTCTTAACCTGAAACTGTTCTTAACCTGAAGCACCACTTTAGCTAATGGGGCCTCCCACTGCTGCTGCGCCGCTGCCGCATGATTTCTGTTCTTATCCTGAAGCAAAGTTCTTAACGCAAGGTACAATTTCTGGGTTAGCAGAGTTTGTAACCTGAAGCATATGTAACCTGAAGCATATGTAACCTGAGGTACCACTGTATAGTGGTACCTAGGTTTACGAACTTAATTCATTCCGGAAGTCCGTTCTTAAACCGAAACTTTTCTTAAACCAAGGCGCACTTTTTCCCTAATGAGGCCTCCCACCACTGGTGCCCTTCCACCATTCAGCTTCCATTCTTAGACCAAGGTAAACTTTGCAAACCGGGACACTGCTTCTGGTTTTGCAGAGTTTGTAAACTGAATAGATCGTAAACAGGGCTGTTCTTAAAACGAGGTACCACTGTAATTTATTTTATAATATTTGTTTGGTGACGAATGCTATGGTGTAAAACTCTGTACTGGAAGGTAAAATTGGGCAGAGAGTTCGAATCACATTGGCGTTGCTATTCTACAAATCATATCACTAGCGGTCTGCACTCTGTAGCCATCCCAAATGCCCTTGCTGCAGTTAAAACATCCTAAGATGATTTCTGCTCCCAAGTCAATAGAGGCTGATGCTCACAGTATTTGCCAAGTTCCACCTGCCATAAATGTCAATAGGGGAATCAAGCAATCTCTGGATCGCAGTGTGTTACATATACTATATATATTGTGGAAACATTATTACAAAGAGTTTAGAATGAAGGAATAAATGGGACTTGTGCTACAGGACTTTAAGAACAAAATCTACTATTACATTCCTAAAAACAGTTACTAGGGATAAGTTCCATTGAACTTACTTTTGAGTAAACAGGCATAGGATTGTACTGTAATGCAATAATACTGTATGCAGTCATATGGTGTGCAGTAGGTCACGTTAAATTCAATGTAGACGTGCCTAGGATTGTGAGGTAAAATATCAAGATAGATTGATACATTTCCAAAGCAGCAACTGAAAAATTGGTAAAAAGAAGGTAAAGCTTATATATTAAAAGGCAGTAAGTACAACCATAATATAATATAATAATATAAACTGAAGCTATGGCTGCAGTCCTGAATACATCTACCTGGGAGTGAGCCCTATTGAACTGAATTGGACTGACTTCTGAATATACATGCATAGGATTGTCACTATAAATTTCATCTCTCACCACAAACAAAACAAACTGGTGTAAATATTATGAAAAATGAGTTAGACCAAAACAGAATAACAGCCTTAATACTAGCAGGACGAAGACTAACAAACAACACAAATAAGTAACTTACTTTTTAAAAGATACAAAAAGGTACCAGCCTAAAAACCCCCACAATAAAAACATTGTGAACCTTGTATACATACATACATACATACATACATACATACATACATACATACAGCTCTTAGCTCAGCAAAATTGTGTTGAACTGGGTTTTTTGAAGTAGCACGCAGTCCACCAAGTCTTGGATTGCAATAGACAGGTGAGTATGGCTAAAATTGCCTGGGTTGACTTTGGTTCTTTAAGGTCTTAGGTAGACCGAGATGTAAAAGCAAATGCTCGACCCAGGAAAGTTTCTTGTTGAGATAGGATGGGTGCTTTGTTTGAAACCACTGTTTCTCACCTGTATCACTCCCAGTCCTATGTGGCATCATTCATATCCAGTCAACAGTAATTAGCATCAAACATACCACTGGCACCAATAACATTGATTGTAGTTATAAAATGTAACACAGATGCTACAATGGCTGTGTAACAGCAGCCATATATTTCTAATCACTCAGCTGTTCCACTGAAATTTTCTACACTTAAAAATCATGCTATCTTTTGTATAAGCAAAGTTAGGCAGCGGTAGCTCAAAAATCCTGCAAACGATTCCCACAAGGCGGGGTTGATGTTGCCAGCCTTTGGTTTGGCCTGGTGTCTGATGCCAGCTCACCATAGAGCGCATCCTTAGGGACCCTGCCATCTTCCATTCTGTGGACATGACCAAGTCTTCATAGACATCACTGAGAGGGGAGTGTGCTCATGCTGGAAATGTGGGCTTGGGAAAGCACATCTTTGTTTGAGACTCTGTCCTGTCATGGGATGGCAGAATTCTTCCTGCCACAGCACTTGAGGAAGCCCCTAAAGAATGGGTGGGTAGGTGGAAAATCCCATCATGATAAGCCAAGAGGGCAGCCAACACCTGGCAGCCCCCTTAAATAGACTTGGGGTGGGCTGCTCGCCACCCCAAGCCCAAGCTTCTAATTGGTTGAGTGGACACTGCCTGCCCTTACGTGAGGGTCAGACATGGCTGGAGGTGGGCAGTGCCAGCCATCCCCTCCCCAGGCCACGCTTAGAAGATGACAGCCTCCCTGAACACATCATAGTCATGCCCTGCAGCAACGGCTGCCCACCCAGAGTCCCAGGTGAGCGGATATTTTCATGGAGAAAGCTCTGGAGCATATTATTATTATTAGTGCTTGGACATGGAGCTCTAAAGCACGGACCATGCCTGGAAAGAGCAGAGGAAAGGTAAGTGTGGTTAAGTTCATAGTTAGCTTCACCCTTTGGTGCCTCTCGATTTATTGCTTTTAAATAAGACTTATTTTGGGGTTTCTTTTGGGGGAATGTAATTTACTGCGAAGAGGTTGCTTGTGTTTGGTTGGCAGTTCCTTTTTGTGTGAGAGGTTTTTTACATGTTTTGATTGTTCGGTAGGAGGGTGTAGGTCTTTGTCCGTTTTGGCGGTGTTGGTCATGGTGCAGTTCTGACAGAATTCCTTTTCCTCTGAAAATATTGCGGTGCCTGTAATAGGTTTTGTAGATCTCCAAAGGAGGTGCCTGCAACACAGAAGGATTTGGGTCCTCTGCTATAATGGGGATACTGAGGAAAGTGTTAGAACTATACATTACAAAAACAAACAATGTTTGGTTTTTAAAAAACTTTTCTTAAAGTATCTGTTATAGGAGATATTTACTATCTTCCATGTTTCTCCCTGTTTCAGGCAGACTAAAACTGATAAAATGAAACATAATATCGTATGAACATACATAGAAAGTATATGAGAAGCTTTGTACTTTTGAATCAATGGTTCCTGGCTCTCCCACTATATAATGATGATAACCTTTAAGCACAAACTTATAAAGTGACTTTTGATAATGTGCTTAGCTAGTCTTAATGGCCAACTTTTATTAATAAGCTATGAATACAGAGTTCCATAAATAAGCGCTAATAAGGCATGAAGAAATGCTTAACAAACATATTTTAGCAGAATGTTGAAGTCAAATGTTGCCAAAGGAGAAGTATAATCCATTTTTAATGTAAATTGTATGATAAATATTTGCTTTCCTTTACAGGATATATTAATATTTAATATAAAAAACACAGGTGGTGCATTGCCTTCCACTTACTGGCTTCTCTAGCAGATTCAACCATAGCAGGACATTCATGCAATTGTTCTTACTCAAGGCTTTAGCAGAGGTAAGTCTTGCCTCACATCTTAGAGATCTTTGAGTGTCCCAACCAGTTATTTATTTTTTCATTCATTTTTATATTGCCTACCATATCTATCTTGAATGAATGTACTACAGATTTTTTAAAAACATAATATTCACATTTAAAACAGCACAGCACCAGTAAAAGGGGTAGGAGAATAGATATTTTATAAAAGGTGCCAAAAATTGTCAGTGTTGGTCTCTGAGAAGAGATAGGCCAAGGAGTTCAAAGGCATATGGTGTGATATAGTGATTAGAGTTGGACAAGGACTGAGAAAATCCAGGTTCGAATCCTTATCACACTGTCTGATGCACAAATACAATAGCTCAGGCACTCAGCTCCTCAGCTGATCCATTCATATGAGAAGAGCATGGAGCGTAATCTCAACCTCTCTGTTCAAATGGTTGAGCTATTATTTCCCCCCTGCTCACACCAAAAAAGATGGAGTAGTTTTGGCCAGAAATATTTATGGGGTGGGGTTGGGGGTTGGTCCAGGCCTCCAAACTGGGAGTTAGCCAATAGGGCTGTGCACACCCCAACATTTTACTCACTTTTTTTTTTTTAAAAAAAAATGCCAAACAGTGCATCTCCTTGATAATTTTGCTTGCCTATTTGAAACCATTTCCAACTCTACAGTATCCTTTTTGAGTTCAGGTAACAAAAACAGTACATAGTATTCCAAATGTGGTTGCACCAAAGATTTACATAACAGCATTATAATATTGACAGTTTTATTTCTGATTCTTTTCCTAATGGTCTCTAGCATGGAATTTGCTATTTTTCGCCGTTGCTACACACTGGGCCAAATCCATTACAACTTTACTCATGATGCTATAAATGTATGAAGATCCACAAAGCTGTTCTCAGAGTAATCCCAAAGATCAAGGTCAGGGATAACCAACATGGTGCCCTTCAGGTATTGCACCCACAATTTCTATCAGTCCCAACCAACATGGCCAGTGGTCAGGGATGATGCAGGAATGCCTGCATCCCTCCTGACCACTAGCCATGTTGGTTGGGACTGATAGAAATTGTCCAACAACATCTGTCAGACACCGTTAGCTACCCTTCCTCTAAGACTACTGTATTGGTTAATGCTGTATCTTCAGAATGTTGACTTCTTTTATACAAAAAAGTATTCCATTTAAGTCAAATGTTATTTTAATATATTTTCCGCACATTTAATGATCAAAGCATTTGACTATAAGTCTTGGTGGGGGCTGTGTCTTTCATGCCATGTTGTTGCCTATAATAAATAGGTTACAGAGAAAGAAAAACTTCCTCCCTGCTGTGGCTTTTAAGTAATGGATATTTGTTTCCCATTTAGGCATTGGCAATTAGTTAACCTGCAAAGTTAAAGTTGTTTCACCTCAGGCTTACATGTTGAAAACTAAATTAACTTGTACGTATTTACATTGAGCCTTTATTCAAAGATACAATTGTGCTGATTTCTTACACCTAGCAGCAAGTAATTATTTTACATGGCTTCAATTAAGCATGATAGGTGGGTATTTGAGAATTAAATTGCAAGTTAGCTGGCCAGTTCCCCTGCCGTGTTATTTGCTAGTGTTAAAACTTAAAATGTATGAGAGGTCTTGGTGCAAGTGAATTCCAATGCGAGCTTGAAAAATGTATATTGCATTTTTATTGGGTTTTCTTATACAGATTTTTGATGTATGTACCAAAGCAGACTTCAACTAAAAGATTCTGAATCTTGAAATTTATTATTGTCAATAGTCTGCATGACCTTTACCTTAACGGCATCTCGCCTGTCAGTAATAATCCAAGGCTGTACTTTCAATGATAGAAGGAGAGATTTTGCATACTGAGTCACTAGTTCTCCTTGAAATTGTTCAGAAATCATAGTCATTTATTCCTATTGTCAGGGCAAGGTTCTGTTATGAAAGTCCATTCATCTTCACTTGAAGAGGAAGAGAGAGAAAAACTACAGCATTGTTTTGATTCAAGTACTAACTACTGCAGTTTTCTCAACTAAATCAACAAGCTGACACTTGGGTCCATACATTTTCATACTACCAAAATAACCCTTTAATGGCAACCTATCATATATATTTTTAAAGTTTATTGTAACCTTCCTTCACGTTTGTATGTTTTACTAAACAAGCCAGAGCACTACAGCTTCAACAGAAAGTCCCTTGACATTACAGGAAATAACAACGCAATTGCCATCAGCTTTGTATAGGCCACCTTTCCTCTTTGTGTAGACAAGCTTTATAAAAAATGAATTTTCAGGAATGAAATATACTTACTTGAATAGGAGAGGACTGAAGCATAATTGCAAAATGCATGGAGAATACATTCAGGATTTCTGTGAATGTTTATTGTTGAAATACTGCAGTATATTTCTGTCACTTGCTATTTATATTATTGGCATCATCAAAGACAGCAGTTTTCGGACTATGTTGTTAGGATCCTGGTGACCAGCGTACCTCAATGAGAAAATGTGTAAGGACAGACATGCTTTCTCCACCACCACCAGACTGAGAACACGAGTTTGAATAAGCGATTAGGGGTCATAGCTTTATTTATTTTTTGAACAACAAACAAATAACCAAAGAACTTAATGCAGTGGACCAAGTGGGGCCATCTACCTGTGAATCACCTAATGCCACACTGGGATCTGTGTGGTTTGAAAAGTTCTGTTGAAAGACCCACACATAGTACATTGCAAGGCATGGCTAAATGGAGAGCCTGGCAGACCTAATTAGGTCCATGGGCCAAAGGGTCTTTACCACCAATCTCCACCACAGAATGTATGCTAGAGGAATCCAGAAATGTCATCATATGTTGAGGAAAAATAAAATGTAGACATGCATATTTTGTTATATGTAAACAAGTATCTCGAATGCATTTTGTTATATGTTAAAATAATGTTTAAATGCATATTTAGATACAAAATTTCACACATTTCTTTTTTTAAAAAAACACATATTATTTCATAAACAGGATGAAATAGGTACGAATGAACACTTGGAATTGTGATACACACATGAGACAGATACCTGTCCATTCCTAGGATGGTGCAAAGCTAGGTACATTGTCCTTTCCCTACAGCTCTTTTCTTTCTTTTCAAATGGATATTCTGTCCAATTCTGTCCAAAGTTCTCTAAAATGGTGATCTATAAGTCAGCCAGAATCCTTTGCTAGTCATTTTTTTTTAAAAAAATGCAGTTTCAATGAAACAAATCCATTAATTGATTCATTTGCTACACTCTACTAATTACCCCTCCCAAGGTATTTATGTGAAGATGAGAAAAATTAATCCATTAATTTAATTAATCATTTGATGCAGCTAATTTCAATATCACTTTTCAAACTAGTGCCTGTCTCTGTCAGCATTTTCATATGAAAATTCAAGATATGCTGCCTTTTCATGACATACACTAAAGCAACAGAGGGGATTTTTAATGACTTCCTTTATCCTAAGGGATGTATGTTCATTGCTGATAATATGAGGTACAGTGCAGGTATAGGTTTTTAGACCTTAACAATGCAACCTTATACATGTCGGCCCCATTGAGTTCAATGGAGTTTGCTCCTAGGTATGTGGATGTGTGATTTAAGCTGAGAATATCAAGTAAGACAATAACATATCATGTGTCCTGCAGTGGAATTAACAAAAGACAACCTTCATAATTAAATAAAGGTTAATGTGAGACAGAACAGATACTGCAGTGCCTTTTAAAATTATCTTTTAAAATTATCAATTTACATTCTTTGAAATATTCTCCTCAGCTCTGATCCCTGAAATGCTGTGGATGTAGATATGAAAGGTCTGAACTGTAAAAGGAATCGTGCTGCCCTATCATTAAACAAAATCTGCATCAGAGTTTGTTCATAAATGCTATTGCAGTGGCATAATTAACTAAGCTGTGTATGCAAAATGACCCAACTCTTATGTTGTTCCAGCACAAAACCTCCACAATGTACTGCTATGGCTGTAACACACAAAGCCAGATGAAAGAAAGGAGAAGTGGGTGAATAGCTTAATTACATCAGCATTTTAAGATTGGGACCTGGTGTAGAAACAACAAATTTCCTTATGTTCTCTTCCCACCTTTACTATAGAGTCACTGCCTCCATGTTGTATTCATCAGTTCACGAAGGGGATACCATCCATAAATTGAGAATATTTTAAATTACTGACCAGATTTTCCTTTTTTTTTCCTTTTTGGGGGAATGTTTTCTCTTTTTTCTTCCACAGTCTCCTTTATTTCCCTGCTTATTTTTTGACCCACTCAAATAAGAAAAGAAAAAGAGTAACAGCATGTTTGCTGCTGTGAGGACTTCAAGTGTCTCTCCCAAGTCTATTGAACTTTAAAAATGTCAGTTAAAGGTTCGCTGCCTCTTTTGCTCACTCCTATCAAAATCCATGGATACATGGTATTGTGTCTTGCTGTTTTGTGTGCTTCTTGTGCATCACCTTTTATAACCAATTTTCTTTTTATCTCTACCTGTCTTACTTTGTCTTTGATTTCTTTGAAATGTTGAAACTGGATTCACCGCATAGAACTAGAAGCAATTACTAACAATAGGGTTATACTTAAGCCTTTGTATCACCCCAGCAGTGTGTTGGAGCCTGTTTTTCAGGTGTCCACTGTCCATGCAGTGAAATAGGGGTGGGTATGTGTGAGATTATCTAAATGCAAGTTCCACACCTTTCCTTAGGTAGAAATGAATATGGAATAGGAATAGGAAATTTAAATAGGGAATATGTTTGAATAGGGAAGAAATATAGCTCAATACAAAGTAACATTACGAGATTTGGTGAGTTGAAGCATATGGCCTTGCCCTGCTGGTGGCACACTTGGTGATCACATCCCATTGGCCCCACGTTTGGAGCATGTCACAAACAGATCGACACAGATACTGATGCATGCATTTTTTAGCATTGGCAGAGGTATAGTGTCCAGATCAAGGAAAGTACCACTCTATTCTGCCTTGGTCAGACGCCTGGAACACTGTGTCCAATTCTGGGCAGCACAATTTAAGAAGGATGTTGACAAGCTGAAATGTGTGCACATGAGGACAACCAAGAAGATCAAGGGTCTGGAAAGTAAGCCTTATGAGGAATGGTTGAAGGAGCTGGGTATGTTTAGACTGGAAAAGTATTTACATTGGAAGTATCCATTGATATTGGGGTTGAATATGGGGTAATTTTCACCCAGTACCCCATGTGGAAGTCAAATTGGCCACACATCTACATGATCAGCCATGAGTTTATGACTTATCAGACTAGTGTAGTCTGTGTATTCAGCTGACAGAGGTCGGAATGAAGCTAAACAGTTCTTGGGTGGTAGAATGGACTAAATGACTTCCAACTGCATATGGGGAATCACACTATAAAATTTTATCTGGATGTCCTTAAAAAGAGAAACAAGGAACAAGCTGGGACTGAGGCTTCTGTCCCTGGTGTGCTAGTTTTCTACTTGCAGGTGTTTCCATTTATTCTACATGTGGGGCACCAGTTTTATCTGAAATGGTACAGTCCAATCATTTGTGCAGACCAAGCTTGTGTCCCTATGCAAAAAAAGAGGAAACATTCCAAATATGCAGAATTGGGAAGACACGAAACCAAACACTTATGGATTATTCTGTCACCATTGTTCTCTCCTAACTAATTGAGTCTAACTAGGAAACAATGACCAACAAACCATTTTGCCCAGTGACAAGGACCTGCTCCTAACAAGGGTGGGCATCAACTGCAAACATGTGCAATGATGGGTGAGGAAGTGAGAATATCAAGTACGCTTCAGGCTTTGCTGTTGCTACAGGCAATCAGTGAATGAGAGTTTTCTCTGTTCTTCAGAATTACCAATAATTGGAAAAGGGGGCTCAGAGGTGACACACATGTGATCCTCATTAAGCTCATAGCAAGTAAAAATGTGAACTGTTCTTCAGTGTTTGGCTTAACTCAGGTCCTGTTCTTTTGGCCAGGTATATGAAAATTATAGGGAATCTATGTGATCAGAAAATAGAAGATGGCAATTGAGGTTTAGAATTCTATTTTCTCTCTTTTCCTCTAAAATTCATCAGTCCCAGAGGTTTCTGTTTTGCTTTGTTTCTGCTTTTTTCTGCTTTCTTAGCTTGAGATGTCCCCCTTCCACCAAGGGGGCATAAGAAAATAGCAGGATAATAAAGAGACCCAGTTAGAACTTCCACTTGCAAATGGTTTAAGACATGATACCAAGTTATACTCAGCTTTTTCACCTGGATACCGAAGCTTGATAAAACAATGTAAATCTCCAATGTCGGCTATATTGGCAGCAAGAGGAGGTGGGGGTTGAAGACTGGAGGCTAGGCTGTGTAGAGGAAACAGAAGATTATAGCTTCTTATCAGTTAACCCAACTAGGCCTCTAGTCAATTACAAATAGTGGATAGATTGCAGAAACTGAGTTGAACCCTCTACAAATTTGCTCTGGATGTTTGTGAAAAAGAGAGATAAAAGAGGATTACATATATACTTGTAGAACAAGACACCTTGGAAATCAGCAAGTATTCTGAATGGAGAAAACTGTACAACCTCAGAGAGAAACTCAGAGAGATCCTTTTCTGTACTTTCTGGTCTCCAACAAGTCCCCTCTCTCCCTTAGCCTTTTGGTAAAACAGAAAACCATGCTGTATTCATGTAGGGTCCCCGTATAATGTAGAACCTCTCCTCCCCCTTCCCCTGCTTGGCATTTTCTTTTTAATTGAGAACAGGTGTGGAAATGTATTCATTTTTAACAGTTCTGTGTGTCCATGTCTCTCTGAACCTCTGAAGCCAGTCCAAAGCTTTGGTGGCAGCCCAATGTGCTTCAGACAAGTTTCTTTATCCAAAGCAGATTTTGGCTTCATCTGAAGCAAATGCACACCCCCTAGTAAGTATAGATGGAACACCATCCTTCAATCGTATTTCCAGTGCAAGCTATAAAAAGAATAAGAATTGGGATGTACAGGTGAACACATTAAAATGTGAATTGAGCCAAGAAGAGAGAATGAGGTTTGAGTGGGAAATAGGCAGGGGGAAATATCATGAAGAGGTCAGTAGGACCTCCTTACCCGAAGATGTATGCTAATCAGAAAAATAGTTAAAAGTAGTGTGCCAGAGGAAAGGTATAAGTGGAGGAAAGCATGTTGCAGAGTGAAAATGTGTTGGGAGTTATGTGGATAAAAACATGTAGTGTGCTACCAAAAAAAGAAAAAAGGCAAATCAGAATAGAGATGATCAGTGCAACAAAGTTTAAGAATGATGCCTTCATGCCTATGTTTTGCTATACTCAGGCTAGTACGAGGGGCATTCATTAAAGATTTCCCCTGATGTACTTCCCATGGACTGAGACAAATGAAACTAGGCACAGTTATTAGTTCTTCTCTACATAGCTACCAGCAAGAGTCAAACACTTCTCCCATTGCTTTATGTAGCTGTAGAAGTCAGCAGGTTGCATCAGAAGCCATGACTTAACCTCAGAAATCAGCATTTTAGCATCTGGAAAAAGCTTGCCCTTCAAAAATAACTTCATGGTTGGAAAGAGGTGGATGTCTGATCACCATCAGACTTCCACCACCAGAGGTTGGAAGAATAAGAGGGGTGAGGAAGGATTTCATAGCCACAGGACCGTGCTTCTGTCTGAACAACATGCGAGTTGTGAACTGGGGCGTTATCCTGCAGGAGGCAGACACCTTTGGTCAGCATACCATGCCACTCGATTTTGTTGGCCTTCCGCAATTTCTGCAGCAGTGAAGCATAGTATGTCCTGGTAATTGTGGTACCCTTTGCCAGGAAATCCATCATCACTACTCCATGCTGGTCCCAAAAGGCTGTGAGCATGACCTTGCTCACTGATGGTTGTACATGTGCCTACTTTGGAGGTGGTGAGGCAGAGTGGTTCCATTGTTTGGACTAGAATTTAGTCTCTGAGTCATAATGATGGACCAATGTTTTGTCCTGAGTAGTCTGGCGAAGAAGTCATGACACATGGCTAAAAGAGCCCGTGAGCATGTGACTCGTTCCTGCTTCTGGAAAGGCATTAACATCTGGGGAACCCTCGGTGCGGACACCTTTCCCATGTGCAAATGGTCATAGATTATTTTTTCTAAAGAGCCCACACTGATCTTGACATCTGCAGCTAGTTGGCAAACGGTTATGCAGTGATCCTCCAAAATGGCGGCCTCCACTTGCTGGATGGTGTCTTCATCAATGGCGGACTGTGGTTGCCCAGGAATGGGAGCCGTTCCACTGAAGTCCAACCACATTTGAACTGACAATGCCAGTGCTTGACTACATCATACGATGGGGCATCCACCCCATAAGTCCCTTTCATCTCATCAAACGTCTCCTGTGGTCGGTGCCCTTTCAAGTACAGGAACCTGATTACCACTTTGCATTCAACTGGTTCCATTATCAGACATTAATCCATGTTAGCACCTATAACAGAGAAACTGTTAGGAGTTCAGAGCTACAAATTACGTTACCTATGGAGAGATGTATACATATGCAATTTCATCCTCCTATGATAACCAGAAGTGGGTCAGGGGAAATCTTTAATGAACAACCCTCATAAACATGTAAAGAACAAGCTACATAGCTTCTACTCCTAAGGGTATTTACAAGGAATTCAGTCACATTGAAATTATTGGGACAGTTATAATCAATATGCTTGTTATGAAGTTATAATACTTCCTTAATAAACCATGAATTGTCCATGAACAAACAAACAAACAATATCTTCATTGGTTTGTGTCATGCATTTGTAGTTTGGTGAGTATCTGAGGTCAGGAGGCCAAACAAGTCATGGTTAAGGAAGGGTGCTGGGCTCACATGTAACACATTTCACACCAATTTTCTAAGCAAATAACTAACCATGGCTTCTGATCATGATTTGTTGACAGCAAGGAAATCATGGATAAGGTGCTGGCCTGGAATAACACATAATACTAATCCATGGTTTAGTGTTATGTGAGAACCAGGTCAATATATGGTGTGGTATGGAAGCTCAGAGTTGATTCGTTCTGGTCTAAAATCAGGATAGAATCTTAATTATATGCCACCCTACATAGTTTGTGTAGCAGTAGAGGATTAAAAAAAGACCTTGTGAAGAAATGGAAGAATAGCAGCAAGTCTTAATTTCTCCCCACACCCTACATTACATTAATTTGTGTCAGCGCTGAGGCAGACATTTCAAAGAGCATGATGAGATCAAATCCATGAAGTCCATGAACTTTTAAGATGTAAATGCATACTCAAGCTCTTTGTGGCATGCAAAAGAAAGGGGGAAAGCTTGTAAAAACAGAACAAACAAGATGAGCTAACAGAAAAAAATACACACATAAGGAAAGCTAAAGGAAGAAAAGAAAGTGAATAAGCAAAAGTAAAGGGAAAAATCATTAAGTAAACAAGAAAATCTGGACACAAGACACTTGACAGTTTTAAAAACAAGATAAGGAACACATGCAAGAATGAGGAATAGAGACAAAATTATGCTGAAGAAAAGAGCAAGGAGAGATGTTGGAAACATGTGCTGCATACTAAAATGCTATTCTTCTGGCCAGCAAAGCTGAAAAGTGGTACAAAGTCAGCTTTCCTCTAAACGGTGCATTCAAGTGAGTGCCACTGTCAGCTAAGGAAGGTGAAGTGCAACAAGCCATTCAACTGCTGGCAATGGAAATGTCCCACATCACCCATGGTCTCTGGCTCAAACAGCAGCCAGCTCCCTCAGGCCAGGACACTTTCACCAAGGGAATGTCTTACAACAGTTCTGCAATGTAGTTCAGTATTTCATTGCAGCATAGAAGTGGCTAAAAATGGGCCTAAGAAGCAGAAGCTGTCAGTCTGCGTAGTTTCACAGTTATGGTTGAGGGGAATTCAGCCAAAGAATTGAATTAAAACTGAAGAGAAAGGCATTAACCTCAGTTGTGCAATTCTCAATTCACACTAAATATACCATGGTTGCCAGGGGCAGGGTAATGATCAGGGAACATTGGGGACAGGTGCCAACATTTGCCCATCACCCTGTGAACTTTAGACTTTGTGTTAATACTGCTGACAAGGGTGGGTGGGTGGAGGGGGAGAGGGAGAGGGAGAGAGTGCCATAATGAGGAGAGCATGAATGAAGTGACAGAAATCCAACTGTGCTTTCACACATACACTTTATTCTGCAATATTCATAATTACCGTATTTTAGCCCTATAGGATGCAGCGGCCCATAGGACGCACCTAGTTTTTTTTGGGGGGGGGAATAAAGGGAAAAAAATATTTCCCCCCCAGCCACGGGGGAAACCCAAGCTTTTAAAAACGCACCTACCGTAGTTTTTAGAGGAGAAAAGGATATCTGCCCGAAGCGCAGGGTGCTCTGCTTCAGCACGCCCTGCGCTCCGGGCAGGAGGCTGCTATCTGCAGCCTAGGGAACCCTGCGGGAACTCCCGTGGGCTCCCCAGGCTTGCTGATAGCTTCCTGAAGCCTGGAGAGCAAGAGGGGTCGGTGTGCACCGACCCCTCTCGCTCTCCAAGCTTCAGCGAAAGCCTGCATTCACCCCATAGGATGCACACAGATTTCCCCTTCATTTTTGGAGGGGGAAAAGTGCGTCCTATAGGGCGAAAAATACGGTAAAAACACAGGTATCATGCACACTAAAAGTCAGAAGGGGAGGAGTCATTTCTGTATTGATACTACAGGAATATGACATCAGCTTTTGCAGCAGGCAAGTGAGAAAAAATCAAGTCATTGAGACACTGAAGACGGGTTGGATTTAGCTGAGATTAGTATCATCAAAGGAAGAGCCTATTGTGCACAGCAGAGAATATGTCAAAAGCTACTGTTGGTACAGAGAATATCTTTCCTGACCTTTTGTATCAGCCTGGTTCACTCTGGAAAAATTAAATCCTACTGTAAATGCAGATCATTTGTTTCTTTTCTGTAGAAACGTGACTGATTTATTTGGCTGTGAGGCAGAATGCCGGACTGCACAAATTGTTTGGGTGGGGGCTGGAGGAGAGTCAGGTCTGAACATCATGCGCTTGGAACATCTGTGACTGTGTCCCAGCTAAATTTTCTAATTGGTTTAAATAGCAAGCAGGATGCCCATGCAGGAACCTCCTGCACCGCAGCATAATATTTTATGAACGGTTTTACATCCCTTGTGTGGAGCTTATTGTCTACCTCCTAGATGAACTTGGGATTGGCTGGGGAGAGCCACACATGAGTGGGTGTGCGAAGCAGAGAATGTGCTATGTAAAACTGCTCATAAAACATCATGTTCTAACCAGATGCTCACTTAGGTTTACCTCTAAGAAATTGAGCTTAAATGCACAATGTATTGGCCATAGGGGAACAAATAACTTGACGTGTTCCACTCCTTACTTTTTATTCACTTTTTATTCACAATCATAGAATTGTAGGGTTGGAAGGGACCACAAGAGTCCTCTAGTCCAGCCCCCCTGCAATGCAGGAATCTTTTGCCCAACATGGGGCTTGAACCCGCAACCCTGAGATTAAGAGTCTCATACTCCACCGACTCAGCTATTCAGATATTCGTAGAAATTAGATTTAGTCTTCTCCAGAAGCTAGATCAGAATGTCCTAGCAGTAGATTATATGGTGGATAGTAAACACATCAAAATATATTAAACCGTCTGATATTATTGATTAAGGCTATTGACCTAGCTGGGATTATAAAATCCACAAGGAGTCTCCAGGAGCACAAGGAAAGGAATTGGAGCTAGCATGTTTGTTGCCCCCCCCCAAGTGCTTGCTTAATTCAGAAGAAAAATGCCTGAAGAGGGATATAATGGTACTTCTAGGTCTATCCTCTCAAAATTCTCCCTCAGACTTCTTTCCCTGCCATTTGCCCATGGGTGAAATTTGGCTTCAGTTCAAAAGAGTAGGAAATTTATCGTTGACATTGGCCAAGTCAGATTTTCTCCCTGGCAACAGAATAGCAGTATTGGAAACTTGCAGCTTCCTGGCTATAGCCTTAATTTGTATCACAGCTGGGGCTGCCCTCAATAAGTACAGGAGTGAGAGCCTCATGCAACAGTGGAGAGAATCAGATAATACACAATTCTTAATTATAAAATAATTTGCACTAGGGCAGACACTACTGAGCTGGTTCATCGAGGTTGCAGAAGTATAAAAGTTCTGTAAATGCAATGAGAATACACACTGAGCCTGACTGGTTCTTATAAACAGAATAGGATAAAACAGTATTAATGCAAAGAGGTCTGTTAAAGAAATAGTTATATAAAACAAACAGGAAACAGACTCTACAACTGCATTGACTCTGCTATTGAAAAGACAATACAAACATGAACATATCTATTTCATAGGATCAAAAGGAGGATTGTGTTAAATTATATATCTTAAAAGGTTGGATGTTACAGGCCCATGACACTTCTCCCTTGTTTTTACCCATAATTCTATTCCATTCCATTTATTTAGTGATGCTGTGAATTTAACGATAAAAATAACTGATGTGATAATGTTTACAAAAGCTCACTATGACTTGATTGCTCACCATCATGCTGTATGTTCTTGTTGATTTGGAATAAGTGCCTATTTTCCCCCAAAGGAAAAAACCAAACAAATCCTGGTTAAGTTCCAAGTCCCTGGAATCTCACCCTGTTCAGCAGAGATTGGGGTGGACTGTAACAATATTGTGGGGCATCTCATTCCCTGAGTCTTTCTCAGATCAGGAAATGTGGTTGGGCAAGCAGGCAGACAGGCAGCAGAGCGCTGCCTTTTTAGAGAGGTGGAGATACACACCAACCATAGAGACCTCACATTGATGGGGAAAGCTCATAACCCTTTGCCTACCAAAATTCTAAACCAATTCTAAAGTGCCCTGATAATGAGCTAGAAAAATGGAAAGCTTTTTCATGAGGAAAAGGAAACCTTTAAGAAATTGGAGGGCCAATTTCAGCACAGGATGGTAAGCCAGTCAAATATGGGAATGTATGTGCTCATTCAGTACATTTTATCATGGGCCTTCTTGGTTAAAGCACCCTAGATGTGGAACTCTCACACACAGGACATGCTGTACAGTTGTTCCTGATATTAACTGTGTTTTTATGTCCATGTCAGATGTTTATTTTCCATCAGTTTTACTGAAGTTGCTCTGCTCTGGGGGAAAAAAAACTTCCTATGTCAATAAGTATCAGGCTGATTCATCTATGAATTTTGCTGAAAAAAGGTAGAACACACAATATTTACAATAGATATCAAATGCTTGCATTTGATAGTGAGTGGCCTGTACTTCTCTACAAAAAGTACAATCAATACATCCTTACTATAGTCAGATGTTTGTATTGTACCTAAACAAGCAAATTCACAAACCAACTATAGTGCCATTCATCACTACAACTAAGTAGGTCTTGACCTGTCAGGCATCTGAGTAGAGAGGCTTTGTGAGAATTTAATACATGCTCTTCTGAGTTTCTGAGGAACAAAGAAATACAGATGTAATAGTACTTAGTAGAACTAAACTACCATGTACAGTACTATAGTTTCAGTGGATGGAGATGATTCAGCAACTATCAATTGTTGGTCATAGATGAGCAGTGAGTAACACTCATCTTTTATATTGCACAAAAGATCTTTGTATTAATTCTTATGTATAAGAGGACTGTGCTGCACTCAATATGACCACTTTCTTTAAAAAAAATTTGGGGGGGAATTAATAATGTTATGAATAGAGAATTTCACATGGAAATAGATAACTTATAAGGAAAGTAAACAAATAATGGATTATTTTTCTTATCAAAAGAAAAAAGTTTGTAACTAGTAAATTTCACTAAGATCACTCAAGTATCATTATCTACACTTAAAGAAGAATAACCATTGTTTGCACCAGAAAGTAGCATTAACATTTAACAGATATTTAGTTAGAAGTGAACACTGGATGCAGTAGGTGTTAGACCAGGCTTTCTCAACCTCAGCTCTCCAGATGTTTTGAGACTACAATTCCCATCATCCCTAACCACTGGTCCTGCTAGCTAGGGATCATGGGAGTTGTAGGCCAAAAACATCTGGAGGGCCGAGGTTGAGGAAGCCTGTATTAGACACATTTCCATTCCCCTTTTTGTTCTTTTGTTCATTTTGCCTCTGCGTTTTGATTCTTCTGAATTCCATTTTTTGTGTGGATGTGTTGCTTGCACAAAGGAACAACACAGCTGCACAAAGGACTGGGGGGGGGCAACATGTTTAGTCCTGCCCCCTCCCGAGGTTATGTGGCTTCTCTGTGCCCCTCATAGGTTGAAAATTAACCTGAGCAAAGAGCCTTTCCTATCCATGTAGACTCCACATGAGATAGAGCTCTGATCTTCCAGAGTTCCAAATCATGTGGGAAGCCGGTAGGGAGGGGGAAATTGCATGACTTCACACATAGGGGTCTGCATGTGCTTAAGTTGCCAGAGTTTCTTTTTATTCTTGGTCAGGACATCAGTACATTTGCCTCCTATTTTTCTGTGTGGAAACTGTAGATAGCACGAAATGGTAAGATGTTTTTCAGATCAATACTAATGCAGCTTATGATGTATTGTTTTCTTCTGTGTTCCATTGTATAATCAGTGCAGTCATACTATACACACAAAGCAAAACAGATGACTTCCAGCAACATTTTGTAGGCCTTTCAGTGAATCAGATTTCTTGATGATATCATAGCTTCTCTTTTTCAAAGATGAATATTTAAAAGGCAGATCTGTCAAAGGTATATAAACCAAAAACTATTGTTTACAGAAACAGATGGATTTCATGAATATCATCACAATTTCAGTCCTGCGTATTGTCCCATTTCCGGGCTCCATATCTTAGCTCACATTTTTTTTACTTTTTCTTCTTAAAAAGTGGCTGATCTGCATTTTATACTTTGTGCACCAGCAGCCCTATATCCAGTGTCAGTAGCACAATTTCCCATGCCTATGTGATACAGTGGATTGAGGATAGCCTTGCTACAGGGGACAACCATTCTAACAGCGGACTTTGCAGTACTGTTTGTTGTTCCTTTATTGTCTTTCCAACATAGCTGAACCACAGTGGGTCTGAAAAAGCAAAACATTTCTGCATCAAAATGTAGTGAATCGATTCATTGTTGTGCATTGCTGAAGTTGCACCTTGTGGACTTAAAAAAAAAATGCTTGCTGTACAAGGAATGCAAAAATAAACCTCCATGTAGTGAATGAAACTGTAAATATAATAAGCTGTTAACTATATTGATCTCTTCTGCATTCACAGAGATTGAGAAGAAGAAAGAGAATTAAAATGGAGATAGGAGATTGAAATTGTCAAGTCTGCTGGCCATTCCACCATTTTCATAATCCTATTCTTTATGGACTTAGCAAGGCTGTTTTATTGATGTTGATTACATTTCATGAATCTTTCAATAACTGCCTTTTGAAGAAGATAGTATGCATATTTTAATGAAATGCAATACACTGAACCGTGCATTATATTAGAGCAGTAAGTTAACACAGTAGTTCCTTTATCATTTTAATATGAGGAACAAAGAGAGGGGAAGACATTGTCTTGAATACATGAAAGGGGGGAATAATTATATAAGGGGAGAAAACATTGGTCCCCCCCTTTTGATGCGAAGGGATAATTCTGCAAAGACTCCCCCATCCAGAACAGCAGTGTTATTTATGACAATGTTGGAGGGTCATGATACCCACCCAGAAATATGGCAGATTTCAGTGATGTTTCAAAGATATTTGTGATACCTGATAAGTGAGAGCAGGGAAATAAAAGCAACAGGATTATCCATTTCATAGTGAACCGGTGGCACATCCATTTGAGCCTATAAAAAGTAGGACTGTGCACCAGATTCAATCAAAGCCCATATTCTGAACCAAATCAGGCCAATTTGGAGGGAAGCTTGGACCAAATCATATCAAGACAACTCAACTCTGGATTGACCTGGGCCATGTCAGCCTGCCTGGAGTGATCCAGGACTGTCAGTGGCTGGGGTGAGTGGTAAGAAGGGTACAGGAGATGTGCTTTGTCCTAGCATGTCCCACAGTGACTAGACAAAATATGTAGTGCCTCTCATCTGCAGAATTCAAAGACACTTATTCTCCACCCCTTGCAACTGAGAGCTGAGGGTTTGAGTCTATGGATGCTGCTTCTGAAGTGCCTTCCCTGTAGAGTGTGGCTTTGGAGAACCTGGGGCAGAGGCTGGTGGTCCTGGATAATTGGAACAGTTGTGTTGTGACCCACTGCATCTTTCCACCCATCTATTTTCATAGTTACTAATATTTGGATCAGTGAAAAGAGATCAATGTGTCCGAATAAGTCATGGAGCCCAAAGGACACACCCTGAAGCTTTGCTTAAATATAGAAATTCAATTATTTGCCTAGTTTTTTCATAGCTTTTTACTTCTTTTCTTAACATGCAGTTATTCATCTCTGTTCTTTTAAACTTCAATAATGCAAGCCTTAGAACCATATACATTATTTCTGAAATTGCATGTCTTTCTTTCTTTCTTTCTTTCTTTCTTTCTTTCTTTCTTTCTTTCTTTCTTTCTTTAAAACTGCCTCCAGCTCTCTTTCCCCCTCCAACACGCTTTAAAAATGTATCCATGACATTTTGAAGGGAATGGCAGTACATGAACTTTTCACATAAGGGGATGACTCCTCCACCATGAAAGAAACGTAGTCATTGTGCTCAGAAACCGGATTGTCTCTCTCAGCCCATTTTTAAGACCTTCCATTAAATTAAAAGTGAAAAAGTCAAGTGTACTACTTGCACCTTATTCTGCGTGTGATTGAGAGCTGGTCATTCACATTTTGAAGGGCTGGGAAAGATTATAAAGATAGTACCATGAGAAGTGCCTATTTCATCTAAAGTGTATCTGTTCTTTTGTGTTATACATTATACATCAGAGTGATATTTGAAGGGAGATTTATTATAATCTCTGGCGGGATGCTTTGTACATTTATAATGCAAAGCTTTTATCTCAAATTCAGAGCATTATTTTAGAATAAATGTGCACTGTTTCATCGAGACAAGCCTACTTCTACTCAACAAGTGTCTATGTGAACTGAAAGTCTAGGCTTACGTTGATGGGGAGTGAATAGGGATGATGAAGGAAGAAGATGTTGGGGTCTTTGCTTTATTTCAGAGCCATGGCATTATATTTCATTGGGTGCACATATCTGCAGCACTCTGTGAAGAAAACATCCAGCCAATGCATTGTGGCTACTCTGGGTCTTTTAGAGTCCCATGGTCAAAATGGTGAACAGGAGACTTCCTTATACTGAGGTCCATCCAGTTCAGTATTGTCTGGACTGACTGGCAGTAGTTCTCTGGGGTTTGGGGCAAGGGACATTCCTGGTCTTACACTGAGATGCTGAGGACTGAACTTGAGATCTTCTCCATGCAAAACCAGTGTTCTGCCACTGAGCTATGGCCCTTCCCCATTAACAACAGTGTGAGATTTCTGCCATAATAAGTACATGAAAGGTTAGGGCCATGGGAGGCAATTACCTGTGCAATCCTAGCTTCATACAAAATGTTTTATGGATGATTGGAATGTACACACCCAAAGGCCAATCCTATGTCACACCATGTCTACAATATATAGACATCAGGAATATATATGACTCGTCCCTCAAAATTAATACAGTGTGTAATCTAAACAATGTTTAGAAGCTAATGAAATTGCTTTCATGTATGTAGAATAGTGCTAAGTGTGGGGAGCAAAAACTGACCCTGAGGAGGGCAATATTGGGGGAAGGGGTATAATTAAGGATTCTGAGGCTTATCATGGCTGTAGTCTAGTGACTTTTCACCCTCATTTCAACAACAATGATGAGGATACCACTATTTTTCCAAGCCATCACCAGCAATCAAAAGGGCATGGTATAATTATATATATAGAATTGCTATCTTCTCCATCCATTGACCACATCCAATAACAGAGATGGCATCCTATGAAAACTCATACTGCTATGAAAACTCAAGCAGCAATAAACCAGTTTAAACTCTAAGGCAGGGGTCAGCAAACTTTTTCAGCAGTCCACTGTCCCTCAGACCTTATGGGGGGCCGGACTATAACTTTTTGGGGAGAATAAACGAATTCCTATGCCCCACAAATAACCCAGAGATGCATTTTAAATAAAAGCACACATTCTACTCATGTAAAAACACCAGGCAGGCCCCACAAATAACCCAGAGATGCATTTGAAATAAAAGGATACATTCAACTCATGTAAAAACACGCTGATTCCCAGAATGTCCACGGGCCAGATTTAGAAGGCGATTGGGCCAGATCCGGGCCCCGGGCCTTAGTTTGCCTACCCATGCTCTAAGGTGTCAAAATCCTTTCTTTTTCTTTTTCTGCTCTCCCCAAAGATATACGTATGCAGTTACCTGCAATGCCATCCTTTGCACCTGATCCAAAACGTCTAGAGTCTCAAGTAGAAAAATCTACAAATGGTTCTAATTCACTGACAATTCAGTGTCTATTTAACACTGAAAGAGATTGAAACATTGGTAATTAATGTCCTGGGAGATTTAAGAGGGCATATGCACATATTTGTAGATGCATTAGTATTTGCTGGCAGTGTTCAAACATTTCCAATAAAGTGAAATGTGATTTGGGCCATATGTTTCCTGGTTTCTTAATTGGTAATCAGTCTCATTGAGGGCAAGATTTATATGCTGGAAAGTAGTAAGGAGATAGCAAGGTAAAACACTGATGAAGGGACACATTAGGGAGGGTGTCTGCTCCCTGGAGGGGGCTGCTCGTAATGACACAGATACAATACACACACAGTCCTGCAGGCTGTCAGTCACAGGATTATCGGAGAGCAGATGGCTTGGTCTCTCAGCTCCTCACACACGTTTTCCCCATACAACCTGTCACAAGAATTATTGTAAGGACTCCCCTATGTCTGATAAAGGGCATATTGTGATTGAGTTCATAGCCATGAATAGGATAAGAGCTGCTGAGGCACTGCACCTTCAAATATCTACATCTTTTCAGCTGAGTGGATCTATTTGTGTGACAGACTTTGCAGCCGGCTGATCTGACAATGGTGGTGGCCAGAGGTGATGACAAGGGGCTCTGTGATGAGGATGACTTTGTGAGTGGGTCTGGTGAGCTATTTGCTTGGAAGGAATCATTTCTCACTCACAACAAGAAGAACATAGGAAGCTTTCTTATCGCAAGTCAGACAGTAGTTGGTCTATCTAGCTTAGCATTGTCTACACTGACTGGCAGTGGTTTTGCAGGTTTAAGACAGCAGGATAAAATCAGCCCTACCTGAAGATGCCAGGGAGTGAACCTGGGGCCTTATGAATGCCTGCAGATGCTCTATCACTGAGCTACAGCCCAAAGTGGGCAAGGGTCTAACTATAAAACTGCTTCAGTAGCACTCAAAATATTTACTCTCATTGTTCCCATTCTAGTCAGTTTCCCTTTCCACAGACAACCACTTTTCACAGACAACCACTGAGCCTCTAGTGACAAAGATGTATCCAGGAATACCCCCAAGCTACACACTTGCTGCTTCAGAAGGAGTGCAACTCTATCCAGAACAGGTAAGTTTCCTATCCCTTGAACATGGGAACCACCTCTCCAAAGAGCCTCCATGTTCCCAAGATTCAAGCACTGCTTAGTGACCTTCACCCAGTCCACAACTGCATTCAGACACGGATCCAGAGCTTTTACAGTTATGAGTGCATAGGTTTTTTCAGACTTCGTAATGAACTTGCGTACAATTGGGTAGTGTGGTGTTTGCCATGACAGCACCCCACATGTGCATTTCTAGTAAGCATGAAGTACACGTGAAAAGACCTGTATACCGAGTCCTGGCTTGCATAACTAGTGACCTTCCAAGTCGACAGATGGGTTAGATTAGGTTAGGGTTGTTGAACTTTTTTAGGAAAACCCTAAAAGCTTGTAAAAGCTTTTCTTTTACAAAAATGCCAAAACAACAACAATGTGATTTTTCTATTGACTTGCCTAAGATCCAGGACAAAGTGCCGCATTTTGGAAATACCTCCCTGACGTCAATTCCACCTTTGAAATCTCAGTAACGTCTGAGACAATCCGGACATATGGCAGCCCTAGGTTAGCTAGTAAAGTATGCACCTATATGCTATACCCATTCCCAAGCAGGTGGAAATTGGGAACATAAGGTTATGTCCAATGTTGGTCATACTCAGAGCTGGCATATCAGTAGCTAGAGTTTCAACCTGTTACAACTAGTTGAGTTATTCTAAGGTTCCACGCTGGGCCAAGCTCCCCACATTTCCCCCTATCTTTCTGTAAGCACTAGCATTCTACTATGCTTGAAAGTTGGGAGAGCAATGGTGCCCCACCCACACCATTGACATTACTGTTCTTATAAATTATTCACATTGGATTTGACAGATTATGTAGCTTTTTAATGTAAATGTCTCATACTGTGCTTCTAAAAATGAAGACGTTATTTCTGTGCTCCGAGCCCACATTCCTAGTTCACTGAATTACATTAAGCAGACACCGAACCTTCAACCCAATAATAGAAAAGTCAGCTGTTTGATTCCCAAGTTACTAATATGGCGCTTCTACTTTAGAATGCCACCAATTACTGCTGACATGGGTCATATCACGGGCTTTCATTACAATGAATATTAAGAAAAGCCACTTACAATAGCTTAGCTTTTACAGCTGCATGAAATTTCCGCCTGCATCTTTTTATGAGCATTGCCTTCCCCCATCCGCTGCATAAATGAAGGTAACAAGCACTTATTATAAGCTGTTTCCTTGTCTCTGGCTTTTTCATCTTAAAGCAGCATGAATGTGGCATACAACACGGAATTTCACAGGTTCCTTATCAGCATGGACATATATGTGCAATTTAGAATAATAGAATCATAAAATTGAAGAGTTGGAAGGGACTGCAAGGGCCATCTAGTCCAACCACCTGAAATGCAGGAACCTCAATGAAAGCATCTATGAAAGACTGTCATCCAACCTCTGCTTAAAAACCTATGAAGGAGAGTCCATCACCTTCGAAGGGAATCCATCCACTGTCAAACAGTTCTTACCATCAGAACGTTCTTCCTGATGTTCAGTCAGAATCTCCTTTCTTGTAACTAGAACCCATTGGTTTGAGTCTTATCCCCCAGAGCAGGAGATAACAAGCTTGCTCTATCTTTCATGTGACAACCCTTTAGATAATTGAAGATATCTATCATACCGCCTCTCAATCGCCTCTTTCCCAGCATAAACTCCTTCAATCATTTCTCATAGGCTTGGTTTCCAGACTCTTGATTATCTTGGTTGCCCTCCTCTGCAAATGTTCCACCTTGTCAATATCCTTCTTAACTTGTTGTGTCCACAACTGGACACAGTACTCCAGGTGTGGTCTGACCAAGCAAAATAGAACAATACTATGACTTCTCTTGTTCTGGACACTATACTTCTGTTGATTGGCATTTGCTTTTTTGCTGCTGTATCACACTCATGTTAGGCTTTGGATCTACTAAGACCCCTTAGACCTTTTTCACATTTACTGCTGGAAAACTGGGTGTCCCCCATCATATATTTTGCACCTGCTTCTTCCTGCCTATGTGTGGAATCTTAGATTTATGACTCCATATTTCCCAGGGGCTATTTGCAGACCATCAATAACAGCTATGCCAATCCAGCAAGTGCCGGTGAAAGGAAGGGAATAGAAGGTTTAAAAGTAGATATGTGGGACGAAAAAATACTGAATTGCAATCCAAGCTAGATAAAAGTTTAGGGGTCAAAATGCTCACCTTAAAGTTAAAATGAGTACTACACGGTCCCAGAAATACTCTTCTGTATCTGGAAGAAGAAACTTGGCAACATTGCTAATAACAACACATCATTCTCCATGTGATCATTAAAATGCATCTTTAGAATTGATGTATAAATAAACAAATAGCTAAGTGTTTCTGAATATACTAGCATCTAGCTGTTGGTGTATGTGTGTGTTTTAAAAATTAACCCAACATTTCCTGAATTTCGGAAAGGTGCCCTTGGCAGATGGTCATGAATAGACTCAATATATAATGACATAATTCACTATGTGTTCACAGCTTGTGCAGTAGAGGACTGGAAAATACGCACTCTGAAGATAGAACAAGTTTAGTCTTAACTCCTCCCTGATTGCTCAACTGATAAATGAGGGTTGCTTTGGACATTATGTTTTCCTTAAGAAAGTCAGCCCTGAGCCTGCCACACAACTATTATAGACCTCCCAAATCAGTTCTAGATGGGCCATGGGTCAGGCTGACACCTGATAGTCCATATATTCTGAAAAACTATGTGTGAAATAACTTTATCTCCATTTCCTAGCCACACAGTTAGTTGGGGGGGGAGTAGTCCCAGATGCTGTGTGTGTGTGTGTGTGTGTGTGTTGGTTAGAGGATGATAATGCCATGGTTACAGGTTCAATTCCCCATATGGGACAGCTGCATATTCCTGCATTGCAGGGCATTGGACATTAGTGATGGGTGAACTCCCCTATTCAGAATGAGCTCAGTGTTTACAAACATTTAACATTTGGAAAAAGCTAATCTGTCTTTTTGAGCATTCTCTCCCATCTTCCAGCATTGGCACATGCATGCTGATGGTTTCACATGCATGCACATTGTCATGTTAGTCCTTTGAAACTGTAGTTGGGTTGTATCTGCTCTGTATCTATCTCCAAATACCAACCATGGAGAGAGTTTTGGGAATTCAGCTTCCCCTCCCAGGTGTGTAAGACAAAAGGGGAGCAGGAATAGAGTTGCTAGACTTTCTAATCTGACCTGACATCTCCCAGTTTGCCTGGATCCCTCCAGGTGGCAGCTGGAGGATTGATTCTCCAGGTGCCAACAAATCTTTAATTTAAAAAAAATTGGCTTTGACTTATAGCATAGATAACTTCCTCAGCTCCCCAATTAACCTCCAGTACCAGGGCCTACACTTGAAACATCATTAGGGGCTGCTCCTAGGTATCAAGTTTGGGTGCTGAAATCTTGGGGTCTGGAATGCTCCTGACCTGACAACGATAGGCAGGAAGCACATCTGAGGAAAAAAGAGGCTGCTTTGGATCTAGGTGGAGGATAAGAACTGCATTAATTTTTGGCATGGCAGAATCCAGAGAACTAAGTCAAATAGAGTAACTATTCATGAAATTATATGCTGCTGGGTATTTGGGCATGTGGTTCACAACAAGTAATGAGAGCTTCATCAAGAATACAGTATACATACCTGAAGAAGCTTCTCCATTCCCATCGTTCAGCTCGGACACTGAAATCTAGCTCCTAGGGCAGTTCCCACACTGTGGGAAGTGAAGCTCCAGGAACCAGGCAGAGGGTCTTCTTGGTAATGGCACCCTCCCTGTGGAATGCCCTCCCATCAGATGTTAAGGAGATGAGTAATTATATAACGTTTAGGAAACATCTGAAGGCAGCTCTGTACAGGTAAGCTTTTTAAGGTTTATTGTTTTATTCTGTTTTTATATATGCTGGAAGCCACCCAAAGTGGCTGGGGCAACCCAGTCAGATGGGTGGGGTAAAACTTATTATTATTATTATTATTATTATTATTATTATTATTATTATGCTCAACATCAAGAACTGATCATGATGTCAGAGAGGCTGCCTCTCTGTGCAGTCTCAAGAACCATGCAAGTATAGAATCTCAAGCCTGAATGGAATTCCAGTCCAGAGAAGGTAGAGAAAGTGGAGATGGAAGAAGTGGGGGGAATAAGGATTGCATATAATTATAGCAAGCAAGCCGTAAAAACCTAGCCTCTAAAGGCAAAAGGCTAGCCTCAATAGGAAAGTATTTGATACTGCAGGTGAAGTCCTATAAAGAAGTGGCCAAGGTAGGGATTTCCAAAATCTGGGAAGATGTAGGGAAGAAAAGATAGCATCAATCCTTTCTGCAGCCACTTTATCCCAGGGAAGGGGGGAAGGAATCCTTCAGATGCTGAGCTGGACCATTTATGTATTTTTAAGCTAATATGTACATGTCTCCGGAAGGAGAGCCTCTGACTTTGATTTCCCTAATATTTATCTGTCTATTGGAAAGCTGATGGTGGGAGGCAAGCCAGGTTATTTCAGACTTCTTGCGATGTGCTTAGTGGCACAGGCCCAATGAGCATGGCATGAAGCAAAGTACCTATCCCACTGTCAGCCAAATCTTTTCCACTTGAGTCGTTCCCCCCCCCCCCTCCTTGGAGCTGAGCCAGCCCAGTTCAGCTCTTTTGTAGGGAATGAGGAACCAGTATTGATTTCCCATTTAAGCCAATCTTGTGTGAGCCCACCGCTGCCTCCCTCGCTACCAACGTGGGGAGGGGGGAGCTATGGAGGAAACCAGCTGCAGCACTTCCAGCAGAGAATTGCTTCTTTGAGACAGACCTGCACGGAATTGCAAATCAGGCAAATAAAAGGAGAAAATGGAAGGGCAGATAGGCTTTCCTTTCAATCCAGATATACAGACAGCACTCCCTTTCTGTAAGAGGGAAACAGGGAATTTGCTTGTTAGAGCAAGTGAAGGGGATTCTTATTACGGGCTTCAGTGTAGTTGTCAGCCATAATAATGAATTCTTATACTGTCGTAGCCTTGGAACGGGCAGGTACTGTGAAGATACATATTTGTAATATGAAATAGTCATTGCAGCTATTTCAAAAGCACATGGAGATTTGCTGCAGCAGGACATTTTCTATGGAGTTTTAACTCGAGACTTTAATGAGCTATGGAGATTAGCAAACTTTTTGCAATAACTGTTAAGTTACTGGAATCAATGTGTGTTCAGCAGACATCCATTTCCAATTGATTTCATATTATCTCTAGTGTGAATTTGAGCAGTCTGTACTCTCATGCTGTGAGTGATGTTTTCCCATAATCTTCAGAAATTGATTTAAATATTTTCACAGCCTGATCCTATCAGTGCCTGTAGCTGTTGCAGTGCAAACAGCTACCACTGTGCAAGGCAGGCAGAACCATGCTGCATGCTTCTAAGAGATGGGGGAAACCTCATGCCACCTTTCCTAGCAAAGGTCCCTAGCATTAGGAACTGGGGGCCTCCCCCGTGGACAATGTAACTATGGTAACACGTGTTTCAAGCCATTGGTTCCACAACATGCCCAATTCCCTTCCTGTCTTGGAAAAGCTCCCTGTACTTGAAGATATCTTTCCTGCACTAATAGTAGCACAGATTGTTTCTGCTGTGGTCAAGGGATGAGCAGGGACAGTTCCTGGTGCTAGAACAAGGTGACAGGGAAACTTCACCACTGTCCTGCATATTAGAAATGACAGAATATAAATATTCCTGGTGCCCATTGAATTCATGGTTGTGCTTCTCACAGCGGCCATCCACGAGCTTGCAGAAATCATAGAAGTAGGAATTTGAAGTTGCTAGCCTAAGGGTGGGGGATCTAAGCCCCAAATATAGCTCTATAGGGCTCTCTATTCAGTCCTTAGACTGTCCTCTGGCTCACCTGGCTTCCCAGCCACCACCTGGCTTCCTCACCACCTTCCTCAAGTATTCTGGCCAGGCTGGAAAGTGATCTTCAACCGGGATAATGCCTCCAGTTTGCCTGGAAAGTAGACAGAGAGAAGTGTATATTTCAGAACTAGTTCAAAAGCAAAATTTGCCTTCGTTGTTCCACCTAATTTTGCACCACTGGGGTGTGGCTCCTGTAAGGTGGTCCAGAAGGGAACACAGCTGTTTAGCTGGCATAGCCCTTTTCCACCATTGCTTTCTAGTGTTCAGTGGCACTTGTTTCTGAACTTGAAGGTTTCATTTAGCCATTTTGGCTGTTCTCTGTAGGTAAACCTCATCTGTAACTAGCTATCTAATGTTCTTTGAAATCTATCTAAACGAAGGGTCATCACTACATCCCATGGTCATGAGCCATCCCAGAGAGATAATGAATAATTTTCCGAAAGTACTGGCTGCTTGAATATACAAAATATAAAATGAAATGAATTGCAATCAGTAAATACATTTGATAGCAGAGCTACTAGCAGCAGTATACTTTGTTCACACATGACATAGCTCGTGTAAGTAGACAACTGGAAATACAAAACAAAAATAAGCAGTCAATTTTAATGTGTTAACAGGCTTCCAGAGTTAAAGAGTATTGTAGAGACAGAATTGGACAAAAACAAGTGGAAATTTGATACTGCTGGTAGGATTTAGTATCCTCATTTATGTATTCTAAGAAAAAGAAAGACGATGAAACTGGTGATATGTCTTTGGCAAGGAAGCAATGTATTGAAAACCATGGCAAGCCTCAAGGCTTTATATGGTCGTCAGGGAGAGAGAAATAAGGAACAACAAATGTCAACAGGTGCAAACAGCTTCCTCTGTTTTAACATAAAGTCATAAAAATATCATACTCTGATATGGAACGCTGGAAAAAAATGTATTTCAAATTCAAAATGTCACTCACAACCAATAGGAGGAGAAAATTTGCTGCCTAGGGCTATACTAATTCTTTAATGTGATGGCATTCCTGTTCAGAGAGGCCTGAAAGCTTCCCCAGGCTGCCACACATGGTTGGTGTCCATGTCTTTATGCAGCTTTCCCTGCAAGGATCTTGAGTACATTTTCATTTTAATGGGTTCCCAAGTCAAGCATATCTGGCAAAGTCACTCAGGAGGGCAGGGGGAGTGGGTGAGAGCTCATCCAAAGGACAGTGACTTCCATTTGCATCAGTGGCACTAAAAAAAAAGGCATTAAAAAAAACCCCACAACACTTTGTGATTGAGGGGCAGGGAATCCAGGGGGGTTTAATTGCAGGTGGCAGATAATACAGTTAATATATTGTCCTTCTATAGTCTTTTCAGCACTAAAGAGAAAATTGCTCAATAAGTAATCTTGAATCGATGTGTCTCCCACTAAATTCAGCTTCTGTTGCTGGTATGCTTTAGTCCTGCCTGAGTGGACTTCTTCTCATCCGGTGCCACCCCCACCCCCTTTTAACATTCTCAGCAAGCTGGATTATAACCCTATGAAAGCAAGGAACAGAAGCATATTTTTCCAGAAACCATCTGCACTGGTGAGCATATTGAACGGTTGATGGAGTATTGAATGATAATCCAAAAAAGGCAGAAGGAGGTGGGGACAGGAGACACCTCTATCTTCTTCTTTGAGAGAGAGAGAGAGAGAGAGAGAGAGACTTTCGTTTATTTCATTTTTCATTCCAACCCCATTTCAGCCACTGCGAATGACAGTGTAAATGATCAAACAACTGTTTGCTAATGCATTATAGATAGCTATACACAATATGGCAGCTTTATACTTGTGTATTTACCCACTATGAATACAGAATATACTAAGAGTGACAGGTAATGCAGCCCAAGCTTCTACTCCCTGTAAGCATCTGTGTACGATGAATTATAAATGAGAGTCTTGTGTCCAAAGGTACCAAGTAATGCAGATAATGCCATCGGAGTAAATGAATAAAAAGGGAAACAGCTGCTTTTTGCATTCGGGGCACACAGGTACATCCAGGAAGTCACCAGTACAGATTGTAGATGGCTGGCAAAGCAGCTGCGTTTGGCGTTGAGTGTCAGATGCAAGCCTACCTGGACTACCTTGAATAGGTAAGAAGTGCTTTTCTCGCCTTCATTTTTTGACAAATTTCCAGAAGAGGTGAAGGGCACCTGTCTGAAAGCACTTGATCTGACCGGTATCCCATCTGGTGCCCTAAATTGCTTTGCTGAAACTTTGAAAAGCAGCACAGCTGCTTAGACAGGGTTTCCTTGACTTTGGAGAGTGCACAAGATGGAACAAAACTGCCTTTCAATCATACGAACCTCAACCACCACCACCCATTTTGGGATCACTTTTCATGATTTTTTTTACTCCCCCCCCCCCTTTCAGGTAGCCCTTGTTTCCAAGTTATTAAAATGCAACCTTCTCGGATGAAGAAAGGAGTTTAATGGTGTTTCACAATCACCTCCTTCCCCATCCAATGTATAATGCAAACAGAATATCTGGATCCAGCTTTTACAATTCAGGGGTTGGGGTTTTGGAATGTGAGATTTAGGAACAGATAATCAGACAGATTAGATGAATTACAATTGTGAAGAATTGCTGGTGTGCAGTAGACATTGATCCTTCTTTTGCCATTGTAAAGTGAATTGGATAGTTTGAGAAATGCAGTTTTTATGGCTATTCTGCTGGACCTGTGATTCGTAACCATTCAGTTTTATTGACTGTCCTATCCTTTTTCATTTATGTCTTTAGTGCTGCCCTTTTCTTTCAGTTCAGTTATTCTTTATAACCCATTTAAGCTTGTAATGAAAGTTTATTTTCCATGAAGTTTTAACACCTTATTTGTTTTAGAATAGGGTCACTATAACAGACCCTCTGAACTGATATGGTGGCACTGCTGTGCATAGGTCAGAAAGGTCCCATTGTCCTTGTGCCAATTCTTCACCAGCATAGCAGAGTGAGCAGCCACCTCAAATGGCAAATGCTGAGTGGCAGGGATTTGTCATGAGTCCCATGTAGATGGAGGGAACAGTCAGTTCCAGAGCAGAAGCAGGAGGAGCTCAGAGAGCTGAGGTGGATCTATACACAGGAAAAACACACATGCTATAAATAAGTCAGAAATTAGATTGTTATAACAAAACAAAACAAAACCCTATGGAAAACCGTGTGTAAAACTTTCCTGCTCTCTGGTGCCATCTGGTGTTGCATTTTTATAGTGCATTCAAATCGTTATTTCTTTACTAATGTAGCTGAGTCCCTAGTGTTGTAAAATCCTGGGGATGGACACAGTGGGTTTCAAATCATTCCAAGCCTCAAGAGATTTCTGACCCCACAGAGGAACCCAGTGGCCTGGCAGAATGGAGATCCTGGTGAAGGCTCGGATGGGTTAGAAGAAGAGTGTTCCATTCGTCTGCTTACAGATATGCCTAGTCCACTGGGCTAGATACTGAGGAGGAGGAGGAGGAGGAGGAGGAGGAGGAGGAGGAGGAGGAGGAGAAGAAGAAGAAGAAGAAGAAGAAGAAGAAGAAGAAGAAGAAGAAGAAGAAGAAGAAGAAGAAGCAGCAGCAGCAGCAGCAGCAGCAGCAGCAGCAGCAGCAGCAGCAGCTTGGTTGCTGGCATGGGCCTTGGTGCAATTGTTTCATATGTTCAACACTGTGATAGTGTGGTGCGTAAGGAAGAGGAACAGTGTGACTTTAGTGCGGATTCCCTCAGAAGGTGGGAGTTCTAAATAGCCTAGGTTTGAGGTGTGGAATTATTTTGAGATTCAGCCATGTGGTTTCCTTCCCATTTCAATGGGGGTGAAGTCTGGTTCTGACACCCCAACTTCTTTTCCCTTGGTTGACAACTTTTAGCAAATTGGCAGATATAGATCGAGACGGTGGAAGCTGGTAGAAAAAAAGAATGTGTTCTAGTAAATAAAATGAAACATAGACTCCTTACTAGCTGGTATTGAAATTCAATTTACACACACTTCCCCACTTGTCTTTACATTAGTGACAGAAGAGAACTTTTCTTCTTGCTGAAAACAGACATATTTAAAAACTAGTGGAAGTCCATTGTGGTGAATATAAGGGAAATGTTGGGGGAGAGAGAGAGGGAGAGATGAGGCTGACAAGTAGGACTGAAGGTTGATATGTTTCTGCTATGACATGGCTGAAGATTGGGTGGTATGGAAGGTTCCAGATTAGCAGGATGTTCCATAAGAATTTCTAACCAGAATTAACAGCACAATCCTACACAGGTTTTCTTAGAAGTCTCATTTGGTTGAATAGGACTTAGTCCAAGGTAAGTATGCATAAGATTGAAAGCTAAGAGAGCTCCAAAACATTATTGAATTAATTATTCATCCAAGAGATATCCTACTGACATTACTTAAAATAGAATTCTATACCTTCATGCAGTTAATGTAAATGCAACTACAAAAAAAATCACCAACTTTTGCCCTCTATTATCATTGTTAATTGGATGCGGCATGCAATGTGGCATACCATTCAAGCAGTGTGATGTAATGTACCAGGAGATATAAGCCTGCCATGATTCATCCCAGCATGAAATGCAATGGAGACGTTAATTCACAAAATCTAACCGTTTATAAAAAGTGCATCCTGGAAATATGAAAAAGAGGAAGGGGTGAAATGGAATTTTAAACAATTTTGACCTTCATAATGCTTGAGCTGACATCTTTCCTCTGCTACTCTCCCCCTACCTCTTCCTTTATACTCATTTGGATTGCAAATTGGGGGGGGGGGAGTACAATATAAAGTTTTTTGGGAAATCAATTTGCAAAGTGCTCATTCCAGATAATGAAGGTAATGGTACCTTTGCCCAAGAGTTCCGGTGTGATAAAACAGATTTGGACTGATAGTTACTGAATAATCACATATCCTTCAGAAGCAGAACATTACTGTTAAAAAACCCCCCAAAACCATGATGTTTTTCTCATTTATATCGGAGCCATGCTGCTATGAATTCAAACACAGGTTTATAAAATGGATATATATATATATACTGAATTGCTAAAGTTAGAAAAGATAGGACTGCTAGGAAGCCATGATCTCTGATGTGGATGTACTTTGCTTGGGGGCCATAGTTGTACAGTATAGCACATGGCTTGGTAGGAGAACATCACTGGTTCACAGCTTAAAATGCCCCATGTAACCTGGGAAAGACACTGGAGAAGGTACTGCAACTCAAGATTGCCCAGTCGCCTGCCAAAGTGTATGGAAGCTTTACACGCAAATATTATCCCATGCACTTAATGATGTTAATCGGTTGTGATAGTAAGCCCTCTGAACATGCTCAAATCTACTCTTTTCTTTATTGCTTCTGTTGTTCGTCAGTTGGTCCTGGCACTGAAAGCAAGTTCATTTCAAAAGCTTTCTATGGTGCATAGTCTTATAAGCAGAAACGAGTTATTGGAACACATAGATAGATATATGTGCTTCTAGATTCTGCAGTGATCATTGTCCACCTTTTGAACTCACTTGTCTTGGAATAAGCTCTAGGAATATTAGAAGACATTTATAGGACTATTTATTTATTTAAAATTTGTTTCCTGCCTTTCCTCCCAAAGGACTCCAGGGCTTCAGATTGCACTCACCTATTTTGATGTAAGTCAAAGAATGGGACAGCAAAGTATACAGTGGTCTACACAGCACTATGGGACCTATTTAAAACTCCTTCTCAGAAACATGCTTAAAGCAGTCTGACACTATGGTCCATGCCCCCTTCTTGTAGTCACAGTAAAGATCAGTGTGAGGCAGCTGTGCAAAAGGCACATTCCAAGCTAGGGATCATTAGGAAAGGAACCGAAGATGAAGTAGGCAATATCATAATCATAGAATCATAGAATCATAGAATCATAGAGTTGGAAGAGACCACAAGGGCCATCGAGTCCAACCCCCTGCCAAGCAGGAAACACCATCAGAGCACTCCTGACATATGGTTGTCAAGCCTCTGCTTAAAGACGTCCAAAGCAGGAGACTCCACCACACTCCTTGGCAGCAAATTCCACTGTTGAACAGCTCTTACTGTCAGGAAGTTCTTCCTAATGTTTAGGTGGAATCTTCTTTCTTGTAGTTTGGATCCATTGCTCCATGTCCGCTTCTCTGGAGCAGCAGAAAACAACCTTTCTCCCTCCTCTATATGACATCCTTTTATATATTTTAACATGGCTATCATATCACCCCTTAACCTCCTCTTCTCCAGGCTAAACATGCCCAGCTCCCTTAGCCGTTCCTCATAAGGCATTGTTTCCAGGCCTTTGACCATTTTGGTTGCCCTCCTCTGGACACGTTCCAGTTTGTCAGTGTCCTTCTTGAACTGTGGTGCCCAGAACTGGACACAGTACTCCAGGTGAGGTCTGACCAGAGCAGAATACAGTGGCACTATTACTTCCCTTGATGTAGATGCTATACTCCTATTGATGCAGCCCAGAATTGCATTGGCTTTTTTAGCTGCCGCGTGACACTGTCAAGTTTATGGTCAACCAAGTCTCCTAGATCCTTTTCACATGTACTGCTCTCAAGCCAGGTGTCACCCATCTTGTATTTGTGCCTCTCAATTTTTTTTTGCCCAAGTGCAATACTTTACATTTCTCCCTGTTAAAGTTAATCTTGTTTGTTTTGGCCCAGTTCTCTAATCTGTCAAGTTCGTTTTGAAGTGTGATCCTGTCCTCTGGGGTGTTAGCCACCCCTCCCAGTTTGGTGTCATCTGCAAATTTGATCAGGATGCCCTTGAGTCCATCATCCAAGTCGTTGATAAAGATGTTGAATAAGACCGGGCCCAAGACAGAACCCTGTTGCACCCCACTAGTCACTCTTCTCCAGGATGAAGAGGAACCATTGATGAGCACCCTTTGGGTTCAGTCAGTCAGCCAGTTACAAATCCACTGAGTGGTAGCATAGTCAAGTCCGCATTTTACCAGCTTCTTTATAAGAATATCATGGGGCACCTTGTCAAATGCCTTGCTGAAATCAAGGTAGGCTACATCCACTGCGTTCCCTTCATCTACCAGGCTTGTAATTCTGTCAAAAAACGAGATCAGGTTAGTCTGACTTGACTTATTTTTCAGAAATCCATGCTGACTATTGGTGATCACAGCATTCCTTTCTAGGTGCTCACAGACTGTTTGCTTAATGATCTGCTCCAGAATCTTCCCTGGTCTTGATGTCAGACTGACTGGGCGATAATTATTTGGGTCCTCTCTTTCCCCCTTTTTGAAAATAGGGACAACATTTGCCCTCCTCCAGTCTGCCAGGACTTCGCCTGTTCTCCAGGAATTCTCAAAGATTACTGCCAGTGGTTCTGAGATCACATCTGCCAGTTCTTTTAATACTCTTGGATGCAGTTCATCTGGCCCTGGAGCCTTGAATACATCTAAACTAGCCAAGTATGCTTGTACTATCTCCTTAGTTATTCTGGGCTGTGTTTCCTCTGCTGAATCATTTGCTCCAAATTCTTCAGGTCGGGCATTGTTTTCTTTATCGGAGAAGACTGAGGCAATGAAGGCATTGAGGAGTTCAGCCCTTTCTGTGTCCCCTGTTTGCATTTCACCATTTTCTCCTCTGAGTGACCCCACTGTTTCTTTGTTCTTCCTTTTGCTACGAACATACCCATAAAAGCCTTTTTTGTTGCTTTTAACCTCTCTAGCAAGCCTGAGTTCATTCTGTGCTTTAGCTTTTCTGACTTTGTGTCTACATGTGCTGGCTATTTGTTTGAATTCCTCTTTGGTGGTTTCCCCCCTTTTCCATTTTTTGTACACATCCTTTTTTAATCTTAACTCAGTTAAAAGTTCTTTAGATAGCCACCCTGGCTTCTTTAGGCACCTTCCATGTGGTGCCAGTGTGGTGTAGTGGTTAAGAGCGGTAGTCTCGTAATCTGGGGAACTGGGTTTGAGTCTCCACTCCTCCACATGCAGCTGCTGGGTGACCTTGGGCTAGTCACACTTCTCTGAAGTCTCTCAGCCCCACTCACCTCACAGAGTGTTTGTTGTGGGGGAGGAAGGGAAAGGAGAATGTTAGCCGCTTTGAGACTCCTTAAAGGGAGTGAAAGGCGGGATATCAAATCCAAACTCTTCTTCTTCTTCTTCTTCTTCTTCCGTCTCATTGGTATTGCCTGAAGTTGTGCTTTTACTATCTCCCTCTTAACAAACTCCCAGCCATCATGAACTCCCTTTCCTTTAAGTATTCCTTTAAGTCCATGGGATCTCACCCAGCACTTCCCTAAGTTTTATGAAGTTGGCTTTCTTAAAGTCAAGAAATTTGAGTCCTAGTATGCTTGGCTGCTCCTTTCCGCTGTATAGTAAACTTCAGAAGAGCATGATCACTCGCGCCTAATGATCCTTCCACTTCTACCCCACTAACCAGGTCATCAACATTGGTTAGGACCAGATCTAAAATGGCTGTTCCTCTTGTTGCTTCTCCCACTTTCTGGACAATGAAGTTGTCTGCAAGGCCAGTGAGGAATCTGTTTGACCTTATGCTCTTGGCTGAGTTTGACATCCAACAAATATCCGGGTAATTGAAGTCCCCCATTACTACTATCTCCCTTCCTTTTGCATGCTTGGCCATCTGTTCTAGGAAGGCATCATCTATGTCCTCCGTTTGGCTTGGGGATCTACAGTAAACTCCCACAATGAGGTCTCTGTTATTCTTCTCTCCCTTAATTTTGACCCAAATGCTCTCACTTTGGCTTTGAGGTTCTAAATCTTGGATCTCTTCACAGGTATACACATCCCTGACATATAATGCCACTCCTCCTTTCTTGTCTGGTCTGTTTCTCTGAAATAGATTGTATCCCTCCATTATTACATTCCAATCGTGGGACTTATCCCACCAGGTTTCAGTGATGCCTATTATGTCATATTTAGTTTGCTGTACTAAGAGCTCAAGCTTATCTTGTTTATTTCCCATGCTTTGTGCATTAGTGTACAGACACTGAAGTCCATTAATCATTCCCCCGTGTCTCTTATTTAAGGATTTTTTCCTCCCACCACTAGGTCTGCGTGCTGTTTGCTCCATTTGGTCTATGACATTTGGATGAATATCTTCATCAATTGATAGACTCCTACCATCAGGAGCACTGTCTCCCTCCCCCACATTAGTCAGTTTAAAGCCCTCCTGATGAGGTTTCTGAGATTTTTAGCAAAAACATTCCTCCCAACCATTGTGAGGTGCAGCCCATCACTTGCCAGAAGTCCATCTTCAAGAAACTGCAGTCTGTGATCTAAGAATCCAAACCGTTCCTGTTTACACCATTTGCGAAGCCAGCTGTTCACTTCCACTATTTTTCCCTCTCTCCCTGGGCCACGTCGTTCAACTGGGAGGACAGATGAGATGATAATTTGTGCATTTAATTCTTCAATTTCCTGCCCAGAACCTCGTTGTCTCTTTTGATCTTCTGGAGGCTATTGCTTGCAGTGTCATTGGTTCCCACATGAACCAATGAAGGAAGGAAGGGGTATTTGTCAGTGGGTTTTATGATTCCCTGCAGTCGTTCAGTTACATCTTGGATCTTAGCCCCGGGGAGACAGCACACCTCCCGAGACATCTTGTCAGGCCCACAGATCACTGCTTCTGTTCCCCTCAGTAGGGAATCCCCTATCACCACTACACGCCTCCTCTTAGGTTTGGTCAGGGTTCTTCCGTGAGCTGTCCGTTCCAAGGTCGCCTGCACATTTCCTGAGGACTGACTTTGCTGCTCATCTTCATATATCTGATCGACTGTAATGAGGGAGAGATCCTCAAATGGAGTCTGTTCTTCGTCTTCCATGCTAGGGGAGAGGACTTCAAAGCGATTGTGTATTTCTAAACAATCAGAGCGAACCTTGGGCCTCCTACTTTTTTGAGTCACGTTTCTCCATATATCTGGCACCTGTGTTGGTGAACTAGCCTCCTTCTCAGGGGTGTCCCCTGTCTCCTCCTTGGTGGAGATGGTGTTTTCTGTTGCTTCCAAGAAGAGCTCCAGCTCTCTAATTCTTTGGAGCGTAGCTACACGTTCCTCCAGTTGCTGGACTTTGTCTTCTAAGAGGGCAATCAACATACAATTGCTGCAGGTAAAGCTGCCTGCAACCTTTGGCAAGATGGCAAACATTGTGCAGGAACCGCAGGCGACTGCAGCTGTTCCCTCACTCTCCATCTTGAAAACGTGTCCTTGGGGGTGTCTACAGTGGTCCTCCATTTTAAAAAGCGTGAAGACAGGACAAATACCCCCCCCAAAAAAAACCTAGGTCTCCCCCAACAAACGTTTGAGACTAGCTCCCCTAAATCTAAAAGATGGATCAAACTGCCCTGCAAGCTCTGATAAGCTCCTCCCACAGCTAATCACCTGACTCAACAGAAACCATGTCCCCTCTGACCTTTGCACAGGGAGAGCAGCTAATCAGCCACAAAGAAACACACACACAAGAAAACCCTTTTGCTCCTCCTTCAGCTGCTGCCCTGCAAGCTCTGATAAGCTCCTCCCACAGCTAATCACCTGACTCAACGGAAGCCCTGCCCCCTCTGACCTTTGCACAGGGAGAGCAGCTAATCAGCTGTTTTATAAATTTGTGGTGCAACAGACACACACATATGGAATATTGTGCACAGTTCTGGGTGCCTGACATCAAAGGGGGTATTATAGAAATGGAAAAGGTTCTGAAAAGAGCACCCAAACTATCAAGGGGATATAGCAACTCCCCTATGCAGAAAAGTTACAAGGTGAGTAGTAGCAGATATTAGGGATGCATCTAAAATTATGCATCTAAAATTCTCCCTGCATGGCTTGGAAAAAGTCAAGCAATAATATGTCAAAGGCCGTACATCTCTTAATACCAGTTGCTGGGAATTACAAATGGGGAAAGTGATGCTGTGCTCAAGTATTGATTGTGGGCTTTCATAGGCATCTGGCTGGCCACCATGAGTATAGGAAGATAGGCTCTTCCTATCAGCAGACACTTCCTATTTTTAATGTAGTCCTTTGAAGTTATTTTCTACATGTTAGAATTGGGTTTTCTTTTGTTGATATGTATCTCCCCCCTCCATGCCAATTAGGGTGAAATGGGTGTCATATTATCCAGTCACCAATAACATCTGGTCTGTATGGGTCCATGAATCTCTCATTGCTCCATAATGTCTATATACAGATATAACCTGTCCAAACTCTTAGGAGGAAGGAACATAAAATCTCATTGATTTACAAAGAGAGCATCTCACGGCTATCTAGTGTTCTCTGTATCTCTCTCACTTGCTCAGTCTCTCTCTAAAAGAAAGTGCCTTAGAAGAAGCACTTGGAAGCTGGCAAAATAATCTCTTAAATAAACCACCAGTGGGGAATAAACTCGCAATCACGAAGGAGAGCCTGCTGTTCAGTATATCAACAAAAATGCATTGGGCCTGAGGCAAACCTGAGGGCAAACATTTCCCAGATGGATCCAAGAGGCCTAAATACCTTCAAAGATAAAAATTTAATTAGAGGGAATGTCACTGTAGTGAATAAAAGGGTTCATTGGTGATTTTTAAAACCTATTGTTTTCTGTAGGCATGGTGCATTTTTGAAGCAACAGGGCACTCTAGATCCAACCATGCACTTAAAAAAGAAAAACCACACCAGAGATTAAAGGGACTCAGAAGGCCAGGAATAGTTACCTTCCCCCATTCAGAAACCAGAAAATTGATCAAAAATACTATTCAGTGGCAATTTTCATTTCTTCAGCCTTAAAGAGAATAGCAAAGGGGGTATTCTTTGCTACATGCAGTTTCACTTTATGAGTACACAACATGGAATTTGAGATTCTCAGATTGCTGTAAAACATATCTTGGTGAGATTACATCCTTCAATGTGAATCAATTGCTCCCAGTAGTGACAAAACAGAGGCAATGCAGTATAGTAGGTAAAGTGTCTGATCAGGACAGCAAAGATCAAGGTTCAAACCGTCTTTGAGCAGTTTCAGCCTAGCAAAACATAAGCTCTACTTTATATCAGGTCAAACTATTGGTCCATGGCCAAGGTCTATTTGGCTGGCCAAGGTCTCAGACAGAAGTCTTTCTCATTAGCTGCTATTTGACCTTTTTATTTATTTGTTTTTAATTTTTGAATGAGCCATTTTGCATGCAAAACATATGAACAAAGTCTCTCTTCAAACATAGCTCAACATACTTCACAGAGTTGTTCTGAGGATAAAATTGGTTGTTCTGTTCTTTGTTTGAATTTGCAGTCCTCTGAATTTTGCAGTGCCATTCTACAGCCAAATGTGTAAAAAAATGCATATACTAAAGTGTCCATAAAATGCATATATTAATAAAAATCACATGTGAAAATATGTTATATTAGGGAAAACTGCATTGCAAAGAATATATTAGGCAAAAATGCATGTAGAAATGTATATATTCAGAGAAATTAACCCTATAATGCGGATGAATTTTCATGAGGACTATATTAAAATATCAACCAGCCAACAGATGTGGGATTATTTATTCATTTGACAAAACACCAGCTACTCAAACAAACAAAAATCTGTAAGCGGGCTACAAAATGTGCAGTACTGAATTGGAAAAAATATGGTGGGTTGGGGATGGGATGAGAGAAATGGAAATGGATAGATTCACCCATCACAAGTCCATAGAATACTGGAGGAAACATAAACAAGTCCAAGTTCCTGCTGCAGAATATGGTCAATTACACATTAGGTATTTTCTATTGATTAACTCACATAAGTCATTGTGCTACAAGCAGAGAGCCAGAGTTTTCTGCAGAGTTACATACGAGTCAGACTGCTGAGAGAAGCCTGCACCACTAAGGAAGACAAACAAAAAACAAAAAATTAGATGCTACAAGAGATGAATATAGCAGAGTGGGAAACAGAACGGGAAAATATTCCTACTAGCATAATCTGAGAACTCCATGAAGCTGCCATAGACCAGGAGATTGAAAATCCATTTGAGAGAAGTTATTATAATAGAGTACATAGGTTTAGATTTTTCTGCATTATAATCTTGTCAAACAACCTTGCGGAATTTTTTGAATCTCTATAATTTGTTTCTTTTTAGACTGCTTTTCTTTACACTCTGCTCCATCCAAGGACATTGAAACTATTGATTTCCTCAAAAAATTACATCTTTGTAATGACAGTGATAGTGCCAGAAAGGGGGGGGGGGAATGCAATTTCAAAGGCCAGACCTACAGTTCAGATGCAGGCCCAGTTCCGATTAATATCAATGGAAGTAGAGATTGGTGTTTTTCTTTCCTCTAGCATAAAGAAATGTGTTTCGTTAGGATAATTTATACAAACAAATGACTAACGTAGAAATCTGCACAAAACAGATCTTCTTTGTGTAATAAAGCATATCCTTACGCTATGAACAAACATTAGGTACATCAGACTCCTAATCCAGTGGTAGCCATTATGGTACCTTTCAGATGTTATTGGGCTGTATCTTTCACTATCCCAATTCTCTGGCCTTTTGACCTTCCTCCACCTGTGCCAGAACCAGAACCCATCTGCACCCTGCCTTGGGGCTATGACTTGTCCTGGTTGATGCCTGTGAAAAGTGATTGATGCAACAAATTGAAGTTTATATATAGTAGAGACATCACCTTGCCAACAAAGGTTCGTATAGTAAAAGCTATGGTTTCCCAGTAGTGATGTACGGAAGTGAAAGCTGGACCATAAAAAAGGCTGATTGCCGAAGAATTGATGCTTTTGAATTATGCTGCTGGAGGAGACTCTTGAGAGTCCCATGGACTGCAAGAAGATCAAACCTCTCCATTCTTAAGGAAATCAGCCCTGAGTGCTCACTGGAAGGACAGATCCTGAAGCTGAGGCTCCAATACTTTGGCCACCTCATGAGAAGAGAAGACTCCCTGGAAAAGACCCTGATGCTGGGAAAGATGGAGGGCACAAGGAGAAGGGGACGACAGATGAGATGGTTGGGTAGTGTCTTCGAAGCTACCAGCATGAGTTTGACCAAATTGCGGGAGGCAGTGGAAGACAGAAGTGCCTGGCATGCTCTGGTCCATGGGGTCACGAAGAATCGGACACGACTAAACGACTAAACAACAACATATGGTGTTTTATTAATTTATAATGCAAATGTATAAATGTCTGTTCATATGTAAGCTCCATTGAATTCAATGGGAGTTCTGAGTATTGTGGGCATGTGTATGATTGAAATGTGTGTGTGTGTGTGTGTGTGTACTACACATTCACTCTTTTACTGGTTTAAGTGTGTTTTTAATCTACATTAGTGGATTTTAAATTGAAAGTGGAGAAAGTGAAAGAGAGAGAGAGACCATGTAAGTAGGAAGGGTTTGATACATTACGGAGAAGCAGCAGTGTGTGTGTGTGTGATATATAACTCCTCCCACAGAGTTAATTTACACATTATGTTAAGTTTAAAATGTTTTCTGTGTGCATCTAAAAATGCGGTGTGAAGTTGCTGAAGTTGTGTTTGGAAACATAGATATATCATGTGGGCAAACATTTTTGGGAAACCTTATTGGCTGCCATTCTGGTTGAATTGTACATTCAGTCACAAATCTGTGCTTGCTTCCACTTAATATGCAGACTAGTCTTTTGAGAATTCCAGAGATCTATATTGCAGCACTTGTGCCTGTCCTGCAAGTGATATAGAGTTTCTATAAGGATTTTTTTCCACAGTGCCACACAGAAAATATTCTGGCTGGTTGGACTGGTTGACATGCATCTGCCTTGGGATACAATGGAAGAGTTAGCCTTTGGGGATGAAGTCAAACCATTGCTGTGGCTGTAGAGACTAATGCAGGAGAGACATGTTTTGTTGCAGCTGGGGCAGATGAAAGAATCAGGTTGTGCTGATACAGAAGCACCATGGCATTTTTTTCTTTCTGTGTTCCTACCTGCAGTCATTATTCCTCTTATCACTGCTGTGGGTACACAACCTGGCTATCTCCAGGTGCTGCGGTTGTTTGCATGGGGTTCACACAAAGCAGGGTTGAAGTTGCAAGCCTTCATGTCATGTTTGCAGACATCCTCACACCCCAGAGTTGGTCTGCCAATGGGTCTGGTGCCTGAAGACAGCTCCCTGTAGAGCACATCCTTGGGGAACCTGCCATCTTCCATTATGTGGACACTACCAAGCCAATGAAGATATTGCTGAGACAGGAGTGTGAACATGCTGGGAATCTGGGCTTGGGAGAGCATATCAGGTTCTTATCCAAGATATATTGTTTGCAGATGACAAGATCTTGACAGTGTACTCTGAGAAAGCTCTACAGAGTCACCAACTACTTTGCCCAAGCCTGCATGGAGTTCAGCCTTAACCATCAACCAAAGACCAATATCAGGATGCCATCAGCACTCCATGCATTAACATTGCTGACCACATGCTTGAGGTGGCAGACAATTTTGTTCTTAGATTTTCTTGTAAATATGATGACTTTTGCACTTTTCAATGAATAGCTGTAGATGATATTTGACAGAAAATGCCATTGGTTTCTGTTGAATTTGCATGTGGATGTTGTATATAATCCTGATATTCTGTCCAGCTGACTTATTGGCTCTTTCTATATTTTTACCCATACTTTAATAATCTGGTACAAGTAACCTAGTTCTTTCTGAGCAGTTTACAGACTGTTACATTAGCCTCTCTCTCTCTCTCTCTCTCTCTCTCTCTCTCTCTCTCTCTCTCTCTCTCTGTTCATTAGCACCCATGTATTAGCATAAGCAAGTGAGGGGGAAATGTCTGTTTCCAATAACGCTTCCAGGCTTGCCTGCAGGAATAATCTAAACATATTATTTCTTGAAACCTCTGACCTAGAGAAAGAGGCCAGCCACCTTATTAGGCATAACGCCATGCCAGCAGCTATTCACAACTCTTGGCATCCCTACAGAGAACTCAAAGTTCCTTCTCCACATTTATTAGAACTAGTTATCTGGTATGCCACCCGGACAAAATGAACATACCATATGCATAGCAGTCTTTCATTTCTTTTCTTTCTCCTTCTCTCTTTTAATGTTCCATTTCTCACACTTCTATGTTAGGATCTTGAAGTTCAACACTTAAAGATCACTAAGTATTATAAAGCATAAACGCTTCATGGTTACAAAAGACTATGAGAAGCAATATCAAGATTTGCAGTACCGCTCTAAGAGGCTACCATCATTACAGGAGAACTGTGATGATTCAGAAAAGAAAACATTTTTTCTTAGAACTGTGCAACGCAACCTTCAAATGCTTTTTTTTAAATGCCTCTATAGTTATGATTATCTATAGATATCTTGATATTCAAGGTGTGAAGATCAAAAAGGCTTGGCGTAGGACAGGGGCATAAGAAACAAGTCACTGCTGGACTTATTACATATAATTATGGAGCAGAATGATAAGGGACATGCTTCACACTCGACCATAAGGCATGCCTCAAATTTGGTTGATTCAAATCTGCTATTATTTTTGTAATTGGACAACATTTAGCTTGGCAAATCTACATTTGATTTAAAAGCACATAAACTTTTGGGGGAAAATTATTGTATCTTCCGAAAATGTCATGTAATGAATAATAATAATAATAATAATAATAATAATAATAATAATAATAAAATAAATATCAATATATAATATAACTGCAAGTACTTGGAATTATTTTAATGATTTCTGTGCAGTTTTGCTTAGTAAGCAAAACTAAAATATGTTAATTTAACCAAAATATCATGTTACAACTTTTTAGCACCCCTCATTTGGGGAATTTGAAAGTTGAAAAATTCAGCATGCTCTACTCCCCAACCACTCTGCTCTCAGCCGGCACCTGCCTATCTATCATTTTGCTTACATGCAGTCCAGGGGGTGCCATTGATAGGAGGATGGGGACCACAGAAGAATGAGTTGCCTCTACCTGTCATTGACTCTGTCTCCACCTACGGTTGGCTTCTCTGCCTTCTGCCCTACCAGTCTCAGTTGGCATCAGCCACCACTGCCCTTGTACAGTGGTACCTTGGTTTAAGAACAGCCCTGTTTACAAATGATTTGGTTTACAAACTCCACAAAACCAGAAGTAGTGTCCCGTTTTGCAAACTTTACCTCAGTCTAAGAACGGAATTCGAACAGTGGAAGGGCACTGGCGGCAGAAGGCCTCATTAGGGAAAGCGTGCCTCAATTAAAGAACGGTTTCAGTTTAAGAATGGACTTACGGAACGGATTAAGTTCGTAAACCGAGGTACCACTGTATCTCCATATTCTTCTGCTTTGAAATCATACTGAGTTAGGCTTTGCCTGGGTGGTACTCCAGGTGCCACACCAGGACTTTTTGATGCACTTCATACATAGACATACCTGAAGTATACCTGAAGGAGTGTCTCCACTCCCATAGTTCAGCCCGGACACCGAGTTCCAGGTCCGAGGGCCTTCTGGCAGTTCCCTCACTGTGAGAAGTGATGTTACAGGAAACAGGGCAGAGGGCCTTCTCAGTAGTGGCGTCCACCCTGTGGAACACCCTCCTATCAGATGCCAAGGAAATCTGACTTTTAGAAGACATCTGAAGGCAGCCCTGCTTAGGGAAGTTTTTTATGTTTGATGTTTTATCGTGTTTTTAATATTCTGTTGGGAGCCACCAAAGTGGCTGGGGAAGCCCACCCAGATGGGCGGGGTATAAATAATAAAATTATTATTATTATTATTATTATTATTATTATTATTATTATTATTATTGACATGTAGGGATTGTCCAAAAGGAAGTGGAGGCCAAATTAACAGCAACCACAGGGATTTCAAAGAGCCACATTGCAATGGAGAGCAAGGCAGGGAATAAGCTCCCCAATATTTGCTATATGTGAGCAAATGTGAACCAGGAGACCAAAACCTAATCCATAAAAATAAAATTAAATGAAAAGCTAAGACTGTTGCCTCAGTTCCACTTGACTTGTTCTGCTTACATGAACCAGCTTTACATCTCATGATCTAATGTAAATGGCAAAAGTATCAGCCATCTGTTTTCACTTCATGCTTTCAGATTAGATAAATTTTATAAATCTCACACACCTCTAGGCCTATCAGGCATGCCCAATATTGCCGTAAAGTTCCATGTTGATATTTGTTAACCAGCAGTCACTGATAATCTGAGGTTGGAGAGGGCTATGTGATGGAAAACAAAAGATAACCCTTGGAGATTACATGAATAATTTGAAGTACACCTAAGCTTTTGAAGGCACAAAGAGGCATTTTGTTCCTATATTTTGCTTATTAAGCGATGGTGAATAAACGAAAGCGCATAGTCTGTTTTATCTGGGACAGATGGGAAATTAGCATGTCATAAAATCCATGAAAAACTGCCTGTTGATGTTGTCTGTTTCAAACAAATAATTACATAATGATTAGCTCTCCCGAGAAAAGCTGTGGACTAGGGAGTGACAGCCTGGTTCATAGCTCTAGTACATTCAGAACACTTTAGAGTAGGGTACTAAAGATGGGAGATTTTAACTACATATCTTTCATTTTTCCCTTATGCAGTTGCCCTACACTAAGTCAAATTATTGGTCCAGAATTGTTTTCTAGGACAGCATTACCATTAGGAAGAATAACGTGACTTCCCCAGGCAGCAGATGCTGGAGGAGATCACCCCCCACCTGTCCCTTCAGAGCTCCCCAACTATTTTCCTTTGCTGCCACATGGCCTCTCCTTGGCTCCCTAATCTGGCCTGCTGCCTCAGTGAAGGACAGTCTCCTCTCACAAATGCTAGAGAAAGATTTATCCAAAAGTCCAGTTGGCATCTCTACATGTTTTGGGACACCAACCTGTCCTTCACATCAGACAAGGGACTGTCTTGGGCCAGCTCCAATAATCAAAGATTTGAGTCAATGATCTAATTATCAATGATTCAAGTAAATATCTTTCTCAGTGCTCCTGATCTCCTTTTGAATTAAGATGCCAGGGTTTGGATGGAGTCTTCTGCCTGCAAATCCTGAAGTGCTTGGCTTTGTATATGAATGGCCAAAGAAGGAATGCCACAAGTATAGCTTGGCGGTACGTACTCAGGGGTGAGCCAAGCTGTTTTTAGTGAATGGGATGTTTTTATTCATAATTTGATTCCATTTCATTTCTGCATAATACGTGATGGAAAACAAAAACCACCCTCTCAGTATATGCATTTATAGTTTAAAAGATGTTGTTTGCATGTTGTGGAAACAGAGCATTATCTTTTTGGGGGGAGAGGTAATATATAAAGCCTTCCTCAGTAATATTCTTTTACCAGTCTCTTCACTTTAGCATATTGCCTTTATTTCCTGGGAGCATGTGTTTATGTAAAGAAATGGTTTGCTGCATTATTCCGGCATAAAGATTCTAGGTTTGTCCCTGCTCTTACTTATCCTCCTAAAGTTTCACCTTGCTATGACCTTCCACCTCTGCTGAACCAGTGAGTTTTTGGTTTGTCAGTCCAGCTCAGAATCATCTCTTTGAAACACAACATTGGGCTGCACCGAGGCCTTCATGGTGTGAAAAATTAAAATGTGTCTGCTATGTGAGGCGTTGCTTTCAAGTTCCATAGAGTTCATTCTGAAGGGCAAAGAAGATATAGCTGAGTTATTTGTTGATGGCCATTTCTTGTTCTTTAATACCACCATGTGAGGGAAAAGTTAGATTGAAAGAAAATTTTAATTAAAAGGCCACAATAGCTATCAAACCCCCAAACCCAAAATTGCCTCTTTGTTTAGCCTGGTTGATAGCAGCCAGGAGTGCAGTGGTCATTTGAGAACTGCCTGGGAAATAGACTCATCTCTCATTCTAGACTTGTTAATGGTGGTTGGTGAATTTTGTTGCCAATAGTGTACAATAATGTCCATAAACGGGAACCAAACAACACTCTCACACAGAGCAAACAAAAAGAAACAAGAAGGCAACCACCAGCCAAACCAACTCAGCTATAGTTTTTCCCCTTGAGCAAAATCAGCAATTCTAATTGACCTGTCAAAGACAGGCCTGTTAAAATGAAAGGAGGAAACAGGACCACATCCACTGTTGAAACCCTATGTTGTAACCACAGCCTCAGGCTATCCCCACACTTAGTTGTATGTTCAACATTCATTGGTAAAGGGGTCTATTGATACACAGATAAACACATGAAGTAGTCCCCTATGCATGTGGAAACCTCAGCTGGCAAGGGAAGTCCCTCACATAAAGGAGTCCTACACATGCAGTAACCCTGTTTTGCTGGAGTTGTCACTCACATGAAGGAGCCCTATGCACATACACCTCAATATCCTCAGACACCCTTTCAAACCAATGCTGAACATCAAGAAGCATACATTTTTCTGTCCTACTATTTTATTTCAAATGGATGTATCCAGGTTCTAGTATTAAGAGAGAAGAAAAACTATCAACCTTCTCAATACCACACATCATTTTATCAATGTCTATCCAGTCCCTTCTTACTTGCCTTTTCTTCTAAACTAAAACTCCAAAGCATTATAAACTTTCCAGCCCCCTCAGCATTTTGACTTCCCCATTTTTGTTCCTTCTCCAGTTCTACAATATCCTTCTTGAGACGTGATGACCAACCTTCTAAGTGGTCATGGTTTTGTCACTCCCTAGGTTTATTTGCCTGATTCTTGACTGAGTCCTACAGTGTGAAGACCTACAGTTCTTCCCAATTTCCTCCCTCAGAGTTAATTCTTCTGAAACAATTGAGCCTGGCCAGTGCTGTGGGTTACGCAGGTTGTGCACCCTCTGACATCAGCAGAAATTGTAGCAACTGCTGTGAAATTCTAGCTTACCTTTCAGAGGTCTGTGCACATTCTTCAGGCTTGTTTGCATTATAACTTTTTAAACAGTATGGTACTCCTGATTAGTCAAGCTTTTGAATTACTGAAAGACTGTGTAACATTTAATTAGTCTTTATCTTTACAAGTAATAAAACGAGTACCTTTTGCTGAAAAGAATGCGGTCTCCAGAGTGCTGCTGAAAAACAGCACATTTTTGATTCCCTATTCAAACAGCTATCAAACAGATTGTAATTTTAGCTTCATTATTTGGCTAATTCACATTTCTTTAAAAGACACATGAAAAGAAGCTTATAAATATTGCAACAAAGCAACTCGGAGTCAACAACTAAAAGGGGTTTCTAAGCTGACAGAATGGGATAATACTTTCTTAAAAACAAACACAAACAAAAGCTCATAGCAGCTGAAACCAAGTTGGTGTTGTCTGATTTACATCTATATAAATATACTGAACCTTGATTAACCTTAGGGTGGACAGAACAAAACAAAGGGGCGCTGTTGTGTTGATAGGGCATTTCAGCAAGTGTCATTTAAAGGTACAGGCGCTCCTGTCCTCTCCTGACACACTAAACCTCTTAACTTTAAACTTGGCCATAATGAAATAACCATAACCTTATACTTAGCTAAAGGAAGATCTACACATTAGACATCCACTGGGTCATCTTCAAAGGTGTCTTTGAACCAATGTCTTTGTTGGAAGCTTTAGGTAAGAAGCTCTGGTGGGAAGCAGTAGATGTTGGAGGAAGGAAGTGGAGACGGAAATATGGGGACAGTAAAGTGATAAGCAACCTATTTGTTCTTTCTATTTCTTTGCCAGCTGGCATACACTCTTGGTCACACTTTGCAAAGGAGTGGAAGCCATGCTTTGAAGACATCCTGAGGAGCCATCAATTCTGTCCTAATAGTTTGGAGGTTTAAGTATAAATATGTTGGTGGGGAACTGTCGTGTGATGGGCCAATGGCTGTAATAAATATCAATCAATCAATCAATCTGTCCTAATAGTAACTATTACATTAAATGAAATTATGCATCATTCTTATAACCATGAGCTGCAACAATTAAACACCTTAATTTTAACAGCATCTTTATCTAGAGCTGGTAACTGTTTCCTGCTCTTGTGCCTGTAACAGCATGTGCCAAATTTTGCCTATCACATTTTTAAAAAATCTCCACTTGTTACATTTGTGCATGACAAGCTGCTGTTAAAGGCATCAGAGTAGGACCTGTTTTTTAAAAGTTGGCAAGCTAAAATATAAAGGTATTGAACAACAAAAGTACGAGGTATCTCAGAGTTGATATCTCCATATTTTTGATGGAGGAAGGCTGAATGACATCTTGTGCGTGGGTTTAAATTAAGGACATTTTGAATTTACATCTTACTCTGTTATTCACAAACTTTCTTATATTTCTTATATTCTTCCATAACATATGTATTTTAATGGCTTTCCCCCCTAATATAATATATGTATATTTATATATATTATTCAGTTGGAAATTTGCATTGCAAAATTCAGAAGAGTTTGACTTTTGTAGGATGGGTGTACCTTCCACCTTATTGGGTCAAGAAGTGTAAATTAAGTAAAGGTACCCCTGCCCTTACGGGCCAGTCGTGTCCGACTCTAGGGTTGTGCGCCCATCTCACTTAAGAGGCCGGGGGCCAGCGCTGTCCGGAGACACTTCCGGGTCACATTGCCAGTGTGACGAAGCTGCTCTGGTGAGCCAGCACCAGCACAGCACACGGAAACACCATTTACCTTCCCTCTATAAAGCGGTACCTATTTATCTACTTGCACTTAGGGGTGCTTTTGAACTGCAGGAGCTGGGACCGAAAGACGGGAGCTCACCCCACCGCGGGGATTCGAACCACTGACCATGCGATCGGCAAGCCCTGGGCGCTGAGGTTTTACCCACAGCGCCACCCGCGTCCTGTAATTTAGGTAGTTTCCCATTAAAATGCAAACAAATTGTAATTTCTCACAATTTCTATAAAAATCCAAGTAAGATAATTTTTCTAATATTCCCCCCACTCTCCCTATAAGTGCCTCACAAGCTTAGAAAATTTCCAATCTCAAAAACTCACCCCTTCCCTTTCCCTTAAGACTACCTGGCAGGGTGACATAAGAAGAACCATAAGCACAGGAAGAGTGAAGAAGAGAGATTTTCTTATTCCCATAACCGGCATCCTAGCATGTGGGCTCACTGATAACTGGCGTAAATGCACCTGGGGTCAATGATCCATGGGAGATATATTTTTCCCAATGCTTATTATGCTTGTCCTTCATGACAATTGCCTTTCCAGGCTCTGAATTCTGCCCTCCTCGATGAAATGGAGCAATATTGTCCCATTACATTCAATACAGGGAAATTTCAGAAGATGAGGTGGGTCGTTTTTCATTCTGGCTGGGAAAAAACAATCCTAAGTGTTCTCAACAAAATAATGGAAGAAGATATTGCACTGTTTCAGAGTTAATCCAAGGTAAGCTTGGAAATGCAGAAGATTTCTATTGGCTTTAAAACTGAAGAAATCAGTATAAGAATAATGCTCTGGTTAAAATTATGCAGTGTACCTTTCTTTTTTTCTTTTTTTTAAAAAAAGGTGTATATTCAGTACTTTATAGCAACATAAATACATGTAGACCTTTTCATTGAAAGTGTTTTATTTGACAAAAAATGCATCGGTTCTTGTTTAAAATCAAATGTATTTACTATATAGTATTTAACACACCCACCAACCACTAGATTCAGAGTAAGGGCAAAAAAAAATGAGCTAAGGTTTTAAATGTCTGGCCTCTGGTGTTATTGCTTTAATTATACAGTTATAACTTACTCTTTATAAGACTATAGGCCCTGACAATGTCAATGATACCTTTATGGGCAAGTTCATTTCTGACATAGCTAATAAGCATCAATTAAAGTGAGGAAAGAAAAAAAATGAGAACTGCAGGGAAATTGTTTCTTTCTTTTTCTTTCTTTCTAAGGAAATAAAGATTTATGAACAAAAGGATGATAGCAGATAAAGTTCATCATCATTAGTCCATTAAATATATAGTTGTTGCAAAGACAAAATCTTTACATAGTCACATTTGTTGGTTCAAGACTATTAGCAATAAGTATGTTTGCTATTATTTATTGAATCCAAATCCCAACTTTTTCTCCAAGGAGCTCACAGCTAGTCAATTAATCAGTCACATTAGCCAAAAAGGCATAGCAACCACACAATGCAAGATGCAATACAAAATTTTGAAGTTACCAGGAAAATATATCTCCAGTTTAATGCTTATCAATTGTAGCTTATTCAGCACCATAATAAAATCAGGGCCTCATCCAGACATGCACTTGCCTCATTTCCTTTCCTCAGGAAAACATAATATTTATCAACGAATCAGACCAAACTTCAATTGCGTTTGCTCCAGATTGTACTTTGCTCCGATTTAGTGCTAATGAGTGGGGTTTTGGGGGGAAAGTAGTGAGATAAAGGCAAATTTGGTCAAATCCATGTCTAAGAAGCATAGAACAAGCAGATAACTGCTCAGCCCTGTGTTTTCTAGGCATGAGACAAATGGAAGTATGGACAAGCCCTAGGCTTAGATTTTGTGGCAGGTACATGTCTCAGTTGCCAAGCAGAAATACCTGCTGAAATCTGAAAGCCAGAAACCCATATTTCTATTTGAGCATTGGTTACTATAGCCTTTGCCAGTCTGGTACCCTCCAAATGTTATAGACCAATGGTATTCCCAACTATAACTAAGTACTTATAATGGTATTTGCCCATATAGTCCCTTTGTGTGTTAATCTTCTCTGCTTCTTTCTGGTGCTTTTCCCATTCTATATTTTGGATGTCAAACTCCTTGACAGGAAAAAACCAATGAGAACGATGTAACATGCCTTGTGCATCGATAGAATACTATGTAGCAGCTGTGATCTGAAGCAATCAGCAACATTTTCTCTCTGAGAAGCAAGAAACACAAAGATCTTGCAAGAGCCTGAAGTGTCATTTAAGGAGATGTCGAAAGCTTCCAATCTAGAATGTAGCTGTGTATGCAATATGGGCAGTGTACATATTGTCGAAACCAAACCATTGTCCAGAGCCAACCTCTTTTACACTTGTGTACACTTAGAATAGCTGAAGAATGAAGTGGCAGATAAGTGGTAAAACAAAGTTACAGATCTATAATCTCCCAGGGCAACACCACACTCACCACATATATGCCAGTAAACTGAAAAGAAAGCAAATTCTCGTGTCAAAGAAAAGCAATAAAAACACTGATGCAAAGGGCCTATGTATCCCAACCTAGCCCTGAGGTACAGATGGGCCAGTATATATTTTTATGTCCAAGGTTTGATCATGAACACATGGCAAAGTAGCAACAAGGCAGTAGGCAGGTGGTGACATTTCCTTCATAGTTTTGCATATTGTGCCTTCACTCCTTATATTGCCAGATTGATAAATTACAGGCTCATATAATCAACCCCACGCTTCTGTTCATCAGGCCATTCAGCAATATATTGAACTATATTCTGATGTTGAGTCTGAATCTATGTAATCATATTACATCTGACCTATAACAGCACAGTCTAGAATCTATTTCTGCTCTGTATTACTTCTGCATGTTTTAACCACAAGTCCACCCATTCTGTTTCCCACAGTAATTTGAATTTAAAAGACAAATAAATCTCAAACTATATATTGTAATATGTTTCTAAATATATGTTTTATGTGTAGTTTCCTAAAATAGGTTTTTAGCATATGTGTCAAGAAGAGTTAACAAGGAAAAAGATAATGGGCCAAATAAATAAACAGAATGAAAACAATATTTAATTGTGAGGTTCCTCTCAATATACCCATTTAAATGTCTATTTTGGTGCATTTAAACATCACTCTGATAACTGCCTCACTACGTTCAAAGAATGAAAACTCCAGAGGATAGTTAAATTCCAATTTACAAATTCATCTGAGAGGTGCAGATATGTGAACTTAGTTTTATGCAGAGTAAACTCACTGAAATTAGTGAACATGACTGAGTTAGGTCCATTAGTTTCAATGGGTCCACAGTAAGTAAAACCTAGCTGAATGCCCCCCATGCTCATTTCCAATCCACTCACTTGCAAAAATTAGATTCCTTAGTCATCCACACGGAGTGATTTAAAGTATGTTTGCAATCCCAATTCAAAATTCTGCCTTTGACCTTTAGAGAGTTAAATGGGTTGGGTCTTAATTATTTTATGATGTGCTTATAGCCAGAAGATCTTCCCCATAGTTTAAGATCAGTTGAGAAGGCCCTGTTTCAAATTACTTCGCAGTAAACAGTAGTTTACAGATGAGAAGAGTGGCGAGGGAAGGGGAAAACATCTGGGAGTCCAGCTGAGGCAGGGAGTAGAGGATTGGAAGAAATACCCATGTTTGCTACAAAGTCATAAGTGCATGTTTAGGTACAGACTGAAACAGCAAATAAATAAATGAAAAAAACCCCACCTTATTTACAGGAACAAAAATAGAGAGTTTGTAAATGAGGTAATTAAATTTGCTCTTTAAAATTGCAGATTAATACAGCTTTAAATTAAATGACTTCTTAACAAAAAAGCAAGTGATTATTGTTTAATGTCTGTGTGAAACAAACACCAGTGAATTATTACTATTACTATTATTTTTATTTTTATTAATCATCTTCTAAACAACCCCCTCAAGGCAATTAACACACACAAATATCCTTAATGACAAGCAGGAGCAGGCAAACAACCCAGTGACTGACAGTGGTGTCACCAACCTTGTTTATTATTTGATATAATGAGTTTGCATAATAAATGATGCTACCTACATCTTTTCTGTAGTGCAGGGTGACTGATTACACTTAATGTGGCCGTCTCCATATTGTTAACATTGTTTTAAAGGCTACAATCTTCTACACACATTTACCCCCCCCCCCCCGTGGGGGGGAATCACTGCTGAAATCAGGTAAACTATGTCAAAAACATGCTGAGGATTGAGCTTCATATCCTTTAATAAATCCTCCCCATCCTGAAGATAAAACTTTCCTAAGTTTGCAAGCAATTGCACTACTAGAATGTAAAAGCTAGAAGATATACAGTACATTTGCCATATTTAGTTGATTCATATTGAAATATCAAATAAATGGGAAGAACATCAGGAACTGTCTGCTTGAGCTTAAGAGCTCTGCTGGTTCAGTGCAATCAGTCCAGCATCCTGTTCTCACAGTGGCCAATCAGATGCCTATCTGAAGTCTGACAACGGTAACGGTAAAGTACCCCTGACAGTTAAGTCCAGTTGCAAACGACTCCGGGGTTGTGGCGCTCATCTGGCTTTACTGGTTGAGAGAGCTGACATTTGTCCACAGACAGTTTTTCCAGATCATGTGGCCAGCATGAATAAGCTGCTTCTGGTGAAACCAGAGCAGTGCACAGAAACGCTGTTTACCTTCCCACCACAGCGGTACCTATTTATCTACTTGCACTTTGATGTGCTTTCAAACTGCTAGGTTGGCAGGAGCAGGGACCGAGCAAAGGGAGCTCACCCAGTCACGGGACTTCGAACCGCCAACCTTCCGATTGGGAAGTCCAAGAGGCTCAGTGGTTTAGACTACAGTGCCACCTGAAAGCATGACCTAATTGCAACAACCCTCTCCTCTGACGGTTTGCTCCTGCATGAGCTTGTCCACCAGTAAAGATCTGCTCTTGGTCCTGCCTTGTCAGTAGAGAAGCTATGACTGTGGAATGCTCTCCTTATGGAAGTTCACTTGCTAGAGCCCTTTTCATTTTAGTGTTGTTTTAGCATGCTTTTATCTTATCATCCAGCTGTTGTTTTATATGGTTTGATTTTACTCCTGTTCTGTTTACTTTCTTTTGTTCATTCTGTTGTTTTAACTGTAACTAAGTGTGTGCAGTGGTTTTTGGCAAATTCCAAGCAGAGGTGGGGTGCTTCAAGGAATTCTCGGCTTTCCTAGGCAAAGCAGGATATTTACAAGGTGTTCTTAGTTGAAGTGGGAACTCCCTCTCCACAGCACCTTATGGTACCTAAGCACATCAAACACCCTCCAAAAGCTGCAGCCAAATATCTGTGAAAAGCAGAACTAATGACTCCAAGCTTCTGCAAACCCCGTGGTTTTTATTTATAAGGAAAATGCTGGAGGGGACAGCAAACACCAGGGTGTGGAGAGGGAGGAAAGCTCTATTGTGACTGACAGCGCAAGCTTGTAATCAGTTGGAATGATTTAGTCTCCCTCTCCAATCCCAGGACTTTGCAGGAGGCATGTTGACACAAAATAGCCTCTTGGCTTGATGTTTCTTGCTCTTTACAAGTTATTTCTCTGAGGCCAGTGTAACCTCCTGCTCACACTACTCAAACCACTGCAGTTGTTTAAAATCACCAATTTCCCCCTCAGTTTGGCTCCCTCTCTGCTTTACTCAAACCTATGTTGATGTTTAAAACCACCAATTTCCTCTCAGTGTCTCTTCTGCTTCACTCCCATGCCATTGGCACTGATGTTGTGCAAACTGTCTTCTCTTTTGCCCCCCTGCACCCTCCTTGTTTCATGCAAATCAGATTTAAAATGTGGTATTAGCAGGATTTGAGAAGGGGGTTTGCATGAATCTGCTTCTGCATTTGTGCTCCTGTGAGAACTATGGGAGAACTATGGTAAATCAATGGGCTTTATGGTATAGTTTCAGATAGTGTTCTTCTATTCTCTCTCTTTCACTTAGCTTCTGGAACTAATTTGAGTAGCCTGTTGTTAATGGGAATTTGAATACAGTCCTGAATCAATACTCTTTGGGGCCTCCAGCAGGTAGAGGTGTGTATTTTCTCAAGGTCGCCCAAGGTCAAACAACAAGACTACTGTTAGTATGGCTTTCCCACTCCCCACCCATAAAATTCAGTATGTGGCCAAAGGTCAAGAAAATGTGATGAAAAATGATGGGCAATAAAATGCATCCGAAACATGTATCAGTCTGTACTTAATCAATATTTTCTCTCTCTGCAGCTCATTTAAGTAAAAGCTATAGGCAGGTTATCCCTACTTCTGCTAATATTGTTTTGAAGCTGTTTAAAGCTTTTATAAATCAGGATTCCATTGCTGTTTCCACATTGCAAAAAGCAGATAAAGTAGCGGGGGGGAAATGTAATGAAATAGAAAAGCAGTTCTGGCAAGGCAATTTAAGGCAAACAAATACATCAGAATGTTGGCTTAAGATGTACTGAGCAAGAATGCACAAAGGGCTTTGGTAATCTACCTTCTGCAGTTATTACTCCTGAAATTATAGCCTGGTGAAGAACATGAGGGGAAAGTTCTTAGGAACAGGAACACTGTAGTTAAATGTTCTCAACCTATTGCATCTTAAAGGGGAAAAGAACCCATTGGTTTAGGCATGATCCCTACCAGCCCCTTAGTATCATTACTGTCTGTGCAGACAAATAATATAATTACATCTAGAAGAAGTATGTATTTTGCTATATTAAGAGGAAATTGGTGGATGGATAATTATACATACAAATCAGAACTTTCAAATACAAAACATCAGAATGGAACATCCATTTGTTTTAGCTGGGTATGCTGAGTAGCTTAAAAGATACATGAAGTCAAAGTGCTTGTTTGTTAGATGGAATGTGGCCTAGCGTTAGCAGAACTAGAAAGCAGACTAACTAAAATGTCCTCTATATTAAAAACCTAAGGTGGAATTCAACATAGCACTAAGGAGATCACTCCACAGCACCAGCATGTCCAGTGAAATGAATGTGACTTTCCTTCCTGTGTGTTGCTCTGGGGGTTCCCCTGACTCTCCAGAGTATATTTGGGGAGGCACAGATGGCTCGTGGTTATATGGTGGGGGAGGAGAATGAGAGCCAGTGTGGTGTAGTGGTTAAGAGCGGTAGTCACGTAATCTGGGTAACTGGGTTCGCGTCTCCGCTCCTCCACATGCAGCTGCTGGGTGACCTTGGGCCAGTCACACTTCTTTGAAGTCTCTCAGCCCCACTGACCTCACAGAGTGTTTGTTGTGGGGGAGGAAGGGAAAGGAGATTGTTAGCCGCTTTGAGACTCCTGAAGGGGAGTGAAAGGCGGGATATCAAATCCAAACTCTTCTTCTTCTTCTTCTTCTTTCTGGAAATGGGTGGTTGAATCTATCTCATAATATGGATATTATTTGTATTAAACTGCCAAACTTTCAAAATGAAATGTGCATTTTGGAGTATCTCTGTAGGAAAATTTTCATTTTGGTTTTTATGCCACTAGAGACCAAATACTTGATCAAACAGCGGCTGCTGCCCCCTGCCCACAGCATCTGCATCATCTGGCAATAGCCTCACTCTGCACAACAATAGGGCCAGCCCTGGATGGTGAGGTCTTAGAGAATGAACAGCAGGTGTACTGATTTGACATCTACCAGCCACGAAAGAACTGTACTTGTCTTAAAAGTGGAGCAGAGAATGGTTGGATCGGCATAAAAAGCAGAATCCAAAACAATTTTATACCTCCCCTCCTCTTTACTTACTGATTTCCTTCTAGTTCAGTACTATAATGACAGATCAGCTATGGGGAAAGTTTCCGTATTAGGGAAGCAATGTGAGGTTCTAAGAAACCAGTAAACCATCTACTACTTTGTTTTTCACCTCTATGCCTTCAGGATGTCGGTTAGAAACACAAACACAACATAATGGTGGCGAAAATCATAGTCCATGAAGGTAATAACTTGTGAGGGTCAGGGCATGTGGCTGGCAGAGAGATGTGAGCTCATGACACAAAGCAATGGCAATTTTAGGTTGGCTGTGCCTGCCTTGTAAAACTGAATTCGTGGATATTAGTAAGTAATATGACAGCTATGTAAAAAAAAAAATTTAACCCTGTTGTGCTCCAGTCATCATCTCCAATACAATAAGAAAAGAAGATCAAGTACAGCAGTTAGTGAGGAAAAGGGGGGATAGGTCTTACCTAAAGCATCATGTATTGACTCAAAATTCTGCTTTTTACATTCCTTGTCTAATGATAAGGGGAAACACAATATTTGTTCTGTACCAACCTGCCACTGCCTCCTCTGAGTCCCCTCTACAAGGCAGATATATGGGAGAATAGAGAGGTCTACCTTCTCATCCAGTTGGGCTTTTGCTGAATACTTTATACCATGATGATATGGAACACCTACATCTTCATGGAATTATTATTGACCATTTAATGGATATGATGGGGTAAGGAGCACCTCTTTCCTTAGTGACTAGCCACCATATCTGGAAATCTGACATCAGCCAAGAAATACAAACTGGCAATTACACCTCCTGTAGAACTCTGCATGACAGGAATTCAAAGGTCAACTATGCCTTCTGTTTCACCACTTCCTCCTTTTACTATTCTGCAGGTGAATGGATGTAGTTCAGTAGTAGAGTGTGCATTATTTGCACATAGAAGTTCCAAAGTTTAATTCAGGTGTGGCCAATGTGGTGCCCTTCAAATATTGTTGGACTACAACTCAAATCTACCCCAGCCAGCTGGTCAATGGTCAGGGAGGATGCTTGTTGTATCAACAACTTGAGAGCAGGACATTGGCTACCCCTGCTTTAATACCTAGTATGTCCAGGTACTGGCAAAGCAAATTGCAGGTGACCCCCAACCCAGATTGGGCCCACAGCAGGTGAAAACCCCTTACCACATGCTAGGACTCCGATCTGGATTATGAGCCCCACACTGGCTATTTGTCAAAGAGAAGCCCTGCATTTAAAAGTGGCAGCTATGTGAGTAACATTACTTGTAGCTTGGCTCAAATCCCACTGTCTGAATCCCATGATCACCACTGCCAATCTGTATGGAGTAAAGAATACTGAGCAAGATAGTCCAATCTTCTGATTTTGTAAACAACAACAAACCGGATTCCTATGTTCTTATTTTGGATAGTTGCTTCGACTGCATTATTTTGTTTTGTGGAGTGATCATCTTAGAAAGGCTTTGGTAATAGGGGATCTTTACCTATTACAAGTCTTTGGATCAGTTGACCCCTTGCAGCACCAACATGTTATCATTTCTCTCTTATTTCTGAAGAGGTAGCTGGCCTTTCTCTTTTATCTTGGTGTCCTTCTAATCTAGATTATGCTCATTATGGATAATGATCAGGCAATGTGACATCCATTGTAGATTGGTGTAGAAGTACAAAATTGAGAAGTAATGGTTGTGCCAGCAGGGGAAGTAGCTCAATTCATCTTGCTATGTTCATTCCTGGTTTGTATAATAATGTTGTCCTTTTCTTTAGCCTCCAACTCCCCCCCCTTCCTTTCTCTTGCACACCACCCCCTGTTTCTTCCCTTCTGCACTTACTGTTTGCCATTTGCCCTTTATAAATAATCGACTGCCCTCAGGGCTCTTCATGCTGCTAAAATTAAAATACAGACTCATTTCCAGCTCCTTGGGGGGGCCACAAGGCAACATGAGGAATTAGTGAATTGTTTGAGTTTCCAACCCTTTTTCCTCATGATAAAGTGGAGATACATTTTGGGGGCGGCTCCTAATTAGTTCTTAACACCAGTGACAGATTGGCCTTTTAAGCACCTGCTGAGCTTCTTGCCTTGCTGATGTCCCTACAATACCTGTGGGTAGCCTTTAAAAAGGGAAAGGAAGTGCCTGAGTGCGATGCATCTGCCTCAGAGTACAGCAGCAATGGACTGATGCAACCCTGAGAGTCCCCAAGGAAACATTATTCATTATGTATTTACAGTTATTGGATTAAAACTTTGTAATGTGCTCTGTTCAATTAATAATAATACCAAGTAGGCCGAGCTACAAAATGCATTGTGCCTTTTAAAAGCTCTAATATAGGAAAAGACAAGCAGTTTGTCCTAATGAATGCATCTAATTGGTGCACTTTATTATAAAACACTGGAACAGCATTTTTCACCAGGCAGTTCTATTTGTAACAGGCTGTCTCCAGGATGTCAGGGTGTAATAAATGTGCTGCAGACTAGAATTGCTGATTAGCATTTCTGGAATCCCAGGAACTTTGTGGTAGCTGTTTGCTATCACAGGAAGATCTTAGAGCCCTTTGAGATGGATGCTGAGAACCATCGCCTGTCAGGGTCAGCCATGAGGTCTTGCATTTTCAGACTCCCCAACTGCTAATTTGTGTGTGGACTATTATGTGATCACACATCCTGTGGTAGCAAAACTTAACTCTTTTTAACCTCAGACTTCAGATAACTAAGGTGTGATGTATGTTTGAAGTAAGAGTGAGAAAAAAAGCACACACATGGAGAAGTCATTTCTGTTTCACTTTCTTTTCGAGTAACTGACAGTGTAAATAACACGGCTGTGAAAAATCACAGAGACAAAGGTGGGTATACCTAAGAATTCATAGCTATTACACATTGACCTGAGGGAGGAATTATACAACCATTTTGACATAGTGTTTACATGCCCCCACATGACTTTTTGTTCTGTGAACAGGTTTCTAAATGATCTGAGATGTCTCTGATTTGTGTTGAGATTGTTAATCACATATTTTGACTGAACCCATATTCACAAAATTAGTCATCTTACTTTGAAGCAAGCTTGTGGTGGCTTTACTGTGAATCACACCAGAGGGAAAACTGTGGGCATGAAAGTATGGCTAAGGTCTGGTTCAGACATGCCTGGGTATCAACTGATTAAAGTACACATGACGACTTACTGTGGATCAAGGGAGTTGCAGTCCAAAAGATTTGGGGGTAGAAAGCTGGGAAAGGCTGCTGCAAACAAGTGTTATATATGCATTAGGAGTGGAGAACCTCAAGTCTGGGGCCAAATACTCTCCACCAGGGCTCCTTTTCTGCTCTCAGGCTGTCCCCAGGTCAGACCTGCTCCCCAACCACAACTTCTTTCCTAAGACCATCCCAATTGCCACCCTTCTTCACCTCCTCCTTGATCACTTTTGCCTGGCTGGAATAGGTCACTGGAACCAGATAAGGACTCTTGTCTACTTGGATGGAAGATAGAGGTGTGTGTCTGTCTGTTTGTTTGTTTGTGTTTGTGTTTGTGTGTGTGTAGAAGTTAGCCAACTGTACAAATATAGGATTTATATTCATTGTTCTGCTCACTTTTTGCCCCTGGCCCCGCCCACCATTTGTGTGTCCCCAAAAAAACTTGTTCAGAAAGGAATGAGATCCTTGGGCTAAAAATATTTCCCATCCCCGGTATACAGAGCTAAGAATGTAATGATAGGGAGGTTAAATCATTGGGTATGCAAGGCTCCATTCTTTCAGACTTATTCCCCAATTGCAACATGGGTATAATAATAAGGATCTACTGCTAATCATATTGACATAGTATATGTGATACATTTTTAACATTCTCAAGTGTTAATAAATACATGTACTATATGCATATGATAAAATGAAACAATCTGAAGAAGAATAAATATAGATTTGCTGAATCCCTAAGAATCTTTTAATATCTTTCTTTACAAAAGAAGTTTCTTTAAAGTTAGCATGGCCTGTTATGAAATGCAGAATCTTCAAAGTGGTAATGTCTCATATGTGTAGGATTCCCCTCCCCTATGCACAGTTGCTGGTTCCCACCTAATACTTTTCATACCATACATTTTCATTGTAGAAAGCCATATTCTTATAATAGGAAAATATTGTGGTTCCCATATATCCTGTAGCCTCACAGCAAATAATCATCTGTCAATAACATCCTCCTTTTGCTGGTAGGGCCACAAAGGAGATGAAATGGCAGCTTTCAAATATGATACACTTGATGCTCTAATAATCTCATATACAGAAGAAAAGAATGTGAACCTTGAACTGGGATTCTTTTATGTGTGCTTTCCGTAAGGTAGAGATAGTCTTCATGTTTCTCTTTTAACAGCATTGTGTCAGCAAGCATAATCATTCTCCCCTGCCGCTTTGAAACAAGTATACAAAAGATGAGGATGCCCCTTAGAGGAACTTTAATCTTTTCAGATGCTGGAGGAAAGCTCCAATCCCAAGAGAGGCACACTCAGATTTTAACGCTCTTCATTTCTTCACACATCTTACATTGAAAGTCAAAGCTGTTTCACATTCCTCACTAACATTTCAAGTGAACATGATTCCAGAATATTATGAAACTACAAAACTCTCAACTTGAACTTTGCAGATGATTTGTTTGTATTACTTACCATAGCATTATTTTGGTCACATCAACTGCTTCTTTGTGTGTGTCAGAGAAGACCTACAGGACTCCAAGGTGGCATCTGCTTAAGGTTATCTTACTATTTCATATGGTGGTGGATATAGGGCATGTCTCTATTGCCACAGTTGTACCCTTGGATCTCTCACATATCAAGCATCTGCTGTGTTCAGTGGAATTTCTCAGCATGCAAATAGGAGTAGTAACCCCCCCCTTCCCACAACCACCATTTGAAAAGAGGGTATTGAGGGTCAATTCTGGCTATTTCATTTTTTCTTCCCAAGTGGAGCTCACCAGTCAGTTACTCCCCACATTTTTGCTTCAATTCTTTATCCTGTGACATCTTTGGTTTATCACTCCCTTGCTGACTTGTTCTGCTACTTGACTGACACCATATGCTGAGGAAAGGCTTTGTGAGCAGGGGAATAACTATAATTGGTCCAGAGGCAGATAGAGCTAGGAGGCTTCCCTGCTCTTGCCTCTTTCTTCATGGCTTTGTATTGTCATAAAGCCACTGACCCTCTTTGAATTGCTTTATGCTGCTCTTATTCTGTGCACTGAGTTTTCCTTAAGGGAGTGCTGGTTGGACTGTAGCCCTTACAGACACCATGACAGTACAGTTCCCTGGGGTAAGATATCATACAAAGCGTATGTATATATTAAAGCACAGTCCAGAGATTTGGGTGGACCTTCAGTTAAATGCTGCTCTAAATTTGAAATAATTTCCAAAAAATCTGATCTGTCCATCAGGTAAAGGCAGTTGAAACTTACCTGTATGCTCCCTGGCAAACAAACAAAAGAAACCATCTATATTCTCAGTCAAAGTATCTCCTAGGATTACTTCTCCCCACCCCACCCCCACTGAAAAGGGCAAAAGGCAGCCATACCCAATGAGCACTTAACACATAATCCTTATTTTTCAAAGGCAATGAAATGATAACTCGAATAATTTCCGTGCTATTAAAAGTACAATTCTGCTTTCCTTTCTTCAAAAGAAAACTGTGTCATCCAAAGACATATTTCCTCCCTCCCTCCATAGCTTACATTTTCAATTGATTAAACCTGAACCGGAATGTTCCTTTTTGGGTCAAAGACTGCTATTGCCCTTTTAACTTGCTTTGCAGAGCTCCTAGGCCTGAAGTTTGTCAAGCATAAATGTCAATATAGTAGTCAAAGCATATTGCCATATACACTAAAACAGTATTATTATTACAAGCAAAATACATGAACTGAATCCACCCAGTTCTGTTACAAGCATCACACATTTGAAGCATCACACTTTATAGCACACACACAGTATTTTGAAATAAGAATCCATCCATTGATGCCTTTCAGAGCCAATTTTTTCAGGTGCATATTCACTTTGGCTTTGATATTTAAAAAAGCTATCGCTTAGAAAAAAAATATGAACAACCTGAACATAAAAGGGCAATGGAGGAGAATGCACAATACACAGTAGCTACCACTAAAATATCCCATTAAAATATCCCATTAAAATTTTAAAAATTCCGCTAATAAACAAAAAATCATATATTAGACCTTTAGTCTTTCACCAGCTTAATGCTAATTTCCAGAGCTGAATCTTGATTCCCGAATAGGTTGGAATTTAATATTAACTTAAGCATTTCTCTCTCTCTCTCTCTCTCTCTCTCTCTCTCTCTCTCTCTCCCTCTCTCTCTCTCTCTCACCCACACACCCACACACTAGTTCACTGTGTGGTATGTATTTTGGAAACCTGTTTGTTTGCTATGCATTTGGACACCTGCTAAGATCTTATAACCAAATTTTGCATGATGGCTCCAGGGATCAAGGAGTATGCTTGCATATAATTAATGGCATTTTGAATCAAGATGGCAGACTGAAATTTTCAAAACTGCACTATTTTCTTTTGTTCCTTTGAATTCCCAAGCAATGCCAGACACAAATATGTTTGTAATTTAATATATTTATGAATAGATGCTGTAAAAAGTATATGCATGCACTCTGTTACTTTTAAAATCATATATCAGTAAATATTTTCAAAGCTCGTATAATATACCCCACTTAAAGAATGGTATGTTAATCCACTTTACACATTTACTGGGGAATTTCTAGTTGATCAGTAGAGGTCAGTCCATTAGAGTGAGTGGACCTCAGTTTGCCCTCTATCAGCCTCCTGCTTCGTAATGTACAACTGGTACAGAGAGTGGCAGTGCTTGTCAACTTCCTCCTCTTTAGTTTCAGTGTTGTTGAATGCTGTAGGAAGGAGCATGGTCACAAACCTGGAATTAGTTGACTCTGCTTTCTCTGGCTCTGACTACTGTTGACCTCCCGTCCTTCCACCCTACCAGTGGAACTACTAGCAACTGTGGCAATTGTTATGGTTGCGGCTCCTTTGGTTTCACAATGGAATGATAAGATGGAATAGGCTGTTGACTTTATCATTCCTGGGCATCTGCTTTAGACATGATCCTGCTGGATCAAGCCAGCGCCCCCTCTAGCATCCTGTTCTCACAGCAGCCATAGGTCTATAGGATGCATGCAAGTAAGGCCAACAGTACTCTCCCCTTCTGGAGTTTCCAGCAATTAATATCTAGACGCATACTACTTCTGACAGTAGAGGTAGAACATAGCCACTAGGCCTTGCAGCCATTGATAGACTTATTCTCCATAAATTTGTCTAATCCCCTTTTGAAGCCACTCAATGGCCATTGCTGCCTCTTGTGGGAGCTAATTCCATAGTTTAACAATGCACAGTGTGAAGAAGTACATTATTTTTCTCTGTCCTGGCTCCTCCAACATTCAGGTTCGTTTGTTGGTCCCAAGTTCCAATATTATAAGAGAGAGAGAGGGAGGGAGAGAACACCATTTTCCCTATCCACTTTCAGTATAATCTCAAACATGTCACCTTTCACTCACATTTCTCTAAACTAAAAAATCTCAAATGTTGTAACCTCACCTCATGAGGAGCTGCCCAATCCCCTTGATCATTTTGGTTGTCCTTTTCTGAACCTCCCCAATTCTGTGATATGCTCTTTGAGGTGAGGTAACCAGAACTATAAACAGAATTCCAAGTGTGATTGAACCATAGATTTGTATAATGACATTATTGGTAGTTTCATTTTCAGTTCCTTTCCTAATGATTTATAGCATGGATTTTACTTTCTTCACAGCTGCTGCACACTAGGACAACATCTTCATCAAGCTATCCACTGTGACCCTAAGGTCTCATTCCTGATCAGTCACTGACAGTTCGGAGCATATATGTATAATTAAGATTTTTTTTTTGCTACAACATGCATCACTTTAACAATTGTTTCCATTGAATTTAATTTGCCATTTTATGGGTCCAGTCATTCAGTTTAGATACATCTTTTTGGAGCTCTTTGCACACACACAACCCACATTTAACCACTCTGAACAATTGAGTATCACCAGCAAATTGGTTACCTCACTGCTCATCCCTAAGTCTAGATAATTGATGAAGTTGTTGTTTAACTTTCTTACCCACCCTTCACCATAAACTCCCAGGGTGGATTATTGAAATATAAAGTGCAAGGTTTAAATCCAGTTAAAATCAGAATCGTATGGTGTCTTCATTTATATATATCTCAGCTGTCAAAGGCCAAACTATTAATTCTCAAAAATGTTGGGGGAAATGGGGTGCATCTTCATGTTTGTTAACAGCTAAGAAACCAAGATCTTTATAAAGTGTTACGCCAAGTATTTATTTCAGATAAAGAAATACTTTTATTATTGTGGGCATGGGTGTGATATTGTGCTGCTGTTTATTACTCATAAACCATTCCACCACACTTGCATACTTCAAGTCTTAATGCAGATGATAATTCATGGAGACCTGTAATAGGCTTATTAAAATCAGCCATTACAATCTTATTATTGTTCAATACTGATATTGAGGCTGATAGTAATAAAAAGGGATGTGGCAAGGTAGAGAATAAAAAGTCACAAAAACAAGATAATCAAAACATTATGCATTCTTTGGAATTTGAAAATTTTGATGACTGAGAGAGCCATATAGTATGATGAAAGTTTTGTGTAATGCAAGAAAGAAAGATTTAGGATGCAATTTATCTGCCTCATCCAATGTCTTGCTGGGCTCTCACCAGCAGGAAGGAATGAAAGAACAGTTCTTTTCCTACGTGCGCGCGCGCGCGCACACACACACACACACACACACACACACACACTTTAAAACACATTTGAACTACATTTCCCCCCTCAAACAATTCTGGGAACTGTAATTTGTTCAGAGTTCCTGGGAATTGCTACTGTGTGAGAGGTAAGCTAAAGAATCCAACATTCTTCAAGGGAAATGATGTGCTTTGAATGATGTGCTTGAATAGGCTGTGTAGAATCATAGAATCATAGAGTTGGAATAGACCACAAGGGCCATCGAGTCCAACCCCCTGCCAAGCAGGAAATATTGTATACACAGCAAAATTCTCGTCTGCTTCTTTCCTGATTAATCTTTCCTTTAAATAGTCCCCCCCCCCATTGCGAACAAATGAGAAGGAAATAAAGGATGCAAGTTTTCTATCTGGATTGCGGCTATGCTGAGTGATTGTGAGAGCACTGGATCCATTAGATCCAGCGCTTCTGCTGGTCTGGCCCCAGGATGCCCTCTTAAAGATCCTACTGATGTTGGTAGGACAAGGGCTGTGGACATTTCTTTGGCAATGGGGATGAGATGTCTGACGTCAGATTCCTCTTTCCCAGGTCTGCTTCTAGAGAAGGGAATCTAATATTTCATACGACACTGATATGCCCTTTCAGGGATCATAAGGTTACGGGGTTAAGAACAGACTCATTTATTTTTGTTTTTAAGTACTTCAAATCACATGTTCTCCAAGCATACTGATCCCTTTATTTCATTTGTCGGTAGTGCAATTTTGGCTCCAATCCTGTTGGCTCTCATCACCAACTGAAATAATTGTTAGAGGGAGTAATGCTAGCCTATGTCTGTATCCTTTAACATCTGGGTACCCCCATTAAAAGGGCCTGGGAAGAAGTATTGCTATCCAGGAGCCCACATGGGGGCTGGTGGGCCATAACACCCCTTCTGGTTGGGGGCATCAGCAGGAATGTCACACTTTAAATACATGTCAAAGGGTGGCCGTCATGCCAGGGCCAACCCATCCCTTGTTCTACCAGTAGACTGGCTGTTGGAGAGCAGATACTTACCCAATGCTTTTGTGAAACCAGCTTACATTTGTAATCAATAAAGTCGTGGCCTGATTTACCCCATTAATAGTCTCCTGCATATGATTTACCGCTGGCAATCCCCATCGGTAAGCAGTGTGCCTTATGCACCTGGGACATACAATAATGCCAACCCATGTCTGTCTGCTACCTGCACATGGGAATTATTTAGCATGTTTATATATCACTGTTTGGTAAACCATGATGAATCTGCAGATGGAACAGGATTGGGTAACTACAGTAAATGATCATCTGTGTTTGTAACAATGGGTTATCAAGCTGGTCAAACAAGCTTGTAATAAATTTTCCAGAACCTTAACAAGAGCAAGATATACCAGGACTCACTGATGTGGAAAAACTCCAAATCTACCTTTAAAAGAACAACATCTTGACTGACTGGGCATTCAATAATTTCCCTTCAGATATTACTTCTCCTGCCCCCTGCTTTACTGTTACTATTTCACTTTCATTGACTCAGTGTGGTGCCTGTTCAGGTGCTTGCAGCATTTGGTCTGGAGTATGTTTACTTGCAGACATGCTCAGTATTCCATTCCCTTTCTTCTCCTGGCTTACTCCAGCAAAAGAAAAATTGATCCACTATTTGTTTAGGGCATTCACCCCCCCCCTCCCCAATTTAGTTTTCATTAGAAGGTGCAAACTTTTTGTTACAATTTGTTTTGGTCAAGCATTGTTATGGAGGAATTGCAGCTTCTCTGAAAAAACACCCAGATCAGCTTATTTCCTTTTCCATACGTAATGGATTGGGAATCTTCTTTTTTCCTGAAGATTTCATAAAATAAGCATATTCTAATGATGGAAGCATATATATTTGCACCCCTTTGCCCATTTCATTCATTATGAGTCACAGTGGGAGAAACCAGGATGATACCAGCAGCTCTCTGTCATATTAAGGATAAATGTCTTCAGAAGATTTAAGGATAAACAAAATCCTTTGCTCCTGAATTTTGAACAAAGCCTTTGAGTTTCTAGAGTTTAAGGGTTAGCATTGGAGGGGAAATATATTGTCTGGAATTGAGAACTTTTCTGAATCTTTCATCTATTAAAATATATATCATTATTATTACCATGCTATTTGAGGTGCAGTTGTCATCTTCATATATTTGCTCTTCTCTTATATCTTCTGTAAATCATACATGCTAGGGATATCAGAACAGTAAAATAAATAAAGGTACAAAGTGCTATGCTTGAAGTCTGGTTGATGTATTTGTCTTACTGTGCAACCAATAAAGAAATATATAGGCCACTGATGATTACTGCTTTGAATACAATAACCCATTTCCTACCACACATGATATAAGTACCTTAATGGGCCTTTCAGATACCCCCCACATACCCATATAGAAAATACAGGAGGGACCACATGCACTGGCCATGCCCCCTATGGATAAATGCCCTATGTGTGTAGAGTTTGTCCTCGTGATCAAAAGCCCTGGTTGGCATGTCAAAGGGATGTAACTAGTAGGTTCATCAACACTTGGCAGGTAGTGGTGGTCAAGGATTGGCAAGAGCAGTTCTAGTCTCCACTGTCACATTTTGGTCATAACCTCACCATACATTTAAAACTCATTTTAAGAACATGGCTTCACCTAAAGAATCTTGGGAACTGGTCTTTGCCCCTTGCAGATCTACAATTCCCAGCAAGCTATGGTTCCCAAGATTCTTTCGGGGAAGCTATGTGCTTAAATTGTATGGTGTGGATGCAGCCTTAATGGGTGCTTGAAGGGCTCTTATGAACACCCCCAAACGTGGTGTTGTGGTCTAAACCACAGAGCCTAGGGCTTGCCAATCAGAAGGTCAGTGGTTCGAATCCCCATGACAGGGTGAGCTCCCGTTGTTCAGTCCCTGCTCCTGCCAACCTAGCAGTTGGCAGTGCTAGTAGATAAATAGGTACTGCTGTGGCGGAAAGGTAAATGGCATTTTAGTCATGGTGGCCACATGACCTGGAAGCTATCTGTGGACAAAACGCTGGCTCCCTCGGCCAACAAAGCAAGATGAGTGCCGCAACCCCAGAGTCGTCCGCGACTGGACTTAATGGTCAGGGGTCCCTTTACCTGTATGTGTTTTAATTGTATGGTGTGGTTGCAGCCTTAATGGGTGCTTGAACACCCCCAAGCGTCTCTTTAAAAGGCATGGGCAGTGTAATACATCTCTGGGTAAACTGCAGTAGATTTCTAACACTCTAAGGATAGGGGAGAGATTCAGTTTGATTTGCGTTTTAATGCCCACTTATTCAATCTGCACTTCCTGAAATGGTATGTGAACTGAAACGCAGCCATCCTTCAAAACTCACAATGCTCCAAATTTTGCAGACCCTGCTTTTATTATGACCGGTCTCCAAGGAGCTCAAAGCAGGAAAAGTAGCCCTTCCTCTGCCTTTACAGGTAAGAACAAAGCACTAACAGTCCACTCATGCTTGTGGACACAGTTTGTGGAACAGATTTGATTCACAAAAGTTTGCTCACCATGGCATTGGTAGGCAGCCTGCTGCAAATTGGCTAACTGGCTAGCTGCTCTTTGTAGTGACTGAATGAAGAAATGAAATAGAGTGTTTGTTTTTTCCATCTCATTAATCTAAGGGCAGGAAGTCAGCAGGACAAAGGTAGTCCCTTCACTACAGGGGAGACAGTGTCACTAGGATGTTGTGCAAATGGTAATAAATGTAGATTTGGGAGCGGGGGGGGAGGGTTGGGGGGAGTGGGACAGGGTCTGGTCTCCATGTAGGTCTGGGAATGTCCCCTGTTTGACACCCTGGAGAGTTATTGCTAGTCAGTGTAAACAGTAATGAGATAGATGGGGCCAATGGTCTGGCTCAGTAAAGGCAGTTTCCTAATCTCCATCTACTACTAATTTGCAACCTACTACTTAATTTACAAAACAACACAGAACAGCTCCCTCTGCTTCACTGATGCATGGCTCTTATGACACTTTATTCTAAAAAGAAAAACAAAGAAAAGCTGCTTATTTCTTTAAGCAGCAAACTGACCTGAACTGATATCCAAATAATTCTTCAAAATACACTGAAAATGCAAGTGGGACCGGACAAGTAGTGACTGTGTTGCATCATTTCTGAGTAACAGTTGGCAGACAGGTGTACAGTTGGTGCACTTTATTTGAGCCTTACGTTGGTGTTAAAAATATTATTTGTTAATGCTGACTTTTTGGGAAATTATGGCTCACACCTGCTCTTTTATTATATGCTTATTCAGGTGCATTTCAGCAGCACTTACCAAAGTATTAATAATTTATGGACTAATTGAATGCAGCCTATAAAATAAAGTGATCACAATTTATATCATCTTATTAATTAAAGCAAAATTTATCTTGGATAGAGGGCAAGCATAAGTCCTATGCAAAATGATGGCAGCCTTCTACTGCCAGCCCCCTGCCTCCCCTTTGCACAGGAATGTCTTTAGCTCCTAAAACTCTGCCTTTAATATTTGATTAATTTCAACTCTATCATCTCCCATAAATCTAATAAAGTAATAGGAAGCAAAAGTATATACGGGATGAAAATTGCTTCACCAATAAAAAAGGATAATTAATGGGAAGATTCTGTAACGTCTTGAGTACTCATGATGCCCAACAAAATTGTGTCCTATACACACATAAAGAAAGCATGAAATGAAAAGTTCAGATTTGGTTAGCTATCCATCTTCAGGTTTTAATTAGGGATTCAGTCAGGAGTGTACTTTATGAGATGCTTCCATAGCTGCACAACAAACCATAGGATCAGGCTGCAATTGCAAGAAAATATTAAAGCATGAACTCACTATAAAGGCTGATGGGTTTATATAGTGTTCTCTCTCTCTCTCCATTCACATGCTATTCATATTTAAGTTACATTTAAAACATAAATTGAATCCAACTAGCAGAAAATAGTTTTGGTTTCCTGCCTTCATTAACAGGCTTCCGCTTCATGGGAAATGGTTTGCATTCATACCCACTCATTTTGAAATACTTCTGTTGCTAGTGCTTCCTTCTCGTCTAAGAAGGTCATTGTCTCATCAGGATCAACAAACGATCATGAGTGAATCATGAATCACATTGGGAGAAATTCTTTCAAATGATATGGTGCTTTGTAATTTACCAAGTCAAATGACTCAGTTAAGAAATATGTTTTTCTATCAAGATCTGCCTGCCAGACTTCAGATTTCCATGCATCACTTCTATATTGTGCTAAACCTACAAAATAAGTTTTACTTTTTTCACTCTCACTTTTTGTTCTTTTAGTGCGTAACTTTAGGTCAGGAATTTTTGCCCTGCACACAAAAGGAGTAAGCTGTCCACCCGAAACAATGAACACCCTGAGGTAGGAAGGGGGCTAAAAATGACCACAACTTTATTGGTAACAACATATTGGTTTGGAGTAACATACAGTTAGGATCCTGTCATTGGCCAATATCTCTCCTCAACCTGACTGATGGGCACCAGAAAAATGTTTCAGGACTTTCAGACCCAACATAATGCAACCACCTATAGAGGGTCCTACCTGAAACCTGGGGGTGTGACTGTCAGCCTGGCCTCAGGCAGCCTATTTGCCTCTCCTCAACCTAACTGCTGGGCACTAGGAGGATGCTGCAGGATCCATAGGCCCACCACAATGCAGTCCACTCTTTTCTGCAACCTGGGATATCTCTTCCAGCCCCTCAGCTGGAGCTGAGACCTTCACATGCCACCACCCATGGAAGTAATCCTATTACTGCTACGAAAGGCAGAAGCACATGCTGAAAGTTTCACCACTAGCCCTGTATGCAGGCCTGCATGTCTGCCAGCTAAAAATCTGTCCCAGTCTATGAATGGGGTAGTCATATGAGCTCCTCTCATTGGTGTGAAATACACAGACTTTTCTCCTTGACCCATCCATCTTCACTAGATCAGGTGCCCATCACCACACCCAATGTTCTAGCAAGTTGGACCACCAGACTGCAAGCCCCAGGAAGGACTTTGCAACTGGGTCAAAGTTCATTGTGATCACCAGGGCAATTAAGGACATTCCTTTTCCCCAGATCATTCTTGCTAAACTGAATGATCAAACTTCTGGAGAACTGTGTGTGACTACCATCTCTGCAGTCATGAGTACTAGGCCATCCTATGCCATGTTGCACATGTCAAACTAAGAGACTTGAGTTCTGCTGCCAGGACCCAAGTATGGGGCCCACATGGTGGTGATGGTGTGTTGGTGTACCCAATGAATGACGCTATGCCCTCAAATCCAAATTTGCCTTGAGCCTACAAGGTGAAACACTCCATTATGAGCCTGGACCACAGGGAAGGAGTTCTCATCCTGATCTGTGTGCAATCCCTGCCCTTCAACAACTGTCTGAAGTCCAGATTGGCTCTCACTACATCACAACCTGGCCCAGACCACAGTGTAGCACACTCACTCTGAAGCTCAATTGGCTCCCTCCAAGCTTGGTGCATGAGAGACACAAAGATGTAGCAGAGATGGCAACAAGCATTGGCTTCTCCTCATCCTATTACTGAACATAAACAAAAATATATCTGTACAAGAAGAACATTGAAAAATGCAGCAAGAGCCATTCTGCTTGAAACTGATGGATGGTACCAGTGAACTTCTTGATGTTATTTGCCTGTTATTAATTGCACCCTTTGGATTGTTAAAATCTATTTCATGCAGAGCTGGATTATCGGTGACTAACACTGATTTCCCTTTTACTAACTGAGTCAGAAGCAAAAGCAATTTTATATTCATTTGGGATGGTTTGATGTAATGTTTTTCAAATTACAGTCTAGGAACCCGAGATTCTTTAGAAGCTTATTGAGTGATATTCAAAGAGAAGCCCAATATTGGCAGAGAAGCTTTCCTGAACTCACTGCTATCAATCAGACACTAAAAGGTATAACCACCAGGAAAAGTTGAGTGTACACTCTCAGTCCCTGTAAAATGATAGTGGAGCCCAGCAGTCCTAGATAGCACTTGGCTTGTGTGGATTATTTATACAAAAACATTTATATACCACTATTCATAAGAATATCAGAGTGGTTTACAACAATTATACATAAAACCATACAATAAAAATCACATAAAACATGTTAAATACAGAAACCAGCTAAGCCTATGGAAAGATGTATTCACCTGTATAAGCCTGACAGAACAGAAAACTTGAAAGCTGAAACAGAAGGTTCCCTTTAAATCTCTATTGGCTGTATTCCACAATAACGGGCCGCTGACACATTATTATTATTTTTTAAATTCACAATTCTCCGCATTGTTCTGATGCAGTTCTCCAACTGCAACAAAAGTGTACAAAAATATACTAAGAGAAGTCGCACACAAAATTGTACATGTTAGGAAATACAACATACATAAATAAAGTGGATTATAGGAAATTGCTGGCAAAACTAGGCAAAAGTGCACAGAAAAATGTGTAATAGGAGGAATGTGAAGAAAAAATGCATTTTCATTCATTTTTTTTAAAGGAAATGGATACAGAAACAGGGTAAACTGGATTTAAGATTGTAAAAATGAGAAATGGAGAGAAATAAAAATTGATAGGTTTGTTCATCCCTGTTCATAGCTCTGTATATCCTTATCCATAGCTCTATTGCACACAAAAGTAGTATGAAATTCTCTTACTAAATAAAAAGAAAGTATACACAATGGTTTGGTTCCCCTCCCTTTGTTTTTGCACTTTGATTCAAAATAGCTTCATTCACATTCATTTCACTCAACTGTTTTCTGCATCCACAGGCAGAGGCTTACGGAATCTACTCTGCTCTCTTCAATGAAATCAGAATCAAAACTGTATTTTTACCACTGTTATTTGTTTCCACTGCACCCATTCATTTGTTAAATGGCTTGTAAATGATATACACATTAGCATCTCAGCAAACAAGGCTAATGGCAAATGGCATTTTTCTTTCCGATCTCTTTTAATTCTCTGTTTTCTTTCAAATCTTGCTATGCCCAGGGAGAATAATGGGAGCCCGGTGGTGTTTCAGATTAATGTTTTTGAGCTTTAGCCAAACTGCTAGCTAATATTGTCAGTTGGCTAATTTAGTGATGTTCCAGCAAAAAATCATAATTATAGACCAAAAGTATTTGTACTTCTTGTGCTGTGCAAGCAAAGCTAGGGCAACTACTTTAGAGGTGTATAATAACCCTTCTGTCTTTCAGTCCAGGTGGAAGCGGAGACACATCCACCAGATACAGATTGCTCAGGCTAACTATTACCAGCAAGTTTGTGTCCTATGTGTCCTACACATAGTCCCATTTGCAGGGCCACCATCATTTAGTGCAGGGGTGGAGAGCTTTTTTCAGCTAGCGAGGTGCATTTATTCCTGGGGAACTTTCCAGGGTGGTTGAGACCGAAGGCAGAAGTGATCAGAACAATGGCTGTGACTCTTACCTTTGTTCAGTAGGCTACCACCCTGCTACGCAAAAATCAGAATTTTGTGCACACAGAGAGAGATCTTCCTACCCGCTCTCAAAGCTAGCAAGAGGCATGATCACAGCACAAGGGCACATTCCAGCAGAGAAATGCCCTCATGTAGGATGCACACAGAGGAAGGTTGGTGAGGACAGTGGTCTGGGAAGAGTCCCAAGGGCCAAACAAATATCCCTGGTGGGGCACATTTGCCACTCCTGGGCCAGAAGTTCCCCACCCCTCCTTAACATGAATTGGGATGCATATGGAGACAGAGAGAGCAAGTTCTTCTATTGTGGTTGAAATGTTTTTTTGCAAGCACAGCAAGCCTAAAAATAACAGCAGCTGGATCTACGCTTTGGTGTAGAGCTTCCCCGTACAACCATGGCAATGCACATGCTGAGAAATTGCCATTCTTCTCACAGGTATGGGGAAAACTGAATAAATAAACTGACACATAGGCATAAAATATTTTCTATGTGTTTGATTTGCTTTGTTTGCTTCTTGTAGATTTCTCACTTAGTGGGAGAACAGAATACTTCAAAGCTGGAGGAAAAATGGCTGTTCTGTTCCTTAGATCATCCAACTATCATGGTAAAAAAAAAAAAGCAGCTAATGGACAAATGCCCTGTGTGCATGTTGGTTTGGGCTCTTGTGCAGCAGATTGTGGCTTCCAGTGCTACCAAAGGAATATACAAAACCGTCTTATACAGAGTCCATCTAACTGTGTACACTGACTGAAACAAGGACCTTCTGTGTGGATGCTCTACTAAAAATGCTCTACCCTTCTCCCACATTTTGGTGTATGCCCATTCATTTTATATTCATTTCTTTTCCTTTGTGTGCTCCATAAATCTGGGAACAGCGCATGCTAGAGATTCCAGATCACATAAATATCCTTGATAATGGCAAGCATATGACCCAGTGAGTGTGGTTCTCCTTTTCTCCCTCCATGTGTTTTAACACGGACATAACTTATTTTAAATTAAGGACACAATTACTCCCTATCTGCAACAAAACTGTTTGAAAGAAAATGAAAAAGGTAAAAATCAACATTTACTAAGTTTTTTATTTGCTATCTGGCATTTCTTTAGACCACTCACTAATTAATAGCTGCCATACGATGAAGGTTGATTAAGTATGAATGGAGTAAAATACCAAATAGCAAAAACATTTGCAACCATTCTGAATTTGTGCATTTGTGTACTCTGAGCCACATAAACAACAGAATTTGATCTACATACATAAACTTCCCAATTTGTTTCAAGCAGTAAGCCTATTTGCGCAATAGATCTTTATTTATGCAGTAAATGGATGCACAGGCAAATCAGCTTCACAACACTAACACCAACTTCCCAAATTGCATTCAGAATAGTGTTTCATGCTTTGTTGGACGATTTTAAAGAAGGCTTCCTAATCTTGGTGCATTGAGTTTATTTTACCGAGAATATTTTATTATTTATTTACTTCATTTATTAAATTTCTATACCACCCATCATCCATGGATCACAGTTTGAAAGGCCATAGAATGTTTAATTAGCCAAAGGCCTGGAAGAAGAGGAATACCTAAAGATAAAGGTGACAAAGGTGCCAGGTGAGATTTCTAACAGAGTTACTTTCTGATGCTGTCATTATTTTGAAAGCATGGTGTTGAGATTACCTACTCACTCTTTGCTTCATGCTAATGTGCCTTCATGTGATTGGGAAGAATCATGCAGGGTTCCTGTTCACATGGGAAGTCTATGTATATGCAGATACAGTATGTGTGGGTATGAACTTTCTCCAGATATTCATATGAATTCATAAAGCCTGGGATTACGGTACATAACCAAGGGTTCAGACAAAACTGAGTGGACATTGATGGCCTTAAAGGAGAAACTCATACTAGGCTTGTTGACTCCAATCCAGTGTTTGAGTCTTAAAACAAACAACATTAGAAGCATTGCTTATCAATAGCAGCATTGCTGTGTCATTGTTCTGGTATACGTGTTGCAGGAACCACTCTCATTAAATAGTAGCTACTCATCCTGGATTATAAAATACCAGGAAATTAAGGGCCTTCAGCCCCTGAATCCATAACCAGCTCCAAACAACCTGTGTCTCATCCATCCAATTATTTTACTTATTTGCTTGGGCCACTCATTGTTCTTTATCTTTAATTGGAGTTTGACCAGACAGTGCTCCAAACAGAAGACACTTTCAAAGAGAGGATTATCCTCTAACAACCATTCAAATGGAGGACTGCTCTCTATAAAGTAGGACACATGACCATTCTTATTTCATCTCTGTTCCCAAAATTCTGCTCATTTTCTGTCAAAAAGTTATAGCCTCACAGAATGCTTTCTTTTCTTTTCTTTTTTTGAACAATAAAAAAGAGTCTTGTATACTGGTTCAAACCATAAAACTTCTAGCAACTAATGGGATTCTACAGGGTTTTACATTATTGGCAATCAGCTCAGAATTCGGTTCTAGGAAAAAAAGAACACTCATAACTCTTTGGTGTAAATATATTTTTATTGTTTTTCTTTTCAGTAATAGTTATTATGGCCTATGGCAGTTACTGATAATTATGGCACAGGAATGAGAAATAGCCTACAAACTAAGCAATCCTTCAGTCCTTCGAGGAAAGCTGGCAGAACTTAAACCCTTAAGAAAAAAAGAAAAACACCTCATTTTTTTACTATAATCATCTTTCTGTTTTCCTTGTGCTTTGTAGCTCTCCTGTGTTGATCTAAGTAAACATTTTTTTAATGGGCTTCTTCACCATTCTCTCAATTATTTCATACTTGCTGCAGGGGGAATGGCATTCCTTATTTCAATATCTATTTTCATGTGCCATGGCTCTGTCAGCTTATAAATATTTTTATTCAAGATTTTCCCCCCATGGTGCATTGGTGGTAAGAGGCTCAACAAAATCTCCAACTCAATGCATGCAGTGTGAAAGAACAAGAGAATATTGTGGCCCTCCAAATGGTTTTCCCCTCCAAATCCCACCAGCACAATCTAGCATAGACAGTAGTCAGGGATGAAGAAGGTGTAGTTCAACAACTTCCTTACCACTTGGTCCTTGGCCTCTACAAAGGATTAAAAGGATAATGTAGCAAGTAATATGAAAGTCCTCTATCTGAAACCCTGGAGAGACCAGACCAGGGTAGACAACATGGTACCTTCCCAACATCGTTGGACTACAGCTTCCTTCATCAAGTGGCAATGCAAAACTGCAGTCTACAACATCTGAGAGAAACCCAGTTCGCTACATGTCAAAAATATTCAGATTTAGTATAAGGCCACTTCCCATGTGCATTATATAAAATATGCCTCAATCACCACCTTAGTTTCCTTACATCACATTACCCTTAATAACTATCAGCTCTTCCCATTGTCTAGCTCAGAAACCCTTCATGTTCCCTGCCACCTGGCAGGGATGGGTGATATGACTTTTCCAGTCATGAGTCCCGTCATTGCTAGCATTCTGGAGGACAGTCAAACCTTTGGAAAGGGTGTGCTTCTGAACTTGCTGCTCTTCTGTCTTCCTGGCACAAGACTGTTTCAATGCACAGAACTGTTTCAGTGCTTCATTTTGACTCAGTTGTTTGCTGACTTTAGGGGGTGGTGGTCTACTTTTATACAAAAAGGTAGGGTGTAAGTATTTTTAAAAACAATCTTAATTAATCCTTTGCAACAGAGGTGGAGAATCTGCGGCTATCCAAATGTTGTTGGACTGCAACTCCCCTCAGCTCCAGCCATGATTGGATTCAAGGGGCAGCAACTTCTGGGAGGGCCACAGGTTCTTCACCTCTGCCTTACAAGGTTATTTACTATCATTTCCCTCTATTTCTCCTTTCACTTACAGGTCCATGCCCTCTCTACCAAGTTTATTCCTGTGCCTAGACTTCTAGTCTCTATTTATCAATCCACTTATCCAAGCTAGACTCAATTACAGTAGTACATAGCATTGCCTAAACCAGTGTTTCCCAACCGGTGTTCCGTGGCACACTAGTGTGCCGCGAGACGTTGCCTGGTGTGCCGTGGGAGGGAGGCGGGCGAGCCGGGCGGCGAGAGGCGGGGCAGCGGCGGCGAGGATCCGCGTCGAGCCAGGGGCGGCTCCGCGGTGGTGGTGCCGAGGTTTCTCTCTCGATTCTCCCCTCACACACACACACAGGAAATAACACAGGATCAGCTGACAGGACCTGGCCAATGGGGCGGCGGCGGGGCAGCGCGCGCAAAAGGGAGGAGCGCGAGACGGCGGCGGCACAGGGCGGGAGGGCGGCGCATTGCGCGTGCTCAAACCCGCACTCCGAGGCGCAGAGGGGAGCTGGGCAAGCACCTTCTTCAACCACGCGCTCGTTTAAAGAGGCAGCGCCCGGGCGGAACAGAACTCTGTGCCTCTCGCCTAGGGATGAAGGCAGGCACTGGCTTAAGCCAGTAGTAGCCTAATAATGCATTAACTTCCGTGGGACTTCCAAGTAAACACAGTAGCCCAGCACCTCCCTCCCCAAAAGGAGGGGGAATTACAGCAGCGCAGGCGACTCCTGCGTCTCCCCGATATTTAAGGCTGCCATCCCTCGTGCACACTTACGCGGGAGCAAAACCCCGTGAACAAACTAGGGCTTACTCCAGAGTAAATACGGGTAGGATCTGGCTGCAGTTGTACAAGAAGAAGCAATTGATAACGTTTTCGCGCCTTCGGGATTGCCTTCACGCCTTCCTCCTCCCGGGTCCTTGAGAGCGCGGGAAGCGGCAGCGCAAGACCGGCGTTGAGCCTGGTAGGTATTGCACTTGCCAAGGCAGTCATTTGGGAATGAAAACTTGCAAAGCAAGCAACCAGTTCAATCTGAAGTACGTGTATGCTTAATATCCTGTATCTGAAACCTGTTCTGCCCCCTCCCCCACACTTGGTGCCATTTTCATCTACACATGCAGCAGAGTAAGTTGACCCAGAATAGTACCAATTCAGATGGCAGATGGGAGAATGACAGTGCTGAATGCTTTCCCATGTAGAACAGTCCCTGCAAATAAAAACCTAGCATATTTGGAAGAGGGATGCTAGCCTAACCATTACCTTCTATGCTGTTACTATTTTTTTTATTTTTTTTTACATAAGTAAAAAGTGACCTTTCCCCATCTGGCATGGTGGTGTGCCTCGAGATTTTTTTCATGAAACAAGTGTGCCTTTGCCCAAAAAAGGTTGGGAAACACTGGCCTAAACTACCCTCATCACCCTACCTCGTGTGTCATTGCCTCCTGCTAATGTCCTTAATTCATTTCACATATTCATTTGCAATTCATAACACTCTTAGTGTCCTGCTCTCCTGCTGAAATTAGGATTGAAAAAAGTTTCCGATAGCATGCTTTTTTTGTCAATGTATGGGTGCATGGTTGTAGTTGCCAATAACAGTTTTGCAGTTGTGTCCACAAGCCCCCCCCCCCCCGAGTTGGTGGTGAATGTTACATACAACACCTAGCACACTTATCATTGCATAGCAAAACATACGGTGAAATGTGCATGATAATTCTAATGCTTGGGGGGGGGGAGAGAGATGAAGTATAGGCAACTTCAGGAGAAAAATTGTGCTTCTGCAATGTTCAGTAATTGCTTCCACTGTTTATGTGACTGATTCATGCCACTGAATAGTACCATGTGTCTGCATAGTAAATGAACCAAAACATATGTCACAAAAAAGACTTTATAGGGTGAAAAGAAATACTTAATTTATTCCAAACTGTTTCTCAGTGAAAGCAAAATTTCCTATAATATGACTGACAACATATCTAAATTAGTGACAAAGAAGGAGAAAAACAAGATTGGGAAATCAAAGATAGCTAAAACGATTTGAATCACAGCTAACTCTGCATATGCTGTTAACCAAGCAATGGCTTTTATTCTTGAGTTTTTCCTAATCAATGAAAATAGAAAAAGATTACTCCAGCAGAAAGATTACCCCAGCATAAGACAGACCAGTTTATGTTGTTGTTAATAATAATAATTTTAAAAAGTAAATTTATTATTAATAAATTTATTTTACCATGGCACCTCAAAGCGATTCAAGCAAAATGTTTTAGGCAACGAATAAATACACAAATACATTAAAACCTGCATTTTTAAAAATATAAAAGACAATTTTGTTGAAAGACTACATTAAAACTCTATGTGCATGCAAAAAAACAAAAACTCATAGATGCTTAAAAGCCAAATACATGTTGTGGACAGTCCAGGGCCAGCTTGCCCATGAGGCAGCAGGATCCAGAAAGGCAGTAGATCTGACCTCCAAGGAATGCTTCACCCACTGCTGTTGTTGTTGCTGCTGCTGCTTTCACAGTGGCAAACAACAGATGTGCTGCACTTCTTGGAGGCTGCATCTGCCACTGCCACTGCATCCCTCTCAATGATGCCTCTGCAGTAGCCTCTTGGCGAGTAAGAGGTACTTATTGTCTCCTGTATCCTTGTTCCTGATATAGATCTTCAATTCCCCATTGTTCCCAATATTCACTCAGCCCTTCTTCCCTGGTGAGGGGCACCATTTTGTGGTTCACCTGAGGTGGCAGAATGTCTTGGAATGGCCCTGGATCACTCCAATATAAATCCACTTCAAATGTGTCAACAACATATCACTGCATACATTTGCAACGAAGCAGCAACCTAGTTGGGGCCCTACTATTCTTCTGCGACAGCTCTTTGCAGTATAAAGATACTGAGCAACCGTAAAAGAACATAGGATGCACTGCAAACTGTCTTTGAAAAAGGAGGAAAAAACCCTCCAATCAATTGGGGGGAAAATGAAAATGAAAAAAAAATGTAGAAAAGGCACCAATCAGACAGTATACATAGGTGTGTCAGTGGGTGATGGAGTGGAAGGAAGGAATAAGGGGGGGGGGGGAGGTAGAGTCACAGTAGGTAAAGAGCATAATGATGGCAGACTCGACACTCAGAGTAGAGGAGGACACTGAGCACAGCAGGGACAAAGCAAGCAATTGCACTCTAGATACCAAGAGGGGAGCCCTGTGTGGTGCTTAAAAAAATTAAGAAGTAAATGGAATACTGTCAGTTAACAATGCATACATATTCATGAATGCATGTAAAGTGAAAGCAAAACTGCAATGTTCTGTGTAGCAGCACCTGTTAAATAAAACAATATTTGCGTGGGAAGACCTTTTCTTTTTTGGAGGGGAGAGAGCAGGAATTGCAGGTTACTATTGCAAAACAAAACCTCAGGAACATAAGTAAACAAATGTGGAAGTGCAACGGAATGAAAACAAACTGATTCATGATCTCTCCAGTTGCTCACTATTCCCACATTTCAGAACATGGTAGTCAGGCCGTTGATCAACCAAGTTCAGCATTGTCTACACTGACCAGCAGCTGCTCTCCCAAGTTTCAAAGAGGGATTTCAGCCTTACCTGACAATGCAATGGAAAACCTGGGAAATTCTGTATACAGAGATTAGGAAAGCCCCCCCCCCCCACTTTTCCCATGCAACATGCTACATTTTGAGTAAACCTACCTTCTTTCTAGTCATTAGGCCACTTCCCACTTCTTTTATGTTTTCACTGAAGACATACGTGCTTTTTTACTATAAATCTTTCCCAAGCACCATCTTATTTCAGTAGCCTTTTCCACATGATGTGCAGCTTGCAGAGATGGGAGAGAAAGTCACACTCTCTGAAGTGTGAAAGACAGACCACATTCACACTATGCTTTTAAAGCAGTACCATGCCACTTTAAACAGCCGTGGCTTCCCCACAAGAAACCTGGGAAGTGTAATTTGTTGACAGTGCTGAGAGTTTCCCACACAAAGCTACAGTCAGGGGCAGATGAAGGGGTGTGTGGAGGGGGCGAGCACTAAGGGGGGGTGACAAAATGCCCGGCAGCACTCACTGTGGGACCCGTAGCGTGCCCAAGCCACATGTCTCTCCTGGGAGTGACGCAGTGGTTTGGACGCCTGCAGGCTCTGCACTGCCCCAAACGGTCTGCTTGCCGCCTCCCCCTCAGCTGTAGGGCAACTGAGTGGGAAGAGGCAGGCAGACTCCATGAAGGTCCCAGCTGGTCCCTCCCCATGGGCGGCAGGGCACATGGAGAGCACATGCACCGCCCTAGGTGTCCGATCGGCTTGCTCCGTGGCTGGCTACAGTTGCAGAGTCCCCTGTGAAGAGTGGCTGTTAAACCACTCTGCTGTACGCAAATACTTGTTTGAACATGTGCTCAGAGGCATCTTGTTCCTTGATTCTTAGGATTTGTCCCCCTGGCTGAGCCACTGTTTTGCACCTGACTCTCTGTTGATGGACTAGGTAAAAAAACAAACAATCTGGATCCAGCAAGTCTGAAGCCTGCCCTTCCCTGCTATGAAGTATCAAATATAATTGACTGAAACCTAATATACACAACAGTCTTCCATTTTTCTGCGCAGCTACAAAAACCAGCACTTCAAAGGTGCTAACTGACCTGAGAAATTCTTCATATCTGCATCTTATTTTGCATTACCCCTGTGTGATCTAAGTAAAGGTCAAAGAGTTGGTACATTAACTCAGCAAGACACTCAAAAGACTTAAAAGCAATTGGTGTCCTGGTTTAAGATGAGGTCTAAAGAAACATATCACAGTGAAGCTTTAAACCGTAGCTAGGAGATGGTTGAGCTGTTTTGTTTTCACCTCAGTTTCCCTCCTGAAGAATCATTACAGATGCATAGTTTGTCTTGAATGAATAAAATGTAAGTTTGCTTTTCCATATAATGCCCTTTATTAAAGATTCAAGACTCAAGAGAGCTGACTGAATGAAACTTAACAACACTATTTTTATTGCTGGCAGCCATTTCTAAGGGGAGAAAGCAGGTTGGGGGTTTAATAGATTTAGAAAAGACATTCTGTAATTTAGTATACCATTATAAAACCACAAAATGATATGTATTTTTAGATCCTCTCTGGCAATTCTCAAACCACTCCTCCTCCCCTCACTACCCACCCTTGTTACTATGGGTGCCTCCAGAATGTTGGCATTTTGTTGGAAGGTTCAAGCACATACCAGGAAATTTTGCTTTATGCAATTAAAGTAGATTAAAGTGCTCTGTCAGTCTAGTGCAACAAATTCATTTAAAACAAGAAGCTGACTTTTTGTGGTTAGGAAAGTCACAAGGAAATGCATTGAAAAGTGTAGAATGGGTGAATGTTTAATAAGAATATGTATGGAAGCAAATTAGGATGAATGTTCATTATTGAAGAGCTTCTCCAGAACCAAATCAGAATGAATGCTCAGTGAAGACTAGATATAATCTGTGTAAACTTTGTGCAGGCAAATCAGGATGAATGCTCAATAAATAGGTCATCAGGAAGAGTCTTGTGATTCTAAGACATCCTATTGAAGCAAAAGAAATATAGTAGAATTATTAGTGGTAGAGAGGAAGGGAATTGTAGCTTATGGAATCACAAATAACAACTTCAGCATTTCTTGAGAAAAGTGCTCAGGTCAAGAGAACAAAAGTGCAATTACAGTTATTAAATTCCTTTTCAATTGTATTCTTTTCCTATTACCTCTGTGATCCATAAAATAAGTAAAACTTGTCAAGCTCTGCACTGGAAGCCCTTTGTACCTGCTAGTCGATGAGATAAGGTGCATAGCTTTGAGAGTACTTGGGAGAGGGCCCAATGTCTCTGGATTGGCTTGCCATATATGATCCAGCAGCCCCTACTTTACAGTCCTTTCACATATCTCTGAAGATACTTCTGTTTTCCTTAGTCTTCACTTGAGATGTGTTTGTTGGATTGAGGGCATTAAGTCATATGTTTGATTTTAACCTTTTGGAGCCAATTTTTGTTTTATTGTTTATTGATGGTTGTATTTGTTAAGTTTGTTTTTGTTATATTCTGTTTGACCCTGTAATCCACATTTGGAGGACCTTTGCTTTGAAGGCAGCCTGAAATCATTTAAAACAAATAAATAAATGTCCCATGAGGATTATTTATTTTGTGAACTGCCATTTGGTGCCTTTGGCATGAGAGAATTTTTATTGGACAACAGCTTGGTGAAGCAGGTTTCTCCTCCAGCCTCTTTCTAGATGACTTTCCAGGCTGAGCATTTGTTAGGTGTGGATTGCGGATAAAGCTTGTTAATTGACAGCCAGGGGTTGTCTCTTGCTCAGCCAGGACTTCAGCCAACTGGCCTCACCTCTCCTCCAATATTTCTTTTATAGAAGGATCTGAGGCATTTTCAAGTTCCTCACCAGCAGCTGCATCTAACTCTTTTCTACTTAGCGGATCAGGCCACCCAGCAGGGAGGAAAAGCCATGTTTCTCCATACCACCACTTACAGGCTCCACTATTTGCAAGCATCTTCCTGAGCCTCTACCAGAAAGCCCTCTAGACTGGGGCCCTGGTTCTGTATTTATATAGGTAGGAAATTCAGAATGCAGTTGGGCAATCTTTCTCACAATCCAGTGTGGTATATGTGTCATTCCTAGCCTGTCACCCCCCATCCACACACTGAGTAGACCTAGGCCTGCTTAGCTTCAGAAAGCTGGGGGTTCGTGTGGCTTCAGACCGTAGCCTGGAAAGAAGCCATGGGTATGTATATGTTAGAGTTGATGTCTAATACTATTTTTGCTCTTTGGCTTCCCATAACACGCTCAACAAACTAGAATGGGAGGATGCATGAAAGGAAGTAGTACATGAGAGAACCTGCAAATTGAGCATGTTTACTGACAATCTGGTCTGGGGTGTCCCACTAGGCTGGGATTGGCTCATTGAATATACCAAAAGTTATGCCAAAATATAACACAGAAACTAGTGACTGTTTACAGGGAGATCAGTTGGCTTCTCCCAGTGTAAATGGTCATTAAAATGGCTTCTTAACTGCCAGCAATTTAGTTTACTTTCCTTTTATCATCACAATTGCAGACCTTTCAAACTGTTTCCTCTGGAACAGCACAGTCTTGGCAGGATGCAAAACTTTCACTTCTTAAGGAAAAATATGCAAAAGCAGGTGATGCTTCCTATTTCCCTCCTCAGATGCAAAGATGATTTTACCTACCTAAGGGAGGAAAACCTTCAACATGTGTTTTGCTTCCAGCATATTTCTGGTTTTGCACCTTATTAACAACAAGCCTGCCAACAGGTGTAACTGTGCATGACTTCATCCGTTGGAGGGAAAGACTTAATGAGTCTTTCCAAACTTGCAAATTACAAAGCTGCAATGTGGAGATTAACAAAGTATATTTATTCCTAGCTTGTAAATTTAGAATTCAGTATGATAATGGCCAGGGTTATTGAACTCTATCTCAGATTTCTTCAAGACCCTTTGTAGATTAGCTCCTTTGCCTCCCTGAACAGCTGCTCATGGAGCATACCCTCCTTAAGTTCCAGAGCCAGGGATGCTGCAAGGTGATAGGGAGAAGAGAAATGCACGTCTTCATTCTGCACACTTCACACACTTTAGCATTTAACAGAAGAAAACACACACACTTTCCCCCCAATAAGCATACGATACTATAGACCAGATCTGAGAAGAAGCCAAACTGAACATATCACATTCATGGGCCTCAGAACACACTCATAAAAGATTCCATTCCACAAATACAACCCCCCCCCCAATCCATTCATACAAAGATGTTCTAGGATAATTAAATAGTCTTTTATTGCAGTTATATCCCACTTTCTGTGGAACTCAAGGCAGCACATCTAGGTTTCTAGGCAGTTTCCCAGCTGGGTGCTTACCAAATCCAGCCCTGCTTAGCGTCCCCAACTGCTGCATCATGTGCCTTCAATCCATACCCAGTAACCATTCTAATTAATCCAAAACTTCCAGATTAAAACCATGAACCTTTTGAGATAGCTGGCATACAAAGAATAGGATGCCATTTCCTCATTTTATAGTACAATGTATCAACACCAACAGGGAACAGCTCAAAACCCACAGATTCTGTGGGGGGCATCCAGACGTACAGGTGGCTCAGTGCTCATATATTCTCCCTCCAAGGCATGGAGGGCAACAGTGATGGCAGTGTGTGCAGAAGGAACAGATCTTAGCACTCAGCTGTCCCTGACACAGAGCAACACATGTGGGAAATTACACACATGAAGAACATGTTACAGGTAGGTAGCCAGCCATGGTGGTCTGCTGTAGTTGAAACAAAATAAAAAAAAAATCCTTCCAGTAGCACCTTAGAGACCAACTAAGTTTATTTTTGGTATGAACTTTCGTGTGCATGTGTATCTGAAGAAGTGTGCATGCACACGAAAGCTCATACCAATAACAAACTTAGTTGGTCTCTAAGGTGCAACTGGAAGAAATTTTTTTATTTTGCAACTGCTTTGGATTGCAACCATTTTGGATTACAACCACGTCAAACCCAGAAGTGCGTGTCCCTTTTTTTGGATTACAACTTTTTTTGGGGGGGAGGATTACAACCAATTTTTAGGGGGAGGCCCCATTGGTGAAAGCGCACTTTGGGTTACAACCTGTTTTGGTTTACAACTGGACCTCCAGAATGGATTATGGTTATAAACCAAGGTACCACTGTATTATGTGAATTGAGCCGAATTAGAACAAGGGAACAGATACGCACAAGCTATTCAATTCATCTTTTATTTGCTCTTCTGCAAATTCCCTACTCTGACATTACAAGTTTACTTTTAGATAGGCAGTTCTTTCAAGGGACAGCTGAACAAGAAGGATATGGCTTTTCCATATCTGCAAGATGTGGCATTTCTTCTAGGAAGTGCCAAAGTTATTCCTCCATTTGTGTCCTCCAATGGAACTACATGTACTTGGTGCAGTTCCATAGCTGAGCTTTGTCACATGTCGCTCCTTGGCTATTGGAAAACATTTGGTTGTTGACAAGCTGAAGCACACTGTACACATTATTTCAAACAGCATTTGCTATTTACTTCTCAGTGGAAATTAATATTATCCATTACATTATCTCACTTTGTAATTTTTTTAAAAAAAAACACAAAATCTCACAGTGGTCCACAATATATTAAAACATCAAATAAAAAAAATCCAGAATTAAACATTATTCAATAAAATCAAATGTACAGTATACATTCAAAGCAACATAATTAAAAGGGAACTAAAATACTGATCTTAAACATTTCAAACACATTTAACACACACACAAACACACAAAAATCTTAAACATTTCAAAATAAAACATTACTAAAGGAAGTCAAATATAAAATGCACATTTAAAACAGCATAATTAACAAGAGAATAACATCTTAGTATAACCTTACAACATGACTATTGCTGTTGTTGCCAATCCTGCCAATGGTGGTTCATGGCAGGTGGTGGCTGTGACCTATGTTCGCACTAAGAGACAGCCAAGGTGATCCCTTGACTCTTCAGCACTCAACATTCTGTAGTCAATCAGGGCCCTGCCCTCCCAGGCCAGGTGGGAAAATATTGTTCATTGTTCTTTGAAACCTATCTGAGATTGTCTCTCCCTCCCGTACACCATCCAATGTATTCATACCAGCTTGGAAATAGTTCCTAGCTGACTCTTTGAACTTCATGTAGTTCCTCCGTGGAAGTTCTTGCTTGTCTTTGGTCCAGAGAAATGGGCTTTCAAGGTACCTGCAAAAGTCAAATTAATTTTAGATTGACTTATACTAGATATGGCTAATCTGGAGTTGATGGAGTCTGCAATCATCTCATCTGGAGAGCCACAGGCTAGCCATTCCTCTCTTATTTTATACAGTAGGGAACTTGTCTCTATGCTTTTCACTTTTTAAGATCAGATCCAAAAAGCTCCTCCCGTTTTTTGCCCATTTCCCTCCTTTATAGCAGACCTTGCACCAAATAACATGTCTCTTACCATTTCCCAAGTTTCAAAATAGATTTGTCATGCACCATGTGTCTGCTGCTTGAGAAACTCAAGTCCAAAGCTCCCTTGGATGCATGGAACAAATTGTGCTGCTCTTTGGGTGCAAGACTGTGGATTCCCTTTAAACCATTTGTTTATTTAGAATTGTTCACTGTGTATTTGATCATGGAAATATACATGAAGACTTTTTAGAAATTGTAAATCTAAGAAGAAAAATAAGGGCACTTTGGTTTTCAAACACAGATGAATATATTCTCATTTTAGACACCAAACAAATACTCATTGCACTTGGATTCATGTGCATAATAATTTTAGCACTATCTGTAACAAAGTGTTTAAGTATTTCAGTTGAGGGGACAGTAGACAGTGAGAGCATTGTGTAAAGAAATTAGAACATGGTTTTTATTTTTTTATTTTTTTTAAAAAAACAACTGTGACAATCTGATTGAAAGTAAGTTGATAAGAAATTAGGTCTTGCACATTGATTCCCCCAGTTGAATTGAAGCGGCTATCTTAAAAGTGTTTTTCACATTCTTTTGCTCTTTGATCCACCTAAACGTACACTGGCTTTTAAAATATTTGCTAGTTGCTTTTAGGAAAGGCAATAACAGACATAATCGCAGTAGTGACGCTAACCAATGCTATTAAGTGTGCTTTCATATACCATCACTTTGGCTCTGACACTTTTCCTTACTAACGATGTACTAGAATTTAAGCTGGATCATTTAAATAATGATAAAGCTGTCAGGACTCTGATGTGATTCCTTTCTAGAGCATTTCACCTTCTATTACAGGTTTTATTGTACTTTATAGTGGGCATCTGTAAATGTGTGGATCAGGTTTGGTCCCTCATTGACACCCATTGCACGTACTGCACAGTTTTAACTGACTTACTTTGGAAGGATTCACAGTAGTTGCTAGGAAACCTTTCTGTGTTCTTTTCACTTCTTATATGGCATTAGCTTTTCAATTGATAAGGCTGTACCTTTAGGTACAGAGGGATTTAAGCAGAATCAAACAATGACAGTGGGACTGCAAAACTGATAAGCAAAAAGGGAGAGAAAGCACAAATCCTTGTTCTTTATACAGTAATACACAGGATTAGAGCAAAAATGGAAAAGACATAGCATATTTTCCTTGAATATTCCTTAAGGTGTTTTGCTTTGTTTTTAAAGGTGGACAACAAAGCCTATCCTTATAGCAGAGTTTGTAAAATATTTTAAACTATGGTAATTTAGTTACTATTCATTATTGGTTGCTCATTTCCTATATTGTCGGGTTGCTATATGTCCTCATTTTCCAGGACACATCCTCTTTTTCATGATGAGAGTTGTCATAGAGATCCATAGTTAAAAGTAGTTGGCAAATGCGTCCTCTTTTTTGCTCTTCAGAATATGGAAACCCTAGTATATTGTTTTGTTTCATTCTAATCATTGAAAAATAGCATGAATGACTAGAAACTAGGTAGCCTCACTTCAATACATAGAGTTTGGATTAGGATGTTGGATGCACACGTTTAATGTGTGTTAGCACCCTCTCTAGTCTGTGTTCAATTACTAGGTAAGGAATAAGTGTCACTAGTGCCAATGAACTTGTAGTCATATCTAGGACAGGTTCCATCAATCCAAATAAATGTGGAGGAGAGGAAGTGAAAAATGCACCAGACTTTGAAGAAATGCATTTGCACATGTGCACACATACACACACACCTGCCATGAAATTGCTGTAATGGTTATGTTACTATAAATATAAAATGTTGTTGTGATTCGAGGACCCGATCCCCGCTTGGGGAATAAAGACACGTGGACACAGAATGTAAGGTTAATGGGCAAGGTAAAGGCCACAACTTTATTGATTACAGCATGTGAGAAGGTATTGGCTTAGGCATTGGACCACGGAACATTAGACTCCACCCACTCGTAGAGGGGTGAGTCTGAGGAGGGGTTAACCACCAGTAGGGGAAGCCTGTTGATGCTAATCCAACTATAGGCTCTCTTCCTGATGTCACTGAGGGCCGTGCCATGGCCCCCCGCCACATGGGCATCGGACAGGATCCACGACTGCCGGATTCCTTTAGCGGAATACCCAAAATTGTCGGGGAAGGCGATGGCCACAATTTGCCCCCCCGAAACACCAACAACACATTCCAATGCCTAACCACCAAATACCACGAAAGTTGTGATGGTTGCTATGAGGTAGGCGGAAAAAAACCAAGAGGCCGGGCCAATTTAGCCAATTGGAAAAAAACTCCTACCAGGCCCCCTGGTTAAACAGGGTGACCAACCAGAGGTCCATAGCTAAGTCTTAGGAACAGCTAATCTAAAGGGAGTGGAGGGTGGGTGACTCGAATAAAATGTGTGTGCAATGGTGGGGATGGCTGGCGCGGCTGAGTTTGAGCAGCAGGCCATGCCCCCGCTGAGCTTCCCTATTGGGTGCCCAACCGGGGAGGGGCGTGGCGCTAGCCCGGGAGTTGAAGCAGGGGGCGGAGCGCCCCCTGCATGACGCAGGAATCGTCTCCCACTCACAACCCCTCCCCTCCTGGGAGGAGGAAAGGCTTTGTTGTTTTTTTAAAAAAATACTACAGCATTATCGGATGATAGGGGGTTCTTGACCAGTAATAGAAAATATAATGCAGAAGGCACATCAATATTAAGAGAACATCGGAATGCCTTGCAGTTAGCTTTACATTTAGCTTCGGATAAACATTATCAAGTGGTTCCTTAAGTAAACACATTTGGGAAACTAATTGTGGAAAGGAGCATAGGAGGGTGTTTAACACCATGTTAGACTATTTTTATTATTATTATTATTATTTTAAAAATCCAGCCCATTATTGTCTACCCTGATTTGTGGTAGCTCTCCAGGGTATCAGACAGAGGTCTTTAATATCGCCTACTTCCTGATGCTGGGAATTGAAATGGAGATGCTGAGGACTCAACCAGGGGCATCAAGTTTGCAGGACATTTACCCTACCATTTACCCTACCACTGAGCTATACCTAAATAGCTTAGCTACTGGACTTTCCTCAAGAAGAATTTGTGTGAAGAACTCAGTTAAAATCTAAATTTAAAGGAACAGGGTCATCTCCACAGATATTAGGTAGCTAACTCTTTCTCTTCATATCTTTCTTCATGGGTTGTTTGAAGGAGTCCATTATGATGGCTCCAAACCAAAGCTTTGCATGAATGCCAAGCTGAAACCAAATTTCCTGTGCAACTTCTTCAACCATTTCCACATGAAAAATGACAACAATGGCTCTGAGGGCCTTTGTGCAACCAGAAACAATATTGGTGAAGGGTAGTAGCTTATTGCAACAGCATCTGCTTTTCAGGCATAAAGTCCCAGGCTTGATCCCTAGCATACTTGATCCCAAGTAGGGCTGGGAAAGATGCTTGCCTGAACTCTGGGGAGTGCTGCCAATCAGTGCAGATGATACTGAGTTTGTTGGATGAATGATAAGGTGGCTTCCTATGTTCTTATATGCATATTGAAACTCCTGTTTGACAAGAGAACCACTGAATCAGGATAACTACTGGAAATGGCCCATATTTCTATTCACTATTACAGTCATAATCTATAAGTGCCTACTGTCATTCAGTGTGATGCAGAAATGTCATTTGTATTTCACTCCCTATTGGTACAAGAGATGTGCAGGCATGCCTGAGTTACTACAGTACAGTTATGCCCATCTGGACAGCACATTCTGTAATATGGCACCTTTTTTTCTCCCCCTCAAACTATTGACTTTTTTTTTTTTGATAGCCTGAAATGGCATTTTTAAAGGTTAAATGCAAAGGCCCTGCTGAATCTCTTCTAGCTACAGGCTTCCTATTATATTGCTGAGAAGATTTTGCAGTCTCCATGGCACACTGCTGTAGCTCTCCATCCATGATTGCAGAGCACTGAGCTATGCATGCCAAATCATTAGCTCAAACAATAGCTAATACCGCATTTTTAAAATGAACGAATCACCAGAAAGAAGGTGGGGGGACATTTACTTGTTCACAGAAGAGGAGAATGGGAATTGTAACAAATGCTATTTGTCCTGGACACTCAACAGCTATGTAACTTTGTATAATACTGATGGCAGGTGTAGCTGCTTATGTTCCTCATTCCCATCCCATTATCAGGTCACCCAAGTACTGAAAACTTCAGGATATAGAAGAAATCCATGATCCACTTAAACCAGTTCATTTCCATTGAAGTTCATTGTAATAAATATTGACAGCACAATATTCACAGAGCATTCTGTAAATGATCCCCGTAGGGGCTTGCAATCAGTTGTCTGAATAGTTAATATAGCCATAAAAGTGTCTCCACTTAGCAAAAGGATCCCTAGTGGATAACTATTCTTTTGCACCATTAATCTCTTAGGCTTCTCATCAGGATCCACCTCCTCTTCAGATTCTACTTCATAGAAATAGCAATTCCTATATGTACCGAATTTGTGACTCTGGCTGCAATCCCAAGAGGCCCACTTCTCCTCTCGTATTCTGAACCCACGGAGGGAACTTCTTAACAGGGTTAATGTTGATGGCACATTAGTGCAACCTACATCTTTTTTCATCAACCTAATGTAGAATCAGGCAGCTTTGATGAGATGGATGAGAAAGAGGATAGTGGTGTAGACACAATAAACAGCACTCAGTATCCCCAGCCTTGCCTAACAAACCAAATGAAATTGGCAGTACGTGTGGAATTGTTGCTCCATACAAATGACACAAAAACCGAACTAATTCAATTAGCAACAGCAACAAATAACCCTTTCCATTTAATATGTTGCGCTAAGGGCTTTCAGTGTTTACCTAGTCTGCCAAATGATGGGAGATTGCAACTCTTAAGGGACAGCTTGGCAGCCCCTGTTTTTGTCAATGAGGTTACAGATGGATGGGCACCATCACTACTACTACCACCACCACCACTTGCCTGGTCTGGTTTGGGCACACATTAAACAAGGAAAGTCAGGAGCTGGAGAACCAGATGAGCAAGTTGACCCAAGAAAGGTCAAACTCAAAATGAGCCTTTCAAAGCCTCTGATCCCAAACCACCGGTTTCCCCAGGCTCTGGTTTGAAGATGGACCCTCCTCTACCTTCTGCAACCTCCCACCTGGTGTGCCCCCTGTACTGGTGAGGTACTGTGAGAAGCATTGCTTTCCTAGGCACCCATAATGCTACTGGATCTGAGAGGTTGTTGTTTGGCCTCCTGACTGACACCATCAGGTACAGCGTTCCCCTAATCCCCAGATGGAACGTTCTCTCGCTCCTTTGTTGTTAATGGCAACCTCAAACCCTGTGTTTTGATCATTCCTGTATTCTAGGGTCATAACACTACCAGGGTATTTTTTTGAAGCCCCCCCCCCCGAAAAGCTGGAGATTAATTTCTTTCTTCCTATTGAGTGGGCTATTTTGATATTTATTGGATTACAGCCTAGTGCATGAGACCTTTCCTAAAATCAATCCACACTTTAATCACTAACCCTAAGGGCTACTTCAGACAAGAGAAATTTCCTACATGGAAATGGAAAATGCCCAAATGTTTCTTCATGGATGTATGGAAAAATAAAGGAAATTTGCCTGGTGTGAAGCATTGCTTTGAAGTCAATCTGCTTCTTCTACTTGTTTTTTTTAACCACTTGGTGATGCCTCCAATAGTGTAATAGATAAAGGAGATTATATTCATTTTCTTCTTCCTTTCTGTGACAGAACCAAGTGGATGACAGCTCTTTAAAGAGCTGGTAGCTTTTTATTTTTACAAATCGAACCCAAAGGTATTTGGTAAGAGAGAGGGAATTAAAATGGCTGCCATTTCAAAGCATCACTTCTAGCCAAGTAAATTTTATATTCGCAATAGCTGTGAATCCCCTGAAGATAATTGTATTCTCCCTTACTTGCTAACATGAAAAATTGTTCCCTTCTGCTTCCCCTCTAATGACTTCCATCCTTCTTTCAGGCACTCTGTATTGTCTGTTGCACCTTGGCTTCAAAATTTGAGCTCTGCACAGGTGTTGCCTACACAAAATGTTCTATATAGAATTGGGAGGGAGAAGGTAGATTGGGATCTACTTGTAGATTTCTGGGTGATTTTTAGTACATCACCAGGGGTTTCTAACCCACTAATGTAAACAGTAGTCAAAACAACAAGGTTTTGCCCCGTTCCCTTTAAAATTAGCATCCAGAGTTCAATAAGTCTTGATGCTGAGTGACTAGGAATTGATTTTTGTGTGTGTGTGGCAAGAGTGTGATTTCAGTTGTGCCACTAAAAAGAAATTCCTAGAATAAGAACATGCTCAGTGGTACTAGATTTCTTAATTCATTTCTATGTCCCCAAACACCACTGTTCCAACCAGCTCTTGTTGGTGGACCTTGGGGTAATAGTAAAAATCAAAGTAGTTTTGCAAGCCTGAAGTTATTTAAAGTAATACTTGTACTCATATAAATCTGCTTGCACATTAAAATAAACAATGATGGTCCTCCACATTTGCCCACCATCTAGAACAGTGAAAATGACAGACATGAGAGGGGGGGTATTTTCTGTGGTAGCCCCACAGCTTTGGGGTTCATTGCTACTGACCACCAGAAAATTACTAAATGCCGGACCTTTAGAAAGGCTGTGCAGACTTACCTATTTGTTTCAGGCAGCCTATACATGATTTCTATTTTGTTGTTGTACTGCCCCTTGCAGTGAAATAAGTTGGGGAGTTGTGTTTTTGTCTTGGTGGGTTTTTATTGCTGCTGATTGTGTTGATGCTGTGGTGATTTTGTAGAAAATGTATTGTATATATAATGCTGCTGAGTTTTGAGTTTGTATCATATAAGCTGCTGTGAGAAAGTTCTATTCAGGAAGGTTGTCCAGTTTTTAAAGAAAGACCAAAAAAGTCTACCAACAGCTTCCTGTCAGGGGTTATAATAAAGATATGCAGCAGTGTGTGTTGCCCCTAAACCAAGGGAAGAGGAAGAGAATAGCTTATGTTTATGAAAGGAATGTGTACTTCCAAGCCTTCCTATCTGCCCCCCTCCCCCCAGACTCTCCTGAGGCCACATCCCTTTCCCTGACATGCCTACCACCATCACTGGCTTTGCTTCTCACCTTCCTTGACTGTTTTTGCCTGGCTGGAATATATACTTGAACTCTTGGCTGAAGCTGCTTAGCTAGAGGATAGAGAGATGTTTGAGAGTGTGTGTAGAAACTAAGCTACGTTACAAAGGCAACATTGATATTCATTGCTCTTCCCACTTTGGCCCCACCCACCACTGACATATTGCCCAGAAGGGAATACACTCAGTGGGTTGAAAAAGGTCGCTCACCCAAGTTTAAGGGAACAATGCAAAGTTTATTTTACTGTACTGCACTGTTTATTTTACTGCACTTAAATTTGTGAATCTTGGTAGACTCAGGTTCCCAAATGAGGATGCACATGAAAGCAGAGGTGATGTGCTAAAATGAAGTTTGTGGAGACAATGTGCAGAAAAATCTATGGAGGAAAAAGCCACATCAGGGCAGGAATATTACCAGGAAGTTGATGAGTGAAGGGTCAGGCACACAGCAGAAAAAGTAGGCTTCAGAGTTCAGAGTGACAGTTTTGTGGCTTCTTTCAGTATTATGCTGTGCAATAGAAGCCTTTGGAGCTATACAGCAGACTGAGGCAAATTAATTATCCCTCTGGGGTAAGAACATAGAATCGTAGAGTTGGAAGGGACCATGAGGGTCATCTTCCCCAACCCCTACAATGCAGGAATCTTTTACCTAACTTGGGGCTCAAACCCACAAGCCTGAGATTAAGAGTTCCATGTTCTACCGACTGAGCTAACATACGAAGAACCTGCTGGATCATCGTCCAACATCCTGTTCTCACAATTGCTGACCGGATGCCCGAGGGAAATCCACAAGCACGATTCAAGCACAAGAGCACTATCATTTCCTGTGGTTTCCAGCAACTAGTATTCAGAAACATTACTGCCTCCAGCTGTGGAGGACTGAGCATCGCCATCATGGCTGGAAGCCAGTGATAGTTGTCTCCTCCATTAATTGGTCCACTCCTCTTTTAAAGCCATCTAGGGTGGCGACCATCACTGCTTCCTGTGGGAGCGAGTTTAATAGTTTAACTAACTTAGATCTGTTTACTTGCCGCCCGTCTTTTCTTTTCTATTTAAATACCTAAGTGTAGTGACTAGGATACAGATTATCAAGGCAGTGAACTATGCAAAAATGCACAGAGCTGTTGCTTACCCAGCAATTCTAGATTTCAGGATTAAGTTCACAAACGAGAGCAGGGGTAGAGGGGAACAATAGAGAAATGTATCGAAGGTGTGAAAAGTAAGATGAATAATTCATCATGTATTAGAATGTAGCTGTTTTCTTCATTTGGATGTATGGGAACACAAAATATTATATATTGCAGCCTGGATAAATATAGAAAGCTAGACGCAACAGACAAGTGAAAACTACAAAAAACTTTCACATATGTCAACAATTAGCTAGGTATGGGAAGTTGCTTCTGTTTTTATCTTAGATAGTGGCAAATGACTACATAGAATTAAGGAGATTAGAGTGAACTTTTATTAGAAACTTGTGTGTCAAAAGCATATTCATACCCTCCTATGTTTATTGCTACTAAATGTGCTTTAAAAAATGACTTTCACTGCTCACCTTTAGTGAGTATTGGTGTAGTAGTGGCTGCATTTCCTATGCAATAGAAACTAATCAGCTGGAATATTTTTTTCCTGTGTAGGAATGGTCTTTTTTTTCCATCTAAGAGACACAACATTCTCAGAGAAACAGTTAACAGGAAGCTTTGTCACCAAACTAAACACGCTGTAAAAAAATCTGGCTAGCGTGGTAGGATCTCACTGAGAAATGTATGTCTGCGATGATGCCAGTGGTACTTAGCACAGCTGCTCATGGATGTGTGCCTAATTGAATGTTGTTTGTCTCAAGATTTTCCAGTGGACCATTTCAAGTGGCAGCCTGCAGCTGATGTGCCATATAACCCGCATTAACATCTCACCTGCAAAATACATAATTACACACAAATCTGCTGATTAGATGCAAAACGTGAATAAATGCCAGTGGTTGCGTTTCAAGAACCATCCATGCCTGTCCGCAGCAGAAATACTGAATGCATTGTTATCCAGCAGTACACTCACATTCTGCCTGCCCAAATGGAGATTCTTGTTAGTGAGCCCAAGCATAAAAGAACTGAAATTAAGAATGCATAGTCCTCTAAAGTTAGTTAGCTTCATTTGATTTTGATCTAACATATTGTGTTTTACTAACAGTTACCGGTATGTCATGTGCCTGTTTTATTTTTATCCGTTTTCTTTTTCTATGTTCTCAGCATTATTGCCTATGTTTAACTCACTGTTAAACAATAGGTTTGGGAACAATCCTGCCTTTCTTTATGCATGGGTAGATCCTATTGACTTAAATTGGACTTCTGCATGCCTTCCTAGGCACAGGATAACTGGCTTTGCATTAATTTTCAAAATATTTGATGAGACCATCTTTCCCCTTTTAACTGTTGAACTTCATTGAAAGGCTTCAATGAAACATAAAGTCAAACTCTTAACTTTTTGTACAACCAAAGTTCTGTCTTCTCTTATTATGCCTAAATTGGTATTTATTTTAAATTAAAATGTCTACAGACACCCTTATCTCAGTCTACATCCAAAGAATGAATCCTTGTAAACTGAGATGGGCTCTAGGGCACCATTTTGTTTCCTGTCATAGCTGAGGACAGTGCACAGAGAATCACAGAATTGCAGTGTTGGAAGGTGACCACAAGGCTCATCTAGTCCAACACCCTGCAGTGCAAGACTTTTTTGCCCAACGTGGGGCTCAAACCAACAAGCCTGAGATTGAGTCTCCTGCTCTACCGACTGATCTATCCACAGGGCAATGCTGACATTGTGTGCACTAAATGTGCATATATGGGTTGGTGGAATGGTGTCCACTGGCCTTGCCCCCTCTCTATGTGTATCTAGCATTCCTTCTAAAAGTTTGCATGATTGGCTGCCCAACTGGCACATGTAGGTTCTTTGGGGAGTTAAATTGAGTCTGCAAAGGAAAAGAGGTGGAAGACAATATTTTTGGTGGGTTTGAACATTCAACATGCTCAAAGATGCATCTGTTGGCTGGGGAATGAATTCAAGCCAAAATTATACGAAACTCGGTCCCTGCTCCTGCCAACCTAGCACATCGAAAGCACATCAAAGTGCAAGTAGATAACTAGGTACCACTCTGGTGGGAAGGTAAACGGCGTTTCCATGTGCTGCTCTAGTTTGCCAAAAGCGGCTTAGTCATGCTGGCCACATGACCCGGAAGCTGTACACCGGCTCCCTTGGCCAATAAAGCGAGATGAGTGCCGCAACCCCTGAGTCGTCCGCGACTGGACCTAATGGTCAGGGGTGCCTTTACCTTTACCCTTTAGTCTTATTGCTAAAGGGTGGCTTTTGCCTTGGCAAGGAGGAAACCACTCAGACCTGTGCCTTGAAAGTATTGGTCAAGTCGAAAACTGCTTGGACCCATGTTTTGAGGCACAGCTCGTGGAAGTGTGGATGAGCTCTTTCTTTGTGCCAATACTAATATGTGTAATCAGTCCTCCCCCCTCTGAAAAAGTATGGAATTAAAATAATTATATTGTCACTGGAATGGAAGATATACTTGTTGCCTAATGGTTATGTAGATTTCCCCCTTGTTGTTATGTCTTCAGGTGATCTAACATGATGGATGTTATGACAGGTTTCCCACAGTTAACAGGCGTGAAGAGGCCTGCTGACTAGCTTGCCAGTTAACCGCTAACCACCCTAAGGCATCCAGTGTTCTTTTAAAAAATAAAATAAGTTTGAGTTTCAAAGAAACATTTGTGTATTTAATCTCATCAAACCCTCATCCACAATAAGACAAAACTCCCTCCATTTCTTGCTGTGCTTGTTCTTAAGCAACCTTGCTAATTTTGCTATAAACTACCCTTACTAAAGTGAAGGCATGGCAATGAGAGTTTTACTGATACAGCTTTTTAATCTCTCAATACACCAGGCTTTTACTAGATTGCTCAGGTATTTCATATCTCAAGAGCCTGCATAAATTGCATGTGATAGTCTTTGTATAATCAAGGTCACCAAATGTCAAAAGGCAGCTGATAATTGCCAGTGTGTTGTGCTAGTATAAATACCAATGAACTGAGATGAGCTCCTTGTCAAGTGTAGTGTTTTGCCATGCGGAGCTAAAACCTATCATCCTGAAGCTGTTGCAGTCACCCTGAAAACTTCATGTGATGGACAATGGATTAAGCATAAAAACACCACTGGGTCACTTTTCCACAACTCAGCAGTGACTATGCTGGATGTAATTACAGATGGCAAAGAAGATCGAATTGACTGGGATCCTTACAGACTCAGAGTTCATCTGGAGTGCTGTGTCCAGTTTGGGGCAAAACACACTTTAAAAAGGATGTAGACAAACTGGAAGGAATAATACAGGAAGTATAGAAAAAGGCCAGTAGAATAGAAAGCAAGTACTAAAGTAATAAAAGGAAAGATTGAAAGAACTGGGTGTGTTTTACCAGGAGACAATAAGACTAAAGGGAGAACATAGCAGGCACAAAACTCAAAATACCTAATGTGTGGTCATGTCAAGGAGGGCAAAGACTAGTTTTAAGCTGTCCCAGAGGACTATACTAGATCTAATGGGCATAACTTTCAAGAGGGTAGATTTAGGGAGCAAATTATTGTAGCTCACATTGCAGCAAAGGATAACAAGGATTAAAGCACCTACCATACACACACCCTACATACCCAGGTTGGTCACCCACACCTGCAATTTCCTTTTAAGAAGCAGATTGTGCAAATGATTATAGTGATGGGTGTATTTTCTAATCTGGCCCATACTTAGAACTCATGCTCTGGCATATAGACACAAAATGAAACAAAAGGGCAAGGCAGAAATATTTTTGCAGCAGGAAAACATTTTCCCAGTGATAAGGACCATCTCTTGTGCATTTTATTTATTTATTTATTTATTTATTTATTTATTTATTTATTTATGGTCTTCCACACACATCTCAAGGTAATGTATATAATACAACAACAACAACAGTAGTTTAAAACAATAGAGGAAATAACAATACAGATATGTAAGTGGCTTTCTTAATTCTTCTTCTGTTGTTATGAATTGGACTGCTCAACATTTTCCAACCATGCAACCCATCAATTAAGGAATGCTGGCAACTGCCTGTACGATATCAGAAACAAGAATCTGCCTCTGGCCCCTGGTCATAATTGTTTTTAGAACAAAAAACAAATCAAAACTGGGCTGGAGATCCAGCCGCTAAGCACAGTGTGCCAAAAATCAAACATGCCCAAACAATTATCAGAAGCATCAAGGTGTGATCAAGGCCCTCCTGGCAACATCGTTAAGTGAACTTGCATTTCTAATTCAGAGAGATTGGAAAACTATACAAAGAAAAGTATACCTAGAATTGTTACACAGTGGAAATCATGGAAGCCAAAACATTCCGTCCAAGTTATAATGGATGTAGCCCTACATTAGCTAATTTTACCTCCATCTGTTCTATCAGGATGTCTCAGAACAAGCAAAGTTTTAAATTAGATGTACAAAGAACGAACTGGAACTAAGGCTTACTGAGCACCACCCACTAAGTTTGTTCCTGTGCCTTGTATTGCTTGTTCCCTTGTGCATCTCTGTGGCAACATATTTGCTTATTTTTGTTATTATTGTTATTCGATTTCCCCTCCCTACCCTTCTACATGAAGTTCCAGGGTGGGTTAATTGTCATCATCATCATTGCTGTTACTAGATTTTTTTTTACCTCTTGTAAAGTGAGAGATTTTGGGGGGACAGTGTACCATCACACCTGGGATGTGGGTTTTTTGGGGGTGGGGTTGCTCTTTCAATCACAGAACAGAAAAAATAAAATAAAATGATGCAGAACAGCTGAAAGTTTTCATGCCTCCAGTTTAAGCTCAATATGGAACCATAGCATGCTGCTTCTGTCAGTTGTGACAGACTCCAATACAGAAACAACACTCAGGCAGGGGATAAATTTGTGATCTGCAGGACTTCAATTCAAAGAAAGCACCAGAGGTCAGGTGAGAGGGAAAAAATAGTGTCTCTCTTACTCAGCATTTCAGCAAATGACAACTCAGAGGCAACAAAACCTGTTAAAGAGGATTTGTGAAAACTTCACTTTTCACAGCCCCCCCCCAAAAATGGCTATTCAGAAAAGAATGTGATTGATATGACATGAGAAAAACATATTGCTCGTAAGAGGCACTTGCTTATTCAGTGAGCATTGGAATGCTTTACTTTATCTGTCCATTATTGGCCACGTATATTTGCCGCTTCTATAATGCTCTAAGAAGACTATCATAGGGATTTTCAGGTTGTGGACTCTTCAGTCTGTCATTCAGCATATGTCCTGCTGAACTCTGTCAAAAATTCTAGACATATATCAGGGTTAGTTGGCCCGCAATAATACCATCTGCAGTAATATTACAGACATGATCATCATGATGAATTTATGTCATCTTGAAGATTTTGAACAAGGCTGATGATAACACTATATTGGTTTAATTGGGCCACATTCTTTACATAGATAAACATTATTACTGATTTAATTCTAGTTTAGACTGATTTTCCAAGTCTTCTGTTTATAAGGCCATTTGCTTTAATAATTGGAAGTGAACTTAAGATGCCTTTCTCAAGCCTTACCAGACATCACTAAACCCAAGCTTGACAGAGAATTATGGTCCATGGATTTTGAACTTAACTATGAGTAAAATCAAGAACCATGCCTGGAATCAGAGGAGGAAAGTTAAGTGTTGTTAAGCCCTTAACATGCAAATTGGAGTTGTGGGGACAAGTGTGCTAGCTTCACCTTCTGTTGCTTTTACTGTCATCCTCCATGAAGCTCACTGGGTAACCTTGGGCCAGTCACTGTCTCTCAGCTTAACCTGTGTCACAGTGTTGTTGCAGGAGTTAAACAAGGATGGGGAGAACCATGTACACCACCTTCAGCTCCATGGAGATAAAGGGGAGATGTAAATGCAAATGCAATGCAATGCAATGAGTTGGAGGACAAACATCCGAAGCATGGAGCTTCCTATGATCATGGAGTCTCCCCATGCAAATAATAATAATAGTAATAATAATAATGTTATAGTATTTTTAATTTATATCCTGCCGACTCTGAGCAGCTTAAAGCATATATAAAAACACAACAAAACATCAAACATTAAAAAACAGAATATCCTATGCAAACAACAAACAAACCGATAAATCAATAGAAACCAGTAATGACAACCATAATAACAATAAACAGTTTACAGTTTTACCCAAATTAAAATAACGGCCAACCCCAACTAAACATTTAACCAATACCAAGTCAACAAAAACAAAACAGAGGACTCAAAATTAAAACTGTTTAAAACAATGTAAAACATTTTTGCCAGTTGCCCCAACCCAAGAGTTGTTCCAGCAATGTCCCTCCGGCCTCCCAGGAGCCTCTTTTAGCTGTTCCGGGTGAGTAAGGCTCCATCCCCTAGGCCAGGTGGAAATGGACTTTGCAGCAGAGAACATGTCTTCCTTCCAGCACTCACAGCGGTCTTCCTTTCAGCACTTTAGAACAGAAAAGGCTGTCTTGCAACCAGTGAAACTATTGGTCTGTGTAGAAAACTATTGTCAACTCTACACTGACCAGCAGCACCTCTCCAGCTTCACACCAGAGCCTCCCTGGCATTACCAGGAGATATTGATGATCACCTAGGACCTAAGCTATACTTCTTCCCCAGAACTGCCTGGGGCTTTTTGGCATCTCACTGTAGCAGCTTGAACTCACATCTGCACGTTCTTCCCAACCCTTTGTCCCATGCAGTAAACTATGGAATATAGTTCTAGTTCAGTATTTTGCCTTTCCTCTCCTGCTCCTTAGAAAGCCTCAGGCCTTTATAGATAAAGTACACAGATTGTGGCGGAAGAAGAGAGATTTTACTTTCATACTCAGGTGCTAGTTCAGGGTCAGCAACCTTTTTCATGTGGTGGGCCGGACTATATTTTGGGAAAAAATATGAACGAATTCCTATGCCCCACAAATAACTCAGAGATGCATTTTAAATAAAAGCACACATTCTACCCATGTGAAAACACATCAATTCCCAGACCATCCACAGGCCAGATTGAGAAGGTGATTGGGCCACATCCGGCCCATGGGCCTTAGGTTGCCTACCCCTGTGCTACTTCAACCACTACATGCACTGTGACTGTGCAATGTTTTTCATGGTATGTACTAAAAATAGAAAGATTCAACTACATTCTCATACATGCAATCAATCTTTTAATGATGTAATGGTGTAATAATCTTTAGAGGAGTAACAGCAGCTAGAAAGAGCCTCTCTGAATGAATTCTGATACTCATTATAACTAATGGAGATCTAACTTAGTTTATGCACTCTCTCATCTTAAAACCTGTCCTTTGATTTTAAATTGACTCAGGGTTGTAGATACTGCAGTTATTAGCCTTTGTCAGAGTCCTGCTATCTTTAAATTAGCCCTTCAGAGGTGACCCTCCTAGAAATGAATGAGAGGTGATAGGAAGGCTAAGAAATGGAAGCAAGATGTGTGAAAAGATATATACAGAGGCAAAGTCCTTAGATGAAATACATTTCCAATTACAGATGCAAAAGACATTGTTGATTTGGTGAAGTTCTAAGTACAGGTTATGGTAGCTATAGATATATCACATATATAATGGATGGAAATGCAGGGGTTATGCAGCCTTTTTTCTGCCCATGAAATGCCTGTCTTATTATCTCCTCTAATTTTATGCAGCTCCATGCTAGCTGATGTCAAGGGAGCTATTTGTTTCTAAGTGTACATGTTCTCTATGGAGAGGGTGGACATTATATTAAGTCTTAGAGGGGAAAGATACAGAAGGAAAAAAGAGAAAGGAAGGGAGGAAGAGACAAATCGCAAGATAGCATGAACAATTTTACAATGGCAGTCTTTCATCTTTGTCCACTAACTGATTGAAAATGGATAGTTGATAGAGTTATTTATCTTTTAACCAAGGATTCTATAGTTCATGGCATTACTAGTGGACTGACCCTCTGATTCATGTGCCTAAGGATGATAACTTTCAAGCATACATATTAGCATTAGAAGTTGGAGAATGGGGAAAATAAAGCAAAAGCTGGATATCTCTTTCCTTTCATTTGTACTTTTTGCAATATTCCTATGCAACATTGTTTACATTTCTAATTTAAAGCTAAAGATTGTATTTCAGCCAGCTGGAGCTCTTGCATTAAACTCAATATATCTTAAAAGTTGGATCTATCCAGTTAGAAGTAAGCACCATTAAGTTTAATGAAGTTTGCTCCCATAATTGCCTGCATTTTTGACTCACACCTTGGGGTCATGGGTATGGACTATCACTGAAAATGTGGCTATAGGTGCTACTATGACAATCCCTTGCACTTCGAAACTTACCATTACACCACTGGTCAAGCCGATGCTTTGAGTGACTAGCCCTGTATTGACAATTGCACCATTGGATTTCCAGGATGTCAACCAGAGGTCTTTTCCTGTACCTGCTACCTAAGCTTTTAAATAGAAATGCCATATTTTAAATGTGTGGTGAACAATTACAGGGTGGGGGGAGGAGGCAGAGGGATCCAAACACCATTTTCAATATAGGAAGAATTGCCAATTATATTTTCATTGCACTGAACAGGTTATGAAAAATTACTCTAATAGTGCACATCTGGGTCAATACAAACAGAGAGAACAACAGAAGACCAAAGATCCCTCAGTGAAGGAAGAGAAGACAGACAAATTTTCAAATATTTTTAAAATGCTGAGATACTAGAAAGTGTGTTTTAATCTTCTCATTTGTGTGAGTGCTCTTACATTTTTGTATTGTAAAAGGAAAGTTTTTCTGCAGGTTTATCAATAACTTAGTAATCATCACTCTCTCGTGCCCTCTCTTTCTTTCTCTATTATGTGTCAAAAAACTTCAGCACAGTATCAAAGTGCAGTCACTTTGATATCTTTTATGTTACTGTTATTAATCCAACTCACCCATAAAGTTCTGGTTCAGTTGCTTGGAAAAGAACACCTTCAACTTCCTTGACAAAACAGAGATGATCCTGTAGCACCAACATCTCATTTTAGATCTTAGAGTCTCTCAAAAGACTATCAGGTCAAATGTGCCTTGAAATTTAAACTTTGTTGAGCATTTTTTTTTAAAAAAGAACCCGTCTAACTGGGTGCATCTCAGTGTGCGTTGCGGCAGATTATATCTTCTCCAAGGGCAAAGTGAAGGCTAGCTGATGAAGTCTGGCAATACTAAAAAGGTGAAGTCTATAATTGGAATTTTCAGCAGAGAAAGAGAGAGAGAATCTGAACATTTTATTATTTTTTGTAATATGTAGGAAAGTAAATCTTGAGCACATCTTTTCCTTAATTCACCTCATGAGGGATTCAAATGATTATTTTTCTAAGACATGAAGACTTTCCACAGTGAAAATCTACATTAAATTGGATTGTTGATGTACTGCATATATTTTGAGATTAGGGGAGGGAGGTCAGCATGAATTTAGCATGCATGAAAACAACTTTTATTATTATTCATCCCATCACCCAGTTTCACAAGGACCTGTATCACAAAGTGATGTAAAAAAGTTGTATTGTGGGGGGAAATGCTTCTTAACCCTCATTTTATTATTTATAGAGCATTTAGTATGTGGTTTAATCATTCATTTCAGGCAACCATCTGTCAGACTATGTATACCTATCAATCTGGTTGCAAGGCAGCGGTTCCAAATAAATAGGTGTTCTCTTACAGAGCCATTCCATTGGTCCATATAGCCAAATACTGTCTACAGCACTTTCTCACCCTGGCACTGTTGGGCCAGCCCTCAATCAAATAGAATGTGACCACCTCACAGTACACCAATTACATGAATTTCTATAATTTACCCCAGATTATCTAGTGCAGGGCTTGTGTGAGGGAAAATTTAATAATTTGGAGTCTCAGGCAGGAGTTGATCAAACACACACCTTTTTTTTTATTAAACATAGGAAGTTTATGGCACAAAGTGGGTCAGGAAACTAGTTCTTTCAGGTAGAATTTAACTTATTTACTTTATAAGATGTCTCGGGCTTAAACACAATACTATAGGTACAACTCTTCTTAAACCTCAGTTACTAAACACCAATTTGTTCACTTCAGGTAGATAAATATTCAGGTTTCCAGAAGTGATGGTAAAATGTTCAAATCAATGTCTGTCACTTAGAGAATATAATACTTTCAACACTATACCGCTTCCATCACAGCTTAATACTTTGGTTCATGAGCGAGGGGCATTTTTCCTCAGTTACCCCCTCTCTTAACAATCCCACACCTGAGGTATTATAAATGGTATTACAGATCCAGGATCCCCTCTCCCTTTTTTACTAGGTTGGGAGTCTTCAGTACCTAGAAGAATTTTCCCTCCTGGCTAGACTGACACCCAGGGAACCTGAATTCCCACAGGATCTGTCTCTCCTGGTTCAGACTCAGCCCTCCCACCACGCTCCCATCTGGATACCTTCCCCAGACCCTCAGCCTAGTCTACCTATCCCAGCTATGAGGCTCTGTCCTCTCCCTATGGATAGTCTCCTCAGTATGTACCGTATCTCCCTCCCCCCTCAGAATCCGTTCACCCTCTCTCCCAACCTGAAACCTGTCTAACCTCTCCAAACCAATCATATCTCTCCCCCAGAACTCTGGCCAATCAGACACTGTTGCCAGTCTACCATTTGCTGGCAGGAAAAACACACACTTGGTGACCCAACCTGCCCAGCAAACAAACTTTTCCATCACAGGCTGTGTCAATGAAAGTTCAGTGAATAGTTTAACATAGTGTTACAGATTGAGTTGCCAGGTCAGGAGCATACCAGACCCTCAGATTTCAGAGTACAACCCTGAGACCTAGGGGTGGCTCCTGGTGATGTCATTAAGCATGAGCCATTAACAGACCACCCAACTGTCCCAATTTGAGTGGAAGATCCTGGATTTACAGAAGCCACTATAGCTTCTGTTCAAAATCCGGATGTCCTGCTTCTGCCACTATCTCCTACTGCTGCAGGCACAAGGCCTGCCACATTGTTGGCAGTGGAACTGCAAGATCTGCTGCGCTGCCTCTGTCACTGCCACAAGTCCTCCCAGACTTCTCCGAGTTACTGGGGGGTAGGCTACTGAGATCTTGTGCATATGAATAATCACTCTTCAACCTTGAATGACTTCTGGTCACATCTAAATTATTTTGTTTCTTAAAGCCATCCATGTGTTAATTTTCCTCTAATTTTTTTTTTTTAAAAATGGAAGTTTGCTTGCAACAACACTGGAAATAGAACATACTCAGAGTATCCACTTATATTTGAACACTGCAAACTTCTTGCAGAGTCCAAAAGTTAGAAAATATCCTGTGCTAACAAACTCTGCTTATCCACTGTGAGAATTCCTGTGTTCAATAGCCCTCAAAATTTCTCATTTCTTACCTGTGGAGTACTGATTGCACACTGAACCTGCAGATTACATAACGTAAACAAACTTTCGGGACAATTTAGAAATACATCTATTCTGTATTTGGACTTAGCACAAAACTCTTATTGATGTCTACTTACATTATCTGGATAACTGTATTTTCAAAAGCTAAAATAACAGCACTGAGAGCCCTGGCATAAATCACAGTTTGTTCCTACAATATCTAGTGGACCATGCTATATGAAGATGTTGGCAAACAAAACTTAGCAATGTGTCTGGGTCTTTTCTGGGCATATGTTCATCAAACACGTAATAAAAGTTAAGGGCATTCTAAAGCCACCACTAGGAGAAGGGATGGGGAAGCCATGGCCCTCCAGATGTTGTTGAATTCCAACTCCTAAAGGGAATTGATCTAATTAAGGATGCAGTCTTCAATACCATTGTCTGTGATATCTTCCCAGTCTGGCTCCATGGAATGGAAATTCTTTTCTGAGAAATATCAGCTCAGCCCTAGTGAAATGCATTCTGAGAGACTGTGTCTCTCAGAATGCAGGCATTCATGAGTTGGGAACAAAACTTCTTGGGTTGCAAGATCCAAAGTCCAGAACCTTCTTAACACCAGAATTCCACTGGGTGGGGTGAATAGGCTCCTATGAAAGAACCTGAGTATATACAGATTTGAAATACAACAAAAGAGAAGGAGCCATAGACCAATACTAGGAGTATAGTATGACCTCCAAGGGGAGCACAGGGCAGAGCAAGGAGGTGTTCAGAAAAAGTAGCTGTAAGGAGAATATAAGTGCATAAGAAGAGGCCTGCTGGATGAAACCAAAAGATCACTCCTATCCAGCAACCTATTATCGCAATAGCCAAACCAATGTCCATGGGAAGCTCACAAGCAGCAACAGCACTCTCCCCACTTCTGATTCCTTGCAACTGGTATATTCAGAGGCAAACCTGGTTCCATCATTAGAGGTAGAATATAGCCATTGTGACTAATAGCCATAGATAACCTGGTCTTCCATAAATGTGCTTAATTCTCTTTTGAAACCATCCAGGTTGGTGGCCACTGCCAAATTCTGTGAGCGTGAGCGCCATTGCTGACACAAGAGCCAGCACAGCACAGAAATTTTGCAAGGGCTCAGTGCAAATGGTTTTGCCCTGATTTTCTCCTTAGTCCTTTCTGCAACTGCAGAAGTGGTAGGGTTGCCAGATCTTTGCAAGTGAGGCCACCTGAAGATTAGCATGCCTATGCAATTATAATTACCCATGCTGCTATCATAGTTTGAAAGGAAGGATCAGGCTGCTAAGGGTACAACTGATAAAAAGCCTTTGGGGTGCATTTCCCAGTACCTATGCATTCAATGCTAATACATGCATTCTATTAAAGGTGTTAGTCTTAGTAAAGAAAAATGAGCAGAAGTAGCAGTGTTAAGCTTTATATCAAACAGAATGTGTAGAACATCTCCTGATAGTGAAAATAAGGACAAACACGGACAGCAATATTATAATAACTAAATATTGTCAGATTATTATAGCAGAGTGGGCAGTCATAGGGGAAACAGTGTTTTGCATTCCCGTCTTCCAAAACAGTTCACTGCAGGTAATTTTAATGGGGTTGTTAATAACCTGGCACAGGTCCCAGCCAGATGTAGCACATTTATACCCTGTCCTTACAGCTATGTCGGAACTGTTGACATTGCATGTCAGTAATGGAAAATTGCCACTGCACCAAACAAACATCTTCATTATATGGAATCACATTGTTAATCTACAGCCAAATGCAACTTGAGGCGGAAAGAGAGTTTAGATTGCACCCATCTGTATACTATCACTCCGGGTGGCAGGTCGTTCTTCAGAATTAGAGATTGAATCAGTCTTTCCATCATCAATAAACCCTGCTCCACGACGAGTGCCTGTCAATCCAATATTTTACTTTCAGCACCATGAGGACCGCACAGAATGGTAATGAAATTTAGCTGTTAGATATGTACCACAGGGAACTATCTCAAAGAGAACTGAAAGGAATCAGAGAGTGTATGGCATTCAGTGTCTGCAAATAACTTCATTTCAGACAGAAGCCCATCTCTTTGATCTGCTTAAGAAAACTTATCTGCTAGGTACAAATGGAGCTGAATACTGAGCTTTACAATTTCGTACAAAATTAATTATTATTTGGAAAGCATTTTTCACTTGCATTAAAAAGAGGAAAGATACAGAGATTCTTCCTATTCCTATCTTTTTGATGACAATATCCTCATTTCTAGATTGCATATATGACCTTTAATAAAGTCATTCAATTTCAGTTAAGATGGCCTCCAAACCTAACTTTGGGTCATAACAGAGCTACATAAAGAAACTAAGTAGGATTTCCCCATTCTTGCTGGGATTGGGTCAATAGATGTATCTTTGAATTTTCAGAGTCTTCCAACTATTGTCCTTGAAAATAACCAGGTCACATATAGTTCTACATTCCAAGTGTTTGTGAATGATGTAGGCTGAACTTGTATATTGATCTATTCAAGAATGTTGTTGTGTACTTACAATGTGCTGTTCCTGTAAATCTTTGGAAACCTACTTTTAGCCCAGACAGAATTCTGCTACCTGTTTCCTTCCATTCTTTACTTACAACAACAACAGCAACAAAAAGCTAAAGCTGGCAACTCTGTTCCCCATCCTTTCTCTGCTTTTTGTGCTATTTGAAGCATTATGCCTCGTAATTTGTTTCAAAACCTGGAATCCTTCAACACCATTTCCAGTGTAGACAGGACAGGGACATGAGCATGATCTTTCAAATCAAATGTGCCATGCTTGGTTATTGTATCACCTCTGACAAATTAAATATAATCCAGATTATATCATACATGGCGCTACAAGAAAAGAGGTAGTGCAAGAGGCACATTTCAGATATGACCATAGAACATATTTAGTTAAATAAACCCAGGCAGCACAAGCAAGCTGTTTCATTCAGTAAGAAAAGGATAAAAATGATTACCAGAGCTACTAGTCAATTAGAGCTGAACTAGATATCACAAGAAACACAGAGCTGCTTTCTCTCTCCCTCTCTCTTTCTCCTTGTTATATAGCATGACAATGCATGAGATGACATCAGTGTGATGTATCTTTTCCCATACCCATTATGACAGCCAATTATGGGAGGTAGGGAACTGGAAATATAAAATTCAATGATATCATGTAATATGCTGTTCCATAAGAACATAAGAAGAGTCCACTTGCTAACAAATCAAGCATCCTTTTGCTAAGAGTAACCACCTGGATGCTTCCAGAAGCTCAGAAACAGGGCATGACAGGAGTAGACTTCTCCCATCTTTGTACCTTTGCATATGAAGGCTCCCTTTAGATATCAATGGTTAATAACTATGGACTGAGCAGATGGTCCTATTCCATTTCAGTTGACACTCAATCATATCCTGTCGTATGCATTTTGATTTTAAAACCACAATTTTCCTGCAAAACAACCCATTCTCATGCTTTTTAGTGCATCTCCCATCCTTAATAAGTACTATCATTTGTCCTAAATCTACTTCTAATCAACTTCATTCAACAATCCAGAAATTATAAGGGGGGGGGGAGAGAAATCTTGATCCAATGTTGCACACCATTCTTAATTTTAGAAAAACCTAGCCTGCCCTCTTCCTTTTAGTCATCATTTAAAATTCATTAAAGGCCCCAATGCTTTGGCCTTTCTTCATACAGAAGAATGGAAAGGTTTGATCCCAACTATTAGTTCTCCATCAATTTATGGGCGGTGAGGAGACACTTGAAAATTATTAAAGGGGATTTAAAAACAAAACAAAACTGGATATTTGGGTTATTGCAATACAATACATAATACAATACAATAAAAAAGAACTAACATAAGCAAAAATAAAAACAGGTAGATTTCACACAGAAAGAGATGGACTCTCCCAGTCCTCACCTAACAGCTTCCCTTTCTTCTCCCAGTCTCCCCACCTTGGGTGTTCTTCCCTTCCTTGCCTCTCACACAGGCTCATTTACCACCCACCCATCTATCCATCAGGTCCAGGGGTTCTATGGTGCTTACCTTACTTTCAAGTTGGCCAAAGGATATTTACAAGTGTCTTTTCTTTCACTCTGCATATATTTCTTTACTGGTCTGAACTTAGCAGCTTTCCTGGATGCCTGTGTTTCCTGAAATCCCCACAAGTCCCTCAGTTGGACCTTCCTGCCAACACCTTGAATTCACATGGATGAGGATGGACAACAACCAGTCCCACTGCATTCTAGCAGCATTCTAGGAGGAAAAATGTTTCAGAATGAGGTGAAAAAGTATGCCCCTGTGCTGTGCCCTATGAGAGGTAGTTGCCCACATTGGAAGGAGATAAGTTATAGGAGCAACTGAACACATTGCAGGTCAGTTTAAAGAAAGCTGTATCATAACAATGTGGTTGTCCTGTATGTGAGATGGAAAGGCAGTCTTCCTAGAGACATGTATTGTTGGCAGAATACACATAACAGTAAAATAATAAACAGTGGGGGAAATTGTGTTGTGCTTTTGATCTCAGATGGTTCAAAATACCAGAGAATGCATAGTTGAGATCTTGTAGGACTACTTGATCAAGCATGGTAATAAATGAAAGTAAAAAGTATACATTGTTTTGGGGCTGATCCAAGAAGATGGTCCAGGACAGAGCATTGACTGCATCACCAAAGATGAGCAGTCCCTGAGAAATGATTGAAGAGCCATATGTCATCATAAACAGATAGCATCAGCACTACCTTGATTGCAAGGGGAGAACTAAAGAGTTAATTGGGTACCTTTTGTTTCTACATTTTCTTTCCGTTTTTGCTGGTGGTGATATTGAGCCATTTCTAGTACAATCTGCTGACCAAACAGAAAAGCAAAGAGTACATACAGAGCCATGATTTCTACTACTGTATAAGTAAATGTCAGCCTTGTTACATGAATTCAGTGATTTTCTTAATGAAAACGTCAGCATAACCCTGGCATTTTCCTTTTTTCATTTAATTTTTGTACTCTCTTTTCATCTGTTAGCTGACCTTTGCATGCACTTGGTAGTTTGCCTAGGGTGCTGTCACACCTCCAATGGTATTCTGTAATGATAGTCATTTGCTGCCAGATTCAGACAGGGCTTCAGATAAATTGTCTGAGGACACAGTTCTACAGAGAACTCATATGTGTGTTGGGACCAATGTGAGATGATTAGAGAATGTGCAGGGAAATGGTCACTTTGCACTGGACATTGCATAGAATGGGATGGTACGCAGGAAATTGTGTACATTTCTTGGTCAATAAGTGTGCCCTCTAAGTCATGCTAGGCAACATCAGTTTCAGACACATTGCCTAATGACGGTCCAACTGCAGAATACATGTACTTAGTGAGAAATGTATCAAATAGATGATTGGATAGTCTGCATATTCCCTGATGTCACATGGAGACTGAACTTTTACCAAAAAACAACAACAAAATCCCCGTTGGAGCAGCTCTTTTGTATCAATTTGCCTCAATGTCTGGTCTAGTGAATGTATAGAAAGGCCAGCTTTTCCTGTACATGTTGTGTTGAATTCAAACAAGCATTCATATTTCACACACACACACACACACACACACACACACACACACACACACACAAACTTTAAATACCCCTTTAACGGAAAACAAGACATACCTAAACATGTTACACTGATCCTGGCCTGACTGCACTGACTGCCAATAAGCTTCTGAGCCCATTCAAAGTACTGGTTTTGACCTATAAATGGCCCAGGAGCACAATACCTCAAGCACCACCTCACCCCATATAAACCAACACAGACTCTGTGTTCATCATCTGAGGCCCTTCTTTTTGTGCCTCCTCCACATGAAGTCCAGAGGGTGGCAACGCAAGAACAGGCCTTTTCTGCAGTGGCTCCCTGTTTGTAGAATGCTCTCCACAGGGAGGTTTGTCTGGCGCCTTCATGATAATTCTTTAGTCACCGTGGGGGCTAGTGCGTGGACAGGTGGAGTCCCCTCAACCCCGATCGGAATAATGACTCAAGACAACGTGCTATGGGATTAAAATTGGCCACAACTTTATTAAGTTTCAGATGTAGGGAGACCTTGACTCAGGCACTGGGCGTTTATCCTTCCCAGTCCCCAGCCAGGGATCTGGGAGACTTCAGGGATAGGGCTGGCTCTGGAGAACATATGTTCAAGCAGAGAGCCCACCCCCTGTTTCACCACCATTGGAGGGGAGAGCAATGACAACCTCTCAGCGTATGGCCAATGCCTCCTCTCAAGATCCTTTTAACGGGGAACCCTGGTATCACCACCACAAAGGGGGCATGGGTCACCATTACACTCCCTAAAGGATTCCGTCCAAGGCGGAATGGGTGAAGCATTCAAGTCATCCAGAGAGATCTGACAATTCCTAAGGGACACCACAGAAATATTGGTCACATTCTAACTATTTACAAAGTTAGTAGTGTGGAACTGTCAACTAGGGGACATAGTGGATTAGTTTAGGAAGATGTCAACCTTAGCCCTGACAGACTGGAGGGCCTCCAGATCAGTGGTCTTATTTATCTCCATCTGACACTTCCTTTCCTAGTTTCAATCGCCCCCCTCCCAGGCTTTTTATCAGAATGGAAAGCTTGAGACCTGTCCATTAAAAAAAAGAAACCTCAGGGTTTTCTCAGAGTTTCTTCCCCCTCCCCCGCCCGGTTTTTAGCAGGTTGACTGTCACTTAGTTGAAAAAGATCTTGCTCCTGTCAACCCAGTCTACGTTGAAATAGTCTAAGATGCTGCCACTGGGGCAAGACAGGGTTGAGAAATATTGAGAGCATAGTACTTTTGAACATTAAAGGTTTTCATAAGGTTCCTCAGATGTAACACACTGTCAGAAAGGCCTGCATTTCAGCATCCCAAAACTCTGACTTGTAATATCAACTCTCTCCCTGGTGAAAGTTGCAATTCAGGTAAAGCTAACGCGTCAAATTACACAAAGAGTTAAATGCAGCAGAACATTGACCTATTTGAAAAGAAGACTGATCTGTTATTAAAATCTTTTTTTTTCTACGTAGCACAACAAAACATGTTTAATAAAACAACTAGGTTATACATTTGACAGGTTTCTCCTGTATCACAACCCTATTATAGTTCTCGGCTCTTTACCTGTAACACCTGTAATCAGGTTTTTTTTCTATCCCCTTCTTCATGAAATCATGGATCAAAGTCAGTTGAAATATGGCATATGGAAAGGTGTTCAACAAAATAAGTAGGCTAAAGTAATTAAAGATTTAAATGCCTATTTTCACTTTTATACAAATGACACATTTCAAAAATAAGAGCACGAGGCAAAATGCAGTGTGCTGGACTTGGGTTCATACAGTATATTTGGATTCATATCTCTATTCAGTCATAAAGCTTACAGTCAGAGGTGGGTGGAAATGTGACTAAATTGTTAAGCTGATAGATAAAATCCATGTGCAAAATTATTGGAAGAAGACTGGAATTGAATACAAATGTAACATTTCTTTTTCTTTTTCTTCTTTTTCTTCTTCTTCTTCTAGACCCGGGCAGTGCACAAATAAATGAATTGAAAGTATAAATGGGTTGTAATTGCATTGTGTGCCAATCTGCAGAACATCAAATCAATATTTACTACCAAGTGCAGTAAAGAAGGGATGTTGTAGAGTTGTAGAGCACTTGCTTTGCATGCAGAAGGTCATAGGTTCAATCCCCAGCATCTCCAGGTAGACCTGGGAGATACCCTGCTGGAAACCCTGGAGAACTGTTGCCAGTCAGTGCAGACGACACTGAGCTAGATGCTTTCTATGTTCCATTTAAAAGCATCCCCCCCTAACAGTCTATAGCAAGCAGATTTCCAAAAGGTGCTTAACATGAGAGACAAACATTCAATACTCCGCATGATTCCATAATTTACAACATTGAGATAATAACTGCTCTCAAATATCATGTTTCAGTACGAAAAGTCCACCATGTTATAATGCTTTGCAGTAATGGTTAAATATAATTAAGATCCCCTTCTCCCTAGTATGCTGCTTAATTTCTGCCTAATCCTTCGAAACGTTTGCACTTGAAGTACCTGCTTCCTTGTAGCCTATAGGTTGTGAGGTATTCTATAGGTTGTTTTAGCATAGCAGAGAAGCCAAGTATGCCAATATAATTGCCTTGTCATTTTATGTGAACCGCCCTGAGACCTCCAGGCATAGGGCGGTATATAAATTTAATTAATAATCATAATCATAATACATAATATTACTTTAAGGGGGAAATGAATTCAAATGGTGACCTTAATTTTATGGGTTTAGTTTTTGTTTTGTTTTGTTTTGTTTTACTATTTATAACCTCAAATAAATTATGTGGTCCATGTCTCCTTCAATCTCCACTCATTCTTTTTCTTTAATATCCATTTAGATCAGTGTACTTAAGAGTCCTAGGGACGTGGGTGGCGCTGTGGGTTAAACCACAGAGCCTAGGACTTGCCGATCAGAAGGTCAGTGGTTCGAATCCCCACAACGGAGTGAGCTCCCGTTGGTCGGTCCCTGCTCCTGCCAACCTAGCAGTTCAAAAGCATGTTAAAGTGCAAGTAGATAAATAGGTACCACTCCGGCGGGAAGGTAAGCGGCGTTTCCGTGCGCTGCTCTGGTTTGTCAGAAGCGGCTTAGTCATGCTGGCCACATGACCCGGAAGCTGTATGCTGGCTCCCTCGGCCAATAAAGTGAGATGAGCACCGCAACCCCAGAGTTGGACACGACTGGACCTAATGGTCAGGGGTCCCTTTACCTTTACCTTTACTTAAGAGTCCATTATTCAGAAAATTGTACTAAATCAAGCCAGATGATTTTTTTTTCCTCCTCAGAAAGAAACTTCAGTAGTTTTGTTCAAAACAAACCTTTTGGTAATAATTAGAAAATTCCAATGCCATTTGCAAATGGCAGTGTTTTGTGGAAATTCTAAGTCCTAACATGTGGTTACCTTAGGGGATTGTTCTGTAAAAGAAATGTTGATAGGATCGAGTATAACTCAAGAAGAAGTGATTGACTTAAGTTGAAGGTTACAATCCTGCACACAGTTAGGCTGCTTGCATCAACAAAACTCTTAGAGTGAAATGTGGAGTACAGTTTCAAAGAGCAATTTATAAAACAACACATAGATATTTTTTGTTCTGTATTGATGTTTAACATCATATTCACCAAGGAAGAGTAATCAGCTTCAAGTGATGCAGTTCAGTTTTTTTTATCACAAACACAACTCTTTCCCCTTGCATTTTGTGTACACATAAACACTGTCCTATGAAATCTGTCTGTTCATCTGTCAAACATTGCCTATTTGTCAAGGACTTGTGAATCACACTTGTGTAGAAAGCCTCAAGTATTTGAATGAACTCTTCAAATAAGAAACTGTTCCCAACTTCTTCAGAGAAATAATTGCTTCTTAGGTTCAACCACTATGAACATACAAGTGGGATCTACAAATATATCGGCATGTGAAATGCTCCTATAGCACTCAAGGCAGCGAAGGACTTAAGCTGGCATATCACTGGCTCAGGCAGGTGAGGTCTTACACTGACATAATTCTCAGCTGAACCCTGGCTCAACTGGGAAAGCCCAAGGTCTGCGGAAACCAATCCCTCTCATCATGGCTGATCTTGAGTTTGGATTGCACTGTAAGCCTCCAACCACACACACACACACACACACACACACACACACACATCTATCCAGGCAACTAAGGGTCATTATCACAGTTGAAGGACACATTCCAGCCAGGCAAAAGCAATTTAGCAGGGAAAGAGGCCTAGTGAATGTCTTAAGGGCCAGAAAGAGTGACCTCGGGGGCCACATTCAGTTCCAGTGTGGTGTAGTGGTTAAGAGCGGTAGTCACGTAATCTGGGTAACCGGGTTCGCGTCTCCGCTCCTCCACATGCAGCTGCTGGGTGACCTTGGGCCAGTCACACTTCTGTGAAGTCTCTCAGCCCCACTCACCTCACAGAGTGTTTGTTGTGGGGGAGGAAGGGAAAGGAGATTGTTAGCCGCTTTGAGACTCCTGAAGGGGAGTGAAAGGCGGGATATCAAATCCAAACTCTTCTTCTTCTTCCCCATCCCTGAACATGAGATTCCCCACCCCTTAACATATTTAAATGTGTCAGCTGTAGAAATAAGAGGGTAAACAAGTGAAGAAAGAAAAAATGAAATTTGAGGGGAAAGAGAGGGAGAGATTAAGGCTGAAATTCTGTGGTTCCTGGGAGGGTGTATCAGGGCCCATAACATGGTGTGGGTTTCCGGCTCCATGAGCACAGTGAGAGGTCTGTCACCAGAAGTCCTTTCCCAGGCAGTACAGAAAGGATTGATACAATTGCCTACCAGTGTGAGTTCTTTGATGGCAGAAGGTTATGTTCATTGTGGAATGTGACCTACTAGATCTGAAACCCTTCAGTTCCTCTGACAAACACCTGCTGGGGGTGGGGAGATACACTAGCCTCGAGGTTACCTTGTTTTCACTCTCATTGACCCCAATGAGGTGGAAAATGCATTTATTTAAAAATCTGAACAAAGGAAGAAAATAGAAAAATCACACACACACAACTGCTCTGCCCAGTTAATATAATAAAGTAAACCATCTTCAACATAGTGAGATTTACTTCTTCATAAGCAAACATGGGATTGTATTGTTAGGCTCAACTTGTGTACCAGGGAATAAAACCCATGAATTCAGTAGATTTATTTCCAAATAAATATATTCAGGATCAGGGAGTAGGTAACCTATTTTATCACTTTTCCTATTCCATAAAATTCTGCAGTCTCTCTATAGTTTTTTCTATTAGTTTAGATCTTGAAAACAGTAAAATATGCACAGAGAAATATATGAGATGTTAAGCTTTCCAAGATACATGATTAGTCTGCATTATGAGAAAAGCCAAAAGATAAATTATTATGACAATCTTTGGACTTTATTCATAAGATAAATTTGTACTATTCTAAAATATCTGTCCTGATTGTCCTACACACTGGGCACAGTCATTGCTGAGATGGTGAACAAACCATTTGAGTTGCTCACCATAATCACAAACTGATTTTGTACCCATCACAAATCTGTGTGCTGGTTCACAAAGTTGCAATCTGTGGCTTTGGCTTGATTCAGTCAACCCCATTGTATCACTACCACTGTGTAAAAAATTGCAGAATCTATTTATTCATTTATTTTAAGCCATATTTGGTTATCTGGCTGAGATGCCATTCAAAATGTATTAATTAATTTGTCACCAGCAAAAGTTGGGTAACATAGGTAATGAGTATTTGCCTCATAAAGTAGAATTTTTTTAAGCTATTAGCATATATAAACAAAATATACATTTTTGTAATATTTATAATATTATGGACAACAGAAGGAGAAATTAAGCTATGCATCTCCCAAGAAGAAGAGATCAAAGATAAATGGTGGCAAAGTATACAATAAGGAATTATACAAAGCCAGTAAATGGCTGGCATGTTTGTCCAGATGGCCTCTTCATGTTATAAAAATTCTTATTCTTAAGACCATATGTCCATACTAGATATCTGCATCATTTGCAAGAGCAATTAAATCAGCAGTTAGTTCATGTAAAATGTTTCACAATGTTTGTGGGGGTCGGGGAGGAAGAAGTATCACTAGTAATTGGCCACATATGTATAAATAGCTTGTGTCAGTGTGGTTAACATGTAGCACTACTTGTTAACTTGTCAAATGGCAAAAGAGTTGTAATCCAGGGCAAAGATCAGTGGGAATTGCTCCCAAAATGAGGACTGTGTTTCACACAATCAATTACAATATATTGGGCATTCACTGGAGAACCTTCCAATCTATTGTGTTCAGGAAAGTGATGGAGTCATGGAATTGACCAGGTAGTCAGGGGGGAACTCTGTCTTAAGTAGTTTCATTAGAAGTCCTGGGCTTTAAAGGTTTCAGACAAAAATAAATAACCTTAGGTGTTCAGCAACCTTTAGCAAAAGCATCACTACACAAACTTACAATGTGTTCAGATTAATACCTGTCCTTACAGAACTGGACACTTAATAAAAGTTGAACTTATCCTCTCCCCCCCCCCCCACCCTCCAGATCTTCCTGCTGCCATTCCCAACAGTGCAAGATATCCATAGTGTACCTGTGGATTTGTCAGATACCAGCAGATTTTCTGATTAACTTTTGATTGTGCAAGCATCTTTATATTTTTCCCGTGAAATTGCTGATTTCCACCCTTTCTTCCCTTGCTCACTTGTGTAAGAGTTTCTGCAAATAGCCAGCGATCCTGAAAAGTTCAGAGCTAATTCCGTATAAACTAGTCCTGGGTAAAGGCTGAAAGGAGCAGGGATTTCAGTAACAGGTCTCGGTATCAAATGCAGGAAATATGGAGAAGCGCCTTCCATTCACAAGGGGTTTGAAAGCTGTCACCCTTACATATCCATTGGGATTTACACAAATCAGATCTTCAGTACCACAGTGTTATTTGGGGAGGCAGTTGAAGGGAGGAGTAGGTGATAAAACAAGACTAATTTGTGGATTCAATAAGTGTTGAAATCTAACCAGGATTGAAATTCCTAGAATAGCCAGGCTAGCTTCCTTGTGAGATCATGGGCCACTGAGGTAACAAAGGAAGTGATTCTGTGCTAGATTGTAAATGGCTGGGGGTTGTTGTTGTTTAGTTGTGTCCGACTCTTCGTGACCCCATGGACCAGAGCACACCAGGCACTCCTGTCTTCTACTGCTTCCCACAGTTTGGTCAAACTCATGTTAGTAGCTTCGAGGACACTTTCCAACCATCTTGTCCTCTTCGTCCCCTTCTCCTTGTGCCCTCAATCTTTCCCAGCATCAGGGTCTTTTCCAGGGAGTCGTCTCTTCTCATGAGGTGGCCAAAGTATAGGAGCCTCAGCTTCAGAATCTGTCCTTCCAGTGAGCACTCAGGGCTGATTTCCTTCAGAATGGAGAGGTTTGATCTTCTTGCAGTCCATGGGACTCTCCAGCACCACAATTCAAAAGCATCAATTCTTCAGCGATCAGCCTTCTTTATGGGCCAGCTCTCACTTCCATACATTCCCCGTCCATTTTCCTTCATGGATCACTGCCTTGTTGTGGTGAAGGGGCTTGAATAACTCAGAGAAGCTATGAGCTATGCCGTGCAGGGCCACCCAAGATGGACAGGTCGTAGTGGAGAGCTTTGACTAAACATGATCCACCTGGAGCAGGAACCGGCAAGCCACTCCAGTATCCCTGCCAAGAAAACTCCATGGAAAAATGGGTTGGGGGGCCCTCCTTCAATTCCCTGGAGTTAAAAAGCCAGCGTTGAGGGTTGAGTGATCTGAGCTAGAAGCTGGAAGCAGCAGGATGGGAAGCAGAGAGACAAAACATGCTTGATCTCTGTTTGCATCCAAGGCTGAAGTTATGGTAGAAGCAAGACCCTTTCAGAGTGTTAATGCTCTGAACCCATCCCCCACCCCCATCATGGGCTCAGGTTGTACAAATACGTAAATAAACCATGTAGCATAAGGAGACCCCAATCCCTGTGGTACAACATTCCAAAGGAAACACAAGCCCTGGGTAAGCACTTGGAACCCCTGGATTTTTTCACCACTTGAATATGTGTGTGGCGTGCCACATTATGTTTGCTTTGGGGATTTGATAATGCTGCACTGCTTGCTTAACCTTGGAGGGGGGAGGAGGCTTTAAAAAGCAAGCTGATGCTTCTTCATCACATTTGCAATGAGCTGAAAGAATCCTATTCACTGTAAATTGTCAATGTCACTTCTTAGTCAAAGAATTGTTTTCCCTACCCAATTAAATAACATTTTCTAGGGAACAAGAGTGGAGAGAACTATTGCCCTCCTGTCCTGTTTGTGGCCTGCTAATAAGCATCACGTTGGCCCCAGTAGGTAACAGGATGCCCATATGAGTGGGATGTATTTGTGTGGAAGTTTATCAGTTTCATCACTGCTTTTTGCACCGTGCTCAAGGATTTTCAATATGCTGTCCTTAACAGCATCAACTTGCTCCCCCAATCCTGCATGCACAAGAAATTAACACTCAGCCACCCATATAGATATTTACACATTTTTCCAAGTGCTAATTAAATCAGATATTTCTCATAAATATTCTGCCATGAGATGCTTCAAACTGTTTGCAATATGATGTTTATCAAGAGGTAGACCCAAATGAAAAGCATGCACATTATGATGAATTTCAAGTCCTGAGACCAAATGCCAAGATCAACAATTTCATCTAGAATTTGAACTCACTCTCAAGCTGCAGAATGATGGGAAATCCCATTTCAACCCTCTTTGCAGATTCATAATCTTTTCAGTATATAGAAATGAAAATCGGTATAGACAAACTGGAAATCACTGCAATAAAATGCTAAAGTGAACCAACAACAGAGCCTCAGACCTCACACTAGGTTATCTGTAGCAAGAATAAATAGTGCTTATATTATGATGTTGGAGCACAGCAAATATTAAAGGCTAACTTGAATTCCCCCATTATCTCTTTGGAGGCATCCACCCACACGTTTTCATTTGAGCAGTATGACTTCAGACTGTGCACACTCAGTGAATTTACTAGCTAGAAAGGAAACCGCAGTACATAAGCACCTCCAGCACAGCATTGCAAGTTTTCAAAACTAATTGAATCAGCATACAAAAAATGTTTTCCCTATGCAATAAATCTAATTATAAGCAGCCTCTTTATGACATACACCTCCCTATAATATGCAAATTTCAATTACTTATTTAGTGTGCCTTCCATATTTCCACACGGATTCCATTTTACACTGAAACTTTTAATAAAACTCAAAATCTGCCTCTGAATACTGTTGTTAGGAATGGTCTATGCAAGCATAATAATAGAGTGTTAAGGAAGAGTTGTACTGGGAAGATAATTGAGAAAGCATAAAGCTATAGCACTAAAATGGCATCTAAAGTGAATTTAAACAAACCAGTAGTTCTCAGTTTCTTCACAGAAAGGAGAAATTGAGGAGCCAAGCCAGAAGAGCACTATCATTTTTTTTAAAAGAAAAAAAATCAAAGCAGAATCTCCTATGCAGGTATCAACAAAGACAGAATATGGTTTCATGTCTACTCCTTTGCCCAGAAAGCCATTCTCCCAAAAAAGTGGTCAGCATTCTCAGAGACAGTGCAAATTAATTAAGCCTTTCAATATATTATTTTTAAATACCTGCATGATTCATTGATGTTTAAAAATGTCACATCAGTGCAATTATTCATATAACAAAAAATAATGGTCATACCACACAATTTTGCTAGGTAAATGGAGCCTAACTCTTATTATTAATTAATTCAATCACACCATACATATATTTTCCTAATAAAATCCACTGTGCTCCCTCACCACAAGCAATGTGTGTTGAATGCCTAGGCAAATGGGGTATGGGTGCAGTTTCAACACTTAATACATACACAGTGCTATTTTTTCTAGAAAAAGAGGTGCCAGAACTCACCACGAGCACCTCGCTTGTTTTCTTATAAATGGCAGTGGAGCTCACCTGAGAGGTGCTAGAACTGAGTTCTGGCAGGGGAAAAAAAATCTTTGCATACACTCATAATGCTGGTAAAGGTAAAGGTACCCCTGCCCGTACGGGCCAGTCGTGTCCGACTCTAGGGTTGTGCGCCCATCTCACTTAAATGGCCGGGGGCCAGTGCTGTCCGAAGACACTTCTGGGTCACGTGGCCAGCTTGACAAGCTGCATCTGGCGAGCCAGCGCAGCACACAGAAACGCCGTTTACCTTCCCGCTAGAAAGCGGTACCTATTTATCTACTTGCACTTTAGGGGTGCTTTCGAACTGCTAGGTGGGCAGGAGCTGGGACCGAAAGACGGGAGCTCACTCTGCCGTGGGGATTCGAACCGCTGACCATGCGATCGGCAAGCCCTAGGCACTGAGGTTTTACCCACAGCGCCACCCGCGCCCCTCATAATGCTGGATGTATCCATAAAATGAGATGGCAGCTTCAGTTGCATGAAAGCTTCAATTGTACAGTGTTACATACGCTTCAGGTTACAGACTCCGCTAACCCAGAAATAGTGCTTCAGGTTAAGAACTTTGCTTCAGGATGAGAACAGAAATTGTGCTCCGGCGGCGTGGCAGCAGCAGGAGGCCCCATTAGCTAAAGTGGTGTTTCAGGTTAAGAACAGTTTCAGGTTAAGTACAGACCTCCAGAACGAATTAAGTAAACCTAAGGTACCACTGTATATGTTTTCTATGAACAGACAAATCTGGGACTCAGTTCTGCTCCCCTGCCACTGATAGCCACATCTAACTCCAGATGATACCTGAAGCAACCACAGCATAGGACACCATATCATAGCCTTATAATGCATCTGTTAAGGATGTGCCCTTTAACATCTCCAATTTCCCTTGCATTTTGGAGTTTGAGTGAACATAGAAAGTCCTTAACACAACCTATTTAACCTGAGGTTTTTGTTGCTGTTGTTAATTGAATCTACCTGTCTTTAGTAACACCTACCCACATTTTTGTTGTTCAGCAGATTCCATCATGTGAGGAACATGTAGACAAGATGACCCAAGGCCAGCTCTACTGTTAGGCAGTGTGAAGCAGCTGCCTTAGGTAGCTGAATTTGGATGTTATGTGAAAAAGCATCACATTGTTTACTCAATTTATTATAATTGCATTTATACTACTGCTTGTGGAACTTTCTGCCTCTCATTCCAAATTAGCTTTGTCAGCCTTGATTGCTATATACCTTGAGTTGGGTTTTTTTTTTGGGGGGGGGTGAATACCATTTGCTGTTTCACTCCAAGCTACAAAATGTCTTGCATACCCTCCAATATTTATCAAATGAAAATAGTGACGTCCCATTCCATAATGATAACTTTACTATTTATGCTCACACACATCTTACTGGGTTGCCCCAGCACTCTGGCCAGCTTCCAACATATAAAAAAAATAATAAAACATTAAGCCTTTTTTTAAAAAAAAACCCAAACCTTCCCTATACAGGATTGTCTTCAGACAGCTTGGGGGTTGGATAACTCCAAAGCCTCCTACATTTCTCCAATAAAAATAGGGACATCCTAAGGAAAAGTGGGACATTCCAGGATCAAATCAGAAACTGGGATAACTTCTCCAAATCAGGGAAGTCCCTGGATAATAGGGATACTTGGAGGGTCTGGTCTTGGGCTGACCACTTAGCTCAGTCACCTATCCACATGACTGTTTCACACCATCACATTATAGATGAGAAGTATACACCAAGTGTGTTACTGTATTTGTTCTATACGTATATACAGGAAATGGGAGAAGGCATTTATATTCCTCTGAAATAAGTAAGGCACTCTGCTAATCATGTTTCTTGCTGAGCCAAAATGGCAATATTCTGTCCTCCCCTACCCACCATCCCCAAAAAACACTTCAAATCATTAAATCATTCTTAGGATAGCTAATAAAAAGGTCAAAGTGTGCCACTAATGCGAAAGGAGGAAACAAGCAGGATTTAAATTAATAGATGACAGATTTAATGGATTAATTATTTCTGACATTCCTACTAAAATGATTGTGTGATAGAATGCAGCATTGCACTAGCTGTTTGAAATATCATGGCTTCTACATTTATCAGATCAATTACATCCCCTCAAAGTCCACTGTCAGAAATTATTTATTGTGCAAGCTTACAGCAACAGGGCTTTTCTGCTACCAAATTAATTTTGATCCAATAAATTCTGCTTTTAAACTGTAGTCCCCAAGTGCAGCATTAATAATCACAGGTTTAGAAAAAGAGTCAGGGTAGTTACTGCAAGACCATGCCTCGTTCCCTCTGATATTTCAAATGCTCCACAAAAAAGAGAGAGAACAGTATTTCCCACACCTAGCCTTAAAAGAAATTATTTTGGGAGTAATTGTAAAATGCTGCTCCTGCAATGCAATTTAGGTTTTGCATCTACAATAAAGGCCAAATGTCTCTGAAGTACCCTGCTGAAATCAGTACAGGTGTTTCCAGTTTAACTCTAGGGGGGGAAAGACCATTTGAAAGAAAGCATAGAAAAGGGAAAAGCGCTACTGCGGAGAATGTCAAGAGTGAAGATATACTTCAAATCAATTTTGGCAAGAATCTGAGTTCTTGTTATGTCTGGAAGAAATAGATTTTAGCAGGTACTAGAAAATAACCCCGAGGCTACAATTCCCCCAATCATGTAGATTAAAACAAAAAATGCACAGAGACATTTGTGGAATCCAGTTATATATCTAGAAATGTTCATATTAAGAATGTCCAAGTTATACATATATATAGTTTGAAAAACAAAACACAGCAGCATACAGTCACTCTTTCTCTTATAACAAAACTCCAAAGCCTGTAGGTGTTATTTAATCTTTGGAGAAATATCCCAGGACATATTATATGGCAGAGCTGGGGCACAGTGCTTAAGGACTCCGTAGTCTCTTGCATATGGCATAAATAATAATGCTATCTGCCCAAGGTGCCTGGCTTCTGTTCTTTTCATATATCAGAGCTAGGAAGCTATAGAGAGTCCAAGATATATGAGTCTGTTCAGACTGAAAGAGCCAGGAACTCAGTGAGTATATTTCTTTTTTGGAGTATTTAATTTCTTCCCTGTCTGCAATGGATTTAGTGGGATGTTCTCACATGTGCCATGGAGAAGGACAGTACTGAGTGAGATACGATCAAAAATGCTTGCATGACTCACTTTTAATGTATTGTTATGGAGACAGCTTGATTTTTTTTAAAAAAGTGTACAGCATGTATTCCATAATGACGCAACTGGGTCAACCTCCACTGTTATTTAATGAATATATGGTGACTGCAGTTCCTGCCATCTGAGCATGTCTGTCTGTGTTTGACACTCAAAGCCTTCATGTTCAGAATCTTAAAAAAATTAAGAGGAAAAGTGGGAAAGTGGATTACATATGTTCCACGTGAACTCTGATTACGGTATAGAACATTAGACTCTCTGGAGATAGCTGCTTTTAAGCTTCAGTAGGAGTTATCTAACTAGAACTTGAAGATTAATCCCCAGATAACCTATCACTGGAGGCATTAGCGGAAAATCTGCAGTACATTAGAAAAAGCTTTTGCAACTTCAACATTAGCAACTCCATTGTGAGAGAACACTAATAGAAGGAACAGGTTTGAAACCTACAGCAGGGAGACATGATGAAGAGTTTTTCAGTGGAACCTAGAGAAATGAGCCACCCTACCAATTAGTAAGTCATTGCCAACACACCCAAAAAGAAGGTTTGCGACCCAGAATATGGAGAGAAAAGGTTATATTTATTCAAAACATGGGAATCTGCAAAATGAATAAACCTAATTAACCAAATCAAAGTATAGTGTGAGCAGGGAAGGCTCCCTAAGGCAGGAGGGATAAATAAACTCTTTTTCCTCTCATCTTGTGCCACTGCAGGGAAGGATTGGAATGAGTCCTTTCTCCTTGCACCAAGAACCTAGGGTATGTGACCTGACAAGTGCACTGTGGCCTTGCTAGTCTGGTGTTTGTTCACCCTGGCGTGCACACCAACCCCCAAGGGACCCCCTGCCCCAAGAGACCCCAAAGCCTAGTTCATGTTTGGTGTCTTAAGAGTGCCCTTAACCCAATAACGTCTCATATTTTTGCACAACCGGGTGTTAAATTTCACTTTCCTGTCCAAGCCAAAAGCCAATTGAAACAATTGAAAAATGCCAGTGCTACTTAACTCCAAATTGTATGTAGTAAGCAAAAAAGAAAAGGAGCCCCAAAGCCAAACAGGGGCACCTCCAAATGGGCAGCTAACAGAACTTAGGGAGGGAGAGCCTCACAAAAGAGAAGTGTGGAGAGTTTGGGGAGGAGCCAGCAGATATAGCCTATCACATGGGAAGTAAACTAAGGTCCGCAGGCCAGATCAGGCCCAATTGCCTTCTGGATCCGGCCCGCGGACGGTTCGGGAATCGCCGCGTGGATCGCCAGCGCATGTGATTTTTCCCTCTCCCTCCCTCTCCCTCCCTCTCCCTCACACAGCGGCGGCACCGCCACTGCCTCCCTCCTTCCCTCCTGGCTTCTCTCCGCCGTGCCTAGAGGAGGAAGGGGGCTGGGCTTTGTTGGTGCCAGCAGCAGCAGCAGCGCTCGAGCGACCGCCATTTTAAGCAGTCCCTCTCTGGAGTCATTTTGCGCGCTGCTCATCGTCCCCCCGCTGCTGCCAGCCCCTGCCGCTTGCAAGACACAGGTAAGCAGCCACCGAGGCTCATGGTGCTCTTGCATCACCCCCCCAAAAAAAAATACAGTCTGGCCCCCCACAAGGTCTGAGGGACAGTGGACCGGCCCCTGCTGAAAATGTTTGCTGATCCCTGGCCTAGCATTTACCGAAAGCTGATCCACACCCAGCACACTCCCAAATAAATGGGAGTGGCATTGTTAAAAGTCATTGCCCAGCCTCTTAAAAAACATAGGCAGCTAAGTCAGTGCATCAGGGCAGGATTTTCAGGGGGAAATCCAGACCCACACGCAGCAGAAAAGGCATTTTCAAACACAGCAAGACTGGTTTACCACCTTTTGAAGTAACGGAAGCAATACACATAGAGAGATACCCAACTGAACCACTGTACTGAGGCACACTTTTGGTCCATCTAGTCCATTATTGTCTACATTGACTTGGAATCGATCTCTAGGATAGGGAAAGCCAACATGGTGCCCTCCAGCATGGCCAATGGTCAGGGATTAAGAGAGTTGTTGCCCAGCAACATTTGACATGTGTGTGCTATATGAAGCATTCCTCCTCTAGGTTTTAGGCAGAAGTTTATCACATCACCTGCTACATTCATGGCAGAGGCATTTTTTCACTAGAGATGTCTGAGATTCAGCTGGTACATTTCATATGCAAATTATATGCATCACCATTGAGCTATGGTCCTTCTCTTGCAGCACTCAAAACAAGGTGGGGGAGAGGACATCTAAGTCCTATTTTGTGTCGCAAGGGAGCAATAGTTCATTTAATAGCAAGTATAAGACATCATTTGACAATTTGCCCCCTTGTTAAAAGTCATTGCCCCTTTGTTGCAATGATCACTCAAGTGCATGGGACCAACAACAGCCATCAGTGCCACTTCACGAACCAAGTCAGATACTACAGAGAATCTGGTTCCTCATATATTAATCACAAGAAATATACAAGAGTGCAAACACCTTATAAGTGTTAAACTCTTTTAAAAGGACACACATTTCTCTCTTATTTTAATCACCAGCTTTTTGATTCATAATATTATCTGAAACAGATCTCTGAAATTCAACTCAGACTGAAAAGAATGGTGCAAAGGGATGTGTTCAGTATCTTTCAAAAATTACAATTTGGTGATGATAGAGTTGCTCTGGAAGTATAATGAAAGTTTGATGATTGCTTACAGTTTCATATATATATTTTAGAGAAGAGAATGACAAGTCATATGAGACCTGCTCAAATGCACAAGGAAAGAAGGGAAATTGGCTCCATGCTGAAAAATACATGGGTAAAAAAATTGGCAAGGTGGAACTATTTATAAAATGCCGGCAAAAGAATAAGTGCTTCCCAATTTCAAATCAAAGAGCTGCTAATGGAGAAAGGCTGCAGCATGAAAAGAAAAATCTGCAAACTCATTTTTATTTTGCTCTGCTACAAGACAGAAATTGAACGGTAAAAAATAAAGTTGGCTTGGAATGTAAAATGTTAGGGATCAATTCCAATCTTTAATAGGCAGAAGTGTGGTCTGTGAACAAAACAGGCCTATAAGGTAAAAGTTACTGAGCAAAAGACCCAGTCTGAAAAGCCACAAACTTTCTAAAGCTCTAAAAAAGTGAGTGTGTTAGAAGTTGTGTATGCAAAAGACAAAGAAATCCAAGCTCATTTTCACGTTCCAAGAGTCACAGGTATGCAACAAAAATTTACATTTATGGCAGATCTCCTGGTGGCTTGGATTGTATTATCTTATTTAGTGCACATTGTGCAATTGCGCTTTCAGGATTTTCCCTGTAACCATAAGAGCCAGGATATCTTTTTTAAATGGAATCCATGTGGTCTGCACATAGATATTGATTGCCCAAATAAAACCTTCAATCACCAGAAAACTAGGTGCTAGATATCTAGAAGCAAGCCATAATCTTTGCATGTTTAAAGATGGTCTTTGGGAATGCTGCCTCTGTATTCTTCTGGTTAAAAGGTAGCATGAGTTTGATTCTCATTAGTGCTAGACTATTTCTCCTGAGGAGTTTAAAGTATGAGAAAATTTTCTGACACAGAATGCATTGTCAAAGTAATGCTATGTTGTTTAAACTTCCATTGCATAGTTAAGCTATGGAAGTTGCTCAGAAGAACATGTGGCAGGAAAAGGCCTTCCAGTGAAAAATGCAAAGCTGTGTGCCAATCAAAATTCCACATCCTATGTATTTATGGGCAGAGAAATAGGGGACGCATTTCACTAGTTTCCTCTTTCTTCTGTAGCAGGAACCCCCCACCCCAATCATTCTGTTTGCACAAACTTCACACACACTCACTACATACGCCACATTTCTGTTATAAATTCATATAAAATCAACCATACATCGGATTTGCACTGTTCCATTTTTATTTTACTCCACATGACAAGGACTATCAAAGGGGGGGGTCTTGGTTCTGGTCAGCCATAATCCCTTCACCATCCCAGCACATCCACAGGAGCCCTGCCCAGTTGCTATGTCAACCCTGATAATCCCAGACAGAAGACAATCAAAATCACAAAGAACCTGCATATGGTAGTGGATTCAGCATGGACTGAAACAAAGGACAATAATCAGATCTTCCCTCTGGGGGCAGGAAACTGCAAACTCCCCTTTGTCTCCTGGAAGTGACTGATGGGCAGGGGGAAAGGAGGAACCAGCCAGGTGACAGGACACTCAGGTTACCACCACAACTCCTCCCTCAACCCCTCCTTTCTGTAATGTATGCATGATGTCAACCCCTTCTGTAATGTATGCATGATGTCAACCCCTCCTTTCTGTAATGTATGCATGATGTTTCTGGGGGTGGGCTGGACCTGGAGGATGGGAATTTCAAAAGTTTTTATAAGGTCTTGCAGACCATCTTTCTGGGTCTTTCCTCTCTCTTGTGAGTGAGGGGAACACCCTGTTGCAACAGTTCAATAAAGGCCAAGCCTACAGGCTGCTGTTTTGCTCCAAGTTATCCTGGTTGGTGTCTTTGTTTTTGTCCAAGGGAGCCCTCGGATTTTTCCGGTAACACTTCCTAAGACTTTCACCCTGCAGCTGTAAGGGGCAGCAGCAGCAGCCACGTTGTCCACCAACTTGCCATTTTGCATCTTCTACAGTGCCCCAGATCTAGTGTCATTCCAGGGCATTGTATGAGGAGAATTGCAGCTTCCCCAAAAAGGTGGGAAATGTTAGTTGGGAATTCTGAGAAGTCACCTTCTTTTTCTAGAAGTTTGAGAAAAAGAAAAATATCAGAAACTGTCTCAGCAAAAATAAAGTCTTCTGAGAAATTTTGGCTCAGCTCAAGTAAAAATAGGACTGCGGCATCTGTTTGACTGTTTATCACAATGTTCTTAGGAAGAGAAGCATTCTAAAAAGGCATGGAGAGTAGGAGAGGCCACCAAGGAGTGAGAGCCAGTGGCTGAATATTCATGAGCTGCAAATCTCTGACTGAAATTGGAAATCACTCAGCTGCCTGAGTAGCTCTTTATAGGGGCATTTGTGCATTCCTTCCCTGTGGAATTGCTCATTGTTTTACCATTAAGTCCCTTTAAATAGAAATGGTCCACTGAGAGATGCTCCTGATAAACTAATTGAGCAAACCAAAGAGCAACCAAAGGCAAGAGCAGCCAATAAAATGAGCTCTTCACTGAAACTTCTCGCTGAAGTTCCAGTGTATGCTTCATTGAGATTGAATTACTATACTTCAGGTAACCAAAGGAATACAGAGTGCCAGCGGTCAACAACCTGGGGCCTATCAGAAGAATGATGCGCATATGATTTCCTTATTCCACCATCCCATTGTACTTGGAACCATAAATGTTTTCTTTAACATTTCATCAGGCTGTGAAAAATCATCACGGGCGATTGTGGGACTCCATTCAGCTATAACTAGCAGTAAGACTACCATGCACAGTAAGACTACCATGCACAGACATAAATCTGGATGGAAGTATATGGACAGGAGTTGCCAGTCTTGAAAAGGGAACTTTGGGCTTTATGTGCTGCTTCCCTTTTGATGAACATCTGAACCATATGTTGTAGCATATGCAGCAGTATTTTAGTATCCTTGGGCTCTGGACTGACCCTACTCAACCAGGCTGGCCTTTCTTGAGCCACATAGTCTTCTGAGATCTGGAATATGTCTTTGGCAGTCCTTCTATCCTGACTCCCAGCTTGCTCCTCAGTCCTGGTGTACTCTTGGTTCTGATTTCTGGCCTCCTCCTTGATCCCATTTCCTTGTTTATCATTTGGTCCTGCCTTGCTATCTGGTCTTGACAATTAGGTTTTCCCCATGGCTCATGGCTCCCTCCTCACCTTGGGACTTTACCTGCAAACCAGGCCTGCACATTCACACAGTAGCTTGCAATAGCATTTTAAGCAAGTGTGTTCCATACCATTCCATTATATGATACCCAAGCTGGTTCAACTATTTTGAGGGCAGGCGTGCATTTGTACTACATGCAAAATATCAGCTGGTAAATCATAATGTGACATTTAGTTGTATGAAAAGTACCAGGATTAATGAGAAGAAAATGAGAAGTGACTTAATGTTGTGTTGTTTCCCTCCCCCACCCCACCTTGATGAGTCTGTCTATTTTGCATAGTTTTATTTAGGATTAGGAACAGCAAAATGGCTGATAAATATTCCAAAGTATACTTAATCCTATTTCACACTAAATCCTTTCTTACATGATGAATTTCTAGCCACGCTTCCAGAAAGTGTAAGGAAAGGCATACTGAACTAGTCTTAGGAAGAAATTAAAAGCCTTCTTCAAATGTTAATTATTTGCAATTAGCCTACATCAATTAGTTATGAAACCATAATTGCCCTCTCCAGGAAAACAAAATGTATTCCATGCGTTGATTAATAAGAAAGAGTGCATCACTGATGCACCACCAGAAGCATCTTGATGATTTTTTTTTTAATCCTTAACTCATTAAAGACATGTTAGCTTAAATCTTAACTTTCTTTTAAAGGACAGGGTACCCAGTCACAAAACTAGGCTTTCCTTTTACAGCATTCAAAACAATCCACTTTGAGGGATGGGAGGACCATTGATTAGGGATGTCCCAAGACATTTTGGCACATTTTGGCCTTGAGATGTTCCTCCCAAAATGGTGTTCCTATCAACAGGGAAATGGTGGGAGGGAATGAAGATCTATACCAGGAAAAAATAGGGAGGGGTGAAGATCAACATCGGGCACAAGCGATGAGCAGAGTTCTACATCAGGAACAAGAGTTGGTATCAAATTAACATTATCTGATGGTTGAAGTGGTAATCAAAGGCCTTCATTGGGGGTAGGGGGAAGGGGACCATTCTGAATCATGGTAGGCAGGAACAGAGCCCAGGAGACACCAGACGGCATCCCCTACCATTTACTTCCTGGGGTGGAAGAAGGCCATCAGTGTCTTTTATTCAACAATAGGCCACTATGGAAGTGGCATGTGGGTTCAGGGCCACCCTGGATGGGGAGAAAGGGGAAGTGGAGGTGAGTGCAATAAGTCCTGTTTTGTTCTTTAAAATGTTTTGTGTATCTGAAGTGGCACTAGTGGTAGCTTCCCCCACCCCACCCCTCTCCACAATACACAGGAAAAATAGCAGCCACAGGACGTGATTTCCATCCAGATTATGATGTGGAATATCTCCCCTTCCTTGCACACCACATTACCAGTCTTGACCAAGTTCCCTGCCTCCCATGTCCGCTAGGCTCCCACTCCCCACCCCCCACAAAGACATGTGAAAGCAATCACACATTTAATTTACCATCTAGTTTGGTTACTCTCTTCTCCTGTTTCGAACTCAATCATATTGTTAGTCATTAGCCCCCTTTTCATCCCATGATATTCCAGCCATTAAAATGTTTAAATATATAATTGTAGAAGTGTTTTCATTCATTTCCCTCCCTTAACGCTACAAATTCTTTGGGTGCATTCTAGTTCCACTGTAATTAAGAAAATTTCTTTACTGGACCCCAGTAGGAGACAGATTGTGCCCTATCAGCCCTCACGCTGAAACGAAAAAGGAGCTATTTGTACTTTAGCACCCTCTGACTGCCATAGGATGATATTTGAGTTTATGATTTGTTTGGTTTTTTTCTTTTTTCTTTCACCGTCTGAGAGATGTGAGCAGGTTTCTACAGGCACAAATAACTCATTTCTTCTTTGTCATCAGCTCCATTAATAAAATATTACATTGTGATGAATTCATTGCAGTTCACAAACACTGTATAAGATCTGAAGAATCAGCAGGATCCCACATGTTGTCAGTGCAAGTGTCTCTTTGATTTCCTACTGTATCCGCTCCAATGACAACCAAATGGCTCTGGATGAGCTGCCAAGTGTAACAATAGGGTAAAAATTAGCTCACAGTGGCATTGTCTTGTAAGTTTACTTCAAGGATGCAATCCATTATAACTGGGTAAATGTGATTATAATATAACTATAGGCTTCCTTTTTCTCTAAATGTTTGTTGGTGTTTTAACCACAGTAGAATGCTGAATCCAAAAGAATTTATTTTATAGCAGAAGGAGTTAAACAAAAGAAGAGACAAAATTAATGTGAAAAACCGAGTGCCTGAAACCTGAAGAATTTTGTATGCAGATGAATCTTTGGAGACCTGACCTATTGAAAAAGTACTGTGATGCCAATGACCTTGTCTATGGCCTGTGGGATATGGATCATGGGTTTTACTGATAATTTAGTGTCAATGTCAGCTCATTACTATGCTTTTCTTCAAAGGAGATTACAAATTATCAATATTAGTAATTATGCACAAATGAAAAATCACTTCCAAAGAGTCATTCCATTCACCATCTATAAAACACTGGGCATTTTGCCTTTAGGAAATCAAATGGAAAGGTATTTAGCAAAACCTATGTGCTCCCATTTACAATTCCAATACAGCAACCATCATAAAGTGTAAATGGTGCTAATCCTCTCAGAGAATTTTCAAAATACTAGAGAAAGTTCACATTTAAAAAATAAGTTTAAAAGGGAAAGCATTAGGCTGTGAACTCAAACACACCTATTGTAAATAATCAAGACTTAATTCAAAGTAAATATATATTTTATGCACAATCTGATCTCTGATCAGTGGGAGATTTAACAGGTGCCAGTAAATATCGTGGGTTGGATTTCATTACAGAAATTAGGATCCACACAGACTGAATGCAGACATAGTGGTCTCTCTTAACAGAGAAGGCATATAAAAGATGAGTTCAGCATGATGTTAAGCATAGGATATATCTGTACAAGCAGATATTAGCTAGAATCTGACAAAAGCAAGGTATTACTGTATAATTTAAGCCCTGTTCCATGCCCAATAAGCATGGGACGCCTTTGCCCAGTGGTGCTGTGGCCTATAAATTGCAGCAAAATACTTGGCAAAGTTTTGCCAAGTATCTTTTCTGTGTGATGGGCTCATGGGAAAAAAGCTGCCCCATAAGCTCTTGATGAAGAGGGGAGAGGGAAGCCTATATAAGGCTGCTTCCCCTGGAGCTCACAGCCACTTTGCATTGAGAGCTTCCCACCCTCAGGTTAGAGCAGGCTTCCTCAACCTAAGCCCTCCAGATGTTTTTGGCCTACAACTCCCATGCTCCCTAGCTAGCAGGACCAGTGGTCAAGGATGCTGGGAATTGTAGTTTCAAAACATCTGGAGGGCTGAGGTTGAGGAAGCCTGGGTTAGAGGCTTCACTGAGCAAGTTTGGGTCATTGGTTGACAGGGCCAGAAAGGATTTTCTCTCTCTCTCAGATTTATTGGCACTTGCTTGGTGTCTTGTTTTGTTTTGTTTTTGCCTTTCCTTCAGTGAAATTATGTCTTTCCTTTATTAGGTGGAAGAACATTGTATGAGGGCAGAAATGATATTGGTCAGGATCAACATAGTATAGGGAGGCCCCCATAAGAGGCTGCTGTCAATAAAGATTTGGCCTGATTTTATCCCATCACCTTTATACAGTTATTTTGTTGCTCTCATGGGTCACATAATGTGTCTGCCTGGGCAATTAATTATCCCCTGGCAAAGAAGCAAGTACTATTGTTATTACTGCTGCTGTTTCTAGTAGACATTTATGTAATGCTTGCAGTGTTGCAGGAACAGTACAGCATATAGAAGTGACATAATCTTTGCCCGGAGGCCTTATACTCATGTATTTAGATTTCTAATTACAAACCATAATGATAATTATTCTTTTTATACATCCCATCTATATAACCCTCTATAACTTTCTACTTGTTATCACTGTGTTGATGCTAAGTTGAAAGTACAATTATATCCGAATCGCAATATTATACCATTCATGTTAACTGTGTTTCCATAGGAACAGCACGGAATTTAGAGAAATATCATGGAAAATGATTCCAGGGTATTAAATGCTGAGTGTGCTTTAGTGCAACATAATTCCATATTGATATTTTTGAAGAGACATCTCAACATACAACACTGCAGCACGGGAAGGATTTCACAAGCCCTTGTAACAGTCCAAGTTATTCTACATAGACCAGGTTTCCCCCAGGTATTCTGCAAATATAGAGCAAGATGACATCTAAGTTAGAGATAGGTAGAAGCCAGTGTGGTGTAGTGGTTAGAGTACCAGACTAAGACCCTGGAGACCAGGATTCAAATCCCTACTCAGTCAGGCAGCTCAGAGTTGGTTGAGCCACTGTCTCTCAGGATAATTTACAGGTTTATTGTGAGAATAAAATGGGGAGGAGTAGAACCATGTATGCCACCCTGGGATAAAAATTTAATAAATAAATGAACAGCTCATCAGCATTCTTGCTGCACACATAACGGTAAAGGTAAAGGACCCCTGGACGGTTAAGTCCAGTCAAAGGCGACTATGGGGCTGCGGCGCTCATCTCGCTTCAGGCCAAGGGAGCCAACATTTGTCCACAGACAGCTTTCCGGGTCATGTGTCCAGCATGACTAACCATTTCTGGTGCAACGGAACACCATGACAGAAACCAGAGCGCACAGAAACACCATTTACCTTCCCGTCACATTGGTACCTATTTATCTACTCGCACTGGCATGCTTTCTAACTGCTAGGTTGGCAGGAGCTGGGACAGAGCAATGGGAGCTCACCCCGTCGCTGGGATTCGAACCACCGACTTTCCGATTGGCAACCCCAAGAGGCTCAGTGGTTTAGACCACTGCACCACCCGCGTTGTGCACACTGTACAAAACTATGTTCCAACTGGCTATTTGTGAGAGATCACATTATTAAATACCATTGGAGGCTAAATAATGAATATTAACTCTATAATCTCATTTGCTTCCTAACTGCAAATCGTACTGTATGAAAGCATAGGGAACATCCCCACCCTCATTCCCTTGACACCTTCTAAGTCAATGGTGTACAACACAACTTTCTTTGGGGCAAAGAGGGAATCAATACTCTCTTGTGAGGGCTAAATTAGACATGATATTTAAAATGTCATGTGACATGTCGGTAAGATAATAACAGTGGTCATAGCAGGTCTGGGGAGCAACTTTTGTTGAGAACATAGCACACAAGAAAGGGAAGGTTAACCGCTCCTGATCACCCTGAAGCTCTAGGCCACATCCTGCATATATTTTAAGCACATTTATTACGGCATTTTAATAGTCATAGCTTTCCCCAGAGAATCCTTGCAACTGTATTTTATCCCTCCCAGAGCTACAAATCCCAGCACCCTTAACAAAAAATGTTTCCCAGGATTCTTTCAGGAAAGCCATGAAATGTGCTTTAAGCATATGGTACGGATGCGACCCTATGGACAATTAGGATTCCTTCCTTCATGGTAGGTATGGAGGAGAAATTTGATTCATTTTGCATTTTAATTCAGAGCTACCCAAGTCACACTTTCCAAAACAAACATGAAATGCCGATAACAAAACTGGCACTTCCCCAATTTATGCAATGCAGTTCTCCAACTGAGTCATGTGACAAAAATGAATATATTAGGGGGGGAGTGCATAAAAATGGATATATTCATGTAAATAATATAAAATGTGTTATATCAGGGGAAATTGCTTCACAAAAGTGTGTATATTACAAACAATGTGCACTAAAATGCTGACAGATTTTCATGAGGACTTTTCTAAAAATGTAAACTGATATGGAGAAGTTATATTAAGAATGAAAAAAAATAAGCAACTAAAAGAAACTGATAAAGTCATCCATTCCTAGATTGTTAGAAAATATAAAACTTTTCTACCAAATGCCGAGGTCCCAGTGATAATTGGGGGCCCTCCATCTGTTTTCCTTTCTTTTTTGGCGTTTGTGTGACAAGCTTAGCATCATACCTAATATTAACCTCAGTGAGCCAAATATGGCACATCATGAGACATTTACACATTTGATGATTAAATGCCAAGTCCAAGAATCTGATCAGGAACCCGGAACAGTTTAATTTGTCTCATTTTATTTCAATCAATGACACTATAGTCCCAGTTGCCTCTTATAAAATAGTGGGAAAATCCTCTGTGATAAAAGTAAAGCAGAATGAATGAATGAAATCTTTATTGCTAAAAGCTAAAAGCCATCACAATTGGTCACAATGTGTAAAATACAAATAATTGTTTTAAACTGAACAGCAACAACAGCAAAGCAAACATACAAAAATGCAAAAACCATACCTGCATAAGTTAAGTTAAGCACTCCACTTCTCACCTATAACAAGTGTAAACTTCAAGCAAGAAGTTACAACGGAGAAAGAGAATAATACTGGAAGCCTAAAATCCCAGGAGTTCCAAAACATGTTTCATTGACTAATGCCACAAGTCCCAGAAGTACATATTCAGCTATATAACAAAACAGATGAAGTGTTTGAAACTGCGATATAACCCCCCATTTGCCTGAATGGGAGCTGCACCTATACAATGCATATTTTATTATTATATTAAATCCTAAGCGCTCTGGATAAGCTGGAAGAAGTGCATCCAAAAGATCAGCAGGCTGTAGGCATCTCCGTCAAGTGTGCAAGATTTTACAGAGCATTATGTATTTGCACTGACTTATCCTGCCTCTTCGCTGCACTGCTAAACCTGTGGTGATGTTCCAGAGTCTTGGTAAAGGTACACTTGCTGAGCGCTAAGAGACCATGAGGTTTGGTTTCACCTCAGCTGACTGAACAAAATCCATACAGCCACCTTAGAAGGCAGCCAAGTGTTCATTTGTTCCATTTTACAGTTAAGTCAAGCTGAGCATGTAGTTTCAGATTATAACTGGGGAATGAACCAAGCCAAGTCAGCATCAAGCCGTTCCCAGGCACGTATTGTGGGAAGAAACTATTTCATAATGCTGGACCCCGACCCGGGACCTTCTGGTGAAGGACAGGTAACAAATATAATAACAACAAATTAAAAAGAAAGGCTTCTGCATAACAAAAGGTTCAGGTAGCTGCTACAATTAAGTTAATGCATGCAGCTTGGTGTATCTCATCACAGTCATGTTGCACCTGTATGAGTAGAGAGCCTCCTTCATATGTATATGCATGTATATGTCTATGTATATCCATGTGGTTAGCTCTTTTTGGTCTTTGGAACTCTTTTTGTGTATGTGTTTATGTGTCTCGTCTACAGTGCTCTACTGAGGGAAACATCTCTTCCATTTGTTGAAGGTGACCTGGAAACTACAACTAATCCAGAATGCTGCAGCTAGACTGGTGACTGGGGGCGGCCACCGAGACCACATAACACCGGCCTTGAAAGACCTACACTGGCTCCCAGTATGTTTCTGGGCACAATTCAAAGTGTTGGTGTTGACCTTTAAAGCCCTAAATGGCCTCGACCCTGAAGGAGCGTCTCCACCCCCATCGTTCTGCCTGGACACTGAGGTCCAGCACCGAGGGCCTTCTGGCAGTTCCCTCACAGTGAGAAGCTAAGTTACAGGGAACCAGGCAGAAGGCCTTCTCGGTAGTGGCACCTGCCCTGTAGAACACCCTCCGACCAGATGTTAAAGAGAAAAACAACTACCAGATTTTTAGAAGACATCTGAAGGCAGCCCTGTTTAGGGAAGCTTTTAATGTTTAATAGACTACTGTATTTTAATATTTTGTGGGAGGCCGCCTAGAGTGGCTAGGGAAACCCAGTCAGATGGGTGGGGTATAAGTAATAAATTATTGTTATTGTTATTGTTATTGTTATTGTTGTTGTTGTTGTTGTTGTTGTTATTATTATTATTATTATTATTATTATTATTATTATTATTATTTGGGCAGTAACAGCCTGTGTGATGGAGTGGAGCTGCAAGCACCAGCACAGCTGCTCCTTACATAGGCATGCCTGGGATGGGGCAGTGCAGCAGCAAAGCCACGGCTGGACAAGCAGATCAGTGAAGCCCTATATTGACTCTGTTGACTGCCCTCTGCAGCCCTAAACCTCCCAGCACCCTGCCTCGCTCAATTTCCATCCAAGGAAACTGCAATGATACCAGTGTCTGGAAGGCATCTTCAAGGCTCACGCAGTGATGGCTGGTGCCCATTGGCACTGGTAGAGCAGAAGGCAGGGAGATCAACATCTGGTGGAGCTAGAGCATAAGACAGCTAACTAATTCTAGTTTTGTCCCCATCCTCCTCTATGTTGAGTTCTATAACAGCCACACTGACTAAGGAAGCGAAAGCTTCATGCCTTCTTGGCGCACTCAACAATCAAGCCGGAGAGATCCACACTAGATGTAGAAGCATTGCAGTAGTCTAACCTGGAGGTTATCAGACCATTGAGAATGGAAGTCAAGCTATCCTATCGAAAAAGAGTTGCAGCTACTGAGACCACTTACGATGTTAAATCCAACAAAGGTAATGCTGAATTCAAGAATACCCCAAAGCTACATACTTGGTTTTTCCAAGGGGAATGTAACCCAATCCAGAACAGGATAAATTCCACTCATCTGGACAGAGGAACCACCCACTCTTTGTTTTATATAGACTGAGCTTCAGTCTGTGGATTTTCATCTAGTCAAGCACCCTTATTTCACAGTGGCCAAGCAGATGCCTAAGGGAAGCACACAAGCAGGATATGAGGGCAATAGCCATCTTCCCAGTTGTAATTGCCAGAAACTGGTATTGAAATGTATACTGTCTCCAACTCTGGTGGTAGTACATAGTTATCATGTCCAGTAGCCATTGATAGCTTCATCCACTACAAATTAGTCTAAACCTCTTTTAAAGTCACCCAAGCTGGGGGACATCACTACATCTTGTGAGAATGAATTCCAAAGTTTAACTATGTCCTCTGTGAACTATGTTTTCATTTTGCTTTTCTTGAAATTTCCAGTGTTTACCTTCATTGGATGACCCTAGGGGAGACTAACTCTCTTCGCACATCTTTGGGAAGAGCCAGGAATGGACCTGTTAACCGATCCAGGCACAGAGTATGGCTAGATGTTGGGATCAGGTGGAAAGAGACCAGGTACAACCACTGCATTGCAAATAGCAGAATAACCTACACTGAGGGGAGAGGAGTTAGGTAAATAAATTGATCCATGACTTAATCTGTTGTAGATCGTGTAATGTTTATTAAAGCTATGGTCCTTTATTAATCCAGAACTCTGTGTCTCACCTCTTCATTCCTTGCTTCACTCACAATACAATTATACAGACAATTAATAAACCACAAACATCTGCAAGTGAGGACCTGCAAGCAAAGGCTTATCTCCCATAACACAGACTCCGTGCTTGCTTATAGCTTTGTTTATTGACATTAAATCATACTACATTTTCATCCCATGTTTTCTAGCAATTTCAGGTCCAGTAGAGAAATATTTGTTTCACCTCTCTTGGAAATGAGTGTCAATGTTAATTACTTACTTGGGTTTGCTGCAGGATTTCTAGGATCTCATAAGAGAGTAGCAATAGGGGCTTCATTTCCACTATCACCCCATTATGTTTTACAAGAATTAAGAAAATCTTGATAGAAAGGGAGCTCTGGTCTTTGTATGTGCCTGGATGTGTGTCATTGCCAATGATATTTTAAATACTTTGTGCAGTGATTCTTACATGGGGACATATGGCCCCCACAGACAGTAAACTAGCAATCTTGGAGAGTATTATTGGGAAAATGGGAGGCAATCAGCAGTTTAGTCATCCCCTATTCCATTCTTGATACCAGAAGGTGAGAGATGTGGTATGCTGCTCACTTCATCCTGAGTACCGTATATTTTTCTCCCCTGCACCCTTGAAATGTAGCAAATAGCACTAAGGAAGCAAAGAGTAATGTCCTCTCTTTTGGGGGTAAAAGAATAATACTCCATCTGTTTACAAGAATACTAATCCTACAATCCTAAGGCCCCAGAGAGGGCACCTGAGAAGCCATATGAAGCATCAGATCTCCCTCGCTGAGGATGGAGGTAGAGTTTAGGCCTTAGAGAGAGAGAGATCCAGCATTCCTCTAACCTCTGCTTACCAGGCACTTGCCCTACCAATGTTGCAGCTTTGATTTAAGAGCTGAAAAGAGGGTGCGCTATAAGCAGATACAGGATATGCTGGAGATGGATCAGGTAGAAGGAGTAACTCCATAGAATCTATAGCCTTCCCAGTCTCCTGACAATCAATGAGGAAGGAAACTCAGCCAGCCCACTGCTTCCTCCAGTGGGAGAAAAATCACTAAAGAGGGAGGAATGGAAAAGGATGAAAGAGCACAAGACTCTTGCTGCACCCTTTCTTCCACCCTGACACTGTGAGCTTGACAGAGCAATGAATATGTTGGTTTGACCATCTTCGATTTTCTCTCCCTTTAGGATTGCAGTTCAAATATTATAGTGAGCATCCAAGAAGAAAACATCAGAGGAAGCACTATAAGAGCATCAAAGGCAGTGGGGAAAACATATTTCCAGGAAAGTGCCAATTGGGCTTAAAGTTAAATTGGCACTTTTTTGAGAAATAATTTCTCCCTTGTCTGCCTGAGCTTCTGGGACCCATTACTTCACATTCCATCTGATATCTGCGCATCATACACATATATCACAACTGTGTGTCAGAATAAAGTTGCTTAGTCCAGAGTGCTGGTTTTATCTCCTCCCCGCCCACAACTTGTTACTTGAGGGGAACAGGCATTCATTGATAATGTTGCATACTTGGTGGATTGTAGTCAATTAAAGGTTTAGAACTACTAAACTCAGTTTGAAAGGCAAAAGTAGAAGCAGAAAACGGAATTCTTCAAAGCAGCCTGATAAAGTAATTTAACTTTAAACTCAAGCAGTCTTCTGTTTACATGAGAAATCCAGTTTATCTTGAAAGGGTCATAAGAAGGCAGAGCAAGGACTCTGAAGCTGCCTATCAACAACAGAGACATACTGTACTGTATTTTTACTGGAATTATAAGGAATTATTTTGGAATTTGTGTCTGTATATATGAAACTGTACAGTAAATGCACATTTGTCCACTTTTTTTGGTAATGAATAAGTGCGCACCCTATTGGAACCTGGCAGGTAGGTAGGTTTCTATGCAATGGGGAAATTAGTCTTTTGGGCTATGTGAGGGTTTGATTAGCTGCTTGTGCGTGAAAACGTGCTCCCTCAGAGTTTGTGCGACCCCACAAACCTCCGTGTGTGACGGAGCTCCTCAGACATGTCTGCTCTAGTCACTAGTAGAGTCCGACAGTGGCTGTCTGCGGAAGCGTTTCCAGCAAAGAAGTTCCTTAACGGAAACGCGTCTCCTGGACTCACGGCGTGACAGTTTCCTGCGAGGTGTGGGTCTCCCTATGGGAGACTCCGATACCTCCCCACTGTTCTCGCTGGAAGCCTCCCTGAGCCCTCCCTCCTGCTCGCATTCCCTCAGAGACCCACTCCTCCCCCTGCTGGTCCCTGCTTCAGCAGTTGAGTCTCTTTCATCCTGCCTGAGTCCCTCCACCACCTGATGCTCTGATGGCAGTTCCCTGACATCCACCTCCCCTCCAGGGCCCCCCTCACCCCCTCCCAATTCCTCCCCCCTGGGAGGTGAAGGGCTAAAACCCCGAAACGAATCTTCCTCATCTTCTGACGTCTCGAACAATTCTCTCCATCGATCGTCGTCCTGGCCAGCTGAATCCTCCTCCTCTTCAGAATCTGGGAACCCCTCCAACTCCTCTTCCTCGTCGGTGGTGGCAAAGTATTCCCTTCGGAACCTCGCTACAGGCTGAGGTTTACGTGGGAACCTCTGATGAAAAGTCTCTATTAAAACCTCGTCATTGACATCCTCTGCCCTAACCCAGGTGTTTTCCGACTCCGGTTCCCCTTCCCACATTACCAAATACTCTACTTGATCTCCCTTCCACCTGGAATCGAGGATCTCCGCTACATGGTAGCTGTGTTCCTTCTCCTCCATTGCTGGTCCCCTAGTGACCCTCCCCTCACTGTCTCCTCTATACGGTGACAGCAACGACCTGTGAAAAACTGGGTGCAGCTTCATGTGGTTCGGTAACCGGAGCCTGAAAGCCACTGGATTGACCTGCTGTATGACTTCAAACGGACCCAGCCTTTTGGGTCTTAATTTCTTACAACCTCCTTTGAATGGCAACCCTTGGGTTGACAGCCACACCTGGTCCCCCACCCTGATGCTTTCACCTTCCCTTCTGTTTTTGTCTGCCTGCCTCTTATATTCCTCCTTAGCCCTGTTTAAATTGAGTTGGAGCTGGCGATGGATCGCTTCCATTTCTTCCACGAACTGTTCTGCAGCTGGAACGCTCCAGTTCTCCCCCTCCCCCCCTGGGAAGGCTCTGGGATGGCACCCGTGATTAGCCAAAAAGGGGCTCATCCCCGTGGACACGTTCTCTGCATTGTTGTAGGCAAATTCTGCCAACGCCAACTTCTCCACCCAATCATTCTCTCTGTCATTAACATAACACCTCAAATATTGTTGGAGAACCCCATTTGCTCTTTCCGCCTGCCCGTTGGTTTCAGGATGACGGGCCGTCGAGAAATTAACCTCTACATGCAGTAAGCTCATGAGCTTCCTCCAGAACCTGGAAGTAAATTGTTTCCCTCGGTCTGAAACCACCCTCAAGGGGGCGCCATGCAACCTAAACACATTCTCTACAAACAATTTGGCGGTTTCTTCTGCTGTAACCGCATGTGAGCAGGCTATGAAGTGGGCCATTTTAGTTAACAGGTCTACTACAACCATGATGGCTGTTTTCCCTCTAGACCTTGGCAGATCAGTCATGAAATCTATTGCCACTGCTTCCCACGGTCTCTCAGGTGTGGGCAGTGGTTCTAATAAACCAGCCGGCGCCTGCCTCTCCCCCTTGGCTCCTTGGCATTGTTCACACCCTCTCACATACTCCCGCACATCTTCCCTGACCTTGGGCCACCAAAATTCCCTGGTAACCAGCCACATGGTTTTGTGTTGCCCAAAGTGCCCTGCTGTGGGGCTATCGTGCAGCTGCTTGAGTACCTTCTCCCTCAATTCCCCTTCAGGTATATATAACGCTCCCTTATAATACAATGCCCCATTTCTCTCCTCAAAACCACCGGATTTGTCTTCCTCCCCTCTGAGATCCCTGAGTTTCCCCTGGGCGTATGCATCCTGCACCGTACCCTCTACCAATTCCCTTTGCCCCACCAAAGTCGCCCCACACACCCAGCGGTCCTCTGGAATGATATGGGTTTCTTCGGGTGCTCCCTCCCCCTCCAAATATTCAGGTTTGCGTGAGAGAGCGTCTGCCCTAACATTCTCTGGGCCTGGCACATAACAAATCTCAAAGTTAAATTTGGAGAACTCTTGGGCCCATCTCAACTGCCTTTGGTTGAGCACTCGCGCCGTTCTCCAGTACTCTAGATTTTTATGGTCCGTGCACACTTGTACTTTATGTTGTGCCCCAACTAGCAGATGCCTCCATCTCCGGAACGCCTCATGAATAGCAAGCAGTTCTCGGTCGTACACCGTGTAGTTCCTCTCGGATTTGTTCAGCTTCCGCGAGAAGAAGGCACACGGACGCCACTCTGACTCCTCCTTCCCCGGCTGCAGAAGAAGCACCGCCCCTATGGCTCTGTCAGATGCGTCTGTTTCAACCCTTAGCTTCTTTCGTAAATCCACATGCAGAAGTTGTTCTTCAGAGGCGAAGGCCCTTTTCAGTTCCTCAAACGCTCGCTCCGCCTCCGCCGTCCATACAAACTTCTTTTTACTGCTGAGACAGTCAGTGATGGGCGCCGTCAGATGGGCGAAGTTGCGGATGAACTTACGATAAAAGTTTCCAAACCCTAGGAACCTCTGCACATCCTTCTTGGTTTTGGGTGTTTTCCATTCCAGCACTGCCTGTACCTTGCCGGGATCCATGGCCAATCCCTTGTCTGACAGGCGGTACCCCAGGAATTCCACCTCCTTGGTATGGAACCGACACTTCTCCAGTTTGACCCACAGCCTGTTGGCTTGCAGTCTGCTCAACACTTCTCTGACGTCTCTCACATGTTGCTCCTCATTCTCAGAATACACCAACACATCATCTAGAAAGGCAACGCAATTCTTGTAGAGCAAAGGGCCCAGCACGTGGTTCATAAAAGATTGAAAACACGCGGAGCCTGCTTGTAATCCAAATGGCATAACGAGGTATTCAAACGCCCCCAAAGGGGTAAACATGGTGGTTTTCCATTCATCCCCTTTCCTTATGCGTATCAGGTTGTACGCCCCCCTTAGATCCAGCTTTGTGAAAATCTTTCCCTTCCTCACCCTGGTCAAAATATCATCAATTCTGGGCATAGGGAACGCCACCGGTTCAGTCACTGCATTCAGCCGCCTAAAATCACATACAAGTCTCGGCTTGTCCGCATTTTTTTTGTCCACAAAGAACACTGGGCTCCCCCCTGCTGCTTTGGACTCTCTGATGAAGCCTCTCTTCAGGTTCTTGTCAATGAACCCTCGCAACTCCTGCATTTCCCTGTCTGACATGGCATACAACTTGCCCACGGGAAGCTGTGCTCCTGGGAGTAAATTGATCTGACAATCAAAGGGTCTATGAGGTGGTAGTTGGTCAGCTTCCTTCTCGCTGAACACGTCGCTGAGATCTGCATACTGTGGTGGTACCTTCACCTTCCCCATTACTTCAGTCCCTGCTAGGGTGGCTTGGGCCCCTGCTGAACCCTTCTCCCCTGTGCAGTGTTCTAGGCAATGTGCTGAACCAAAGGACACCACTCTTTGATGCCAGCCAACCAGCGGATCATGTAGAGCTAGCCAGCTCATTCCCAAAATAATGGGAGCGCCTCCCAGGGTGGCCACATTAAACGCTATCAGTTCTGTGTGCCTTGCCACCCTCATTATCATTGGGACAGTCTGCAAGCGGACTCCTCCTCCCAACAACTCCCTGCCATCAATCGTGGTCACCTGCAGGGGGTTGCTTAAAGGGATGGTCTGTATCTGGTGTTCAGCAGCAAACTCCTTGCTCATAAAATTGCAGGAGCTGCCTGAGTCCAATAGCGCCTTTATTTTTAGGGGGTGCCCATTCTGCAGCTCTAGCGACACTTCAATCACTAGAGCAGGTCGAGGAGCTTCTGGCACGGGCACTTTCACTGCTCTTTGGCCTGGCTGCAGTGCCCCAATTGTGGCAACCAGGCGTTGGCTTTTACCTGCTCCGCTCCCCCTTCTTCTCCCCCCTCAACAGCTCCCACCATCCCTTGCCATTCCTTCCTCTGGGGGCAGACTCTGGCAAAGTGGCCTGGCTGTTGGCAGAGATAGCATTTCCGGGGGCCCTTTCCCTCCTTCTTAGCTCCCTCGCTGGTTTTTGAAAATGCGCGCGCGCGCGCTGTTCCGATTTCCATCGGCTCTGCCGGCGGGAAAGCTGGCTCAGGAATGTCTGGAATGCGGAACTCCTTCCAACGTTCCCCTCTCCCTTCCCGCCTCTCCAAGGCTCTTGCCTCCTGCCGCGCTCCTATGGTCAGCGCAGATTTGGTCAGCTGATCCATAGACTCCGCCCTGGGGCTCCGTGCCAGCTCGTCTTTCACCCCCGAAGAAAGACCTTCTTCAAATAGCATTTGAACGGGTGCCGCCGATAAATCCCAACTCAGTCTGTGAATCAGCATGGTAAACTCAGTCCAATATTCACGGACAGATCGACTTCCCTGCTTACAAGCCATTAGCTGTCTGCGCACCACCCCTTCCTCAATATCGCTGGAAAACATGATATCCATTGCACGAAAGAACTTCATTGTGTCCTTTAGTATGTCATTGTGCGTTGCCATTAGGGGTCGAACCCAGTCTCTAGCCCCTTTCTCAAGATGCCCAATTACAAAAGCAACTCGCGATTCCTCATCAGGGAACTCATCGAACTGCACATTAAGGGCATATTGCATCTCTGTCCTAAAAGCATGGTAGTCCTTGGGGTCCCCCCCAAATTTCTGCACCAATCCTGGTACCTTTCTGGGGAATTGCGTGGCTCTCCCCTTCTTGTCTGCATCCTGAGCCCTTCTCTCCTCCAACCTCGCCGTCTGCAGGGCCAGTTGAACCTCCAACGCTCGGTATCTATCTTCCAAGCTTGGACCAGCTCCAGCCCCTGCTCCTCCGGTTCCGGTGGGTTCGCTCATGATGCCTTCTCTTGCACAGGCAGCGTACAAAGACTGTCGGACTGCTGTGAGGGTTTGATTAGCTGCTTGTGCGTGAAAACGTGCTCCCTCAGAGTTTGTGCGACCCCACAAACCTCCGTGTGTGACGGAGCTCCTCAGACATGTCTGCTCTAGTCACTAGTAGAGTCCGACAGTGGCTGTCTGCGGAAGCGTTTCCAGCAAAGAAGTTCCTTAACGGAAACGCGTCTCCTGGACTCACGGCGTGACAGTTTCCTGCGAGGTGTGGGTCTCCCTATGGGAGACTCCGATACCTCCCCACTGTTCTCGCTGGAAGCCTCCCTGAGCCCTCCCTCCTGCTCGCATTCCCTCAGAGACCCACTCCTCCCCCTGCTGGTCCCTGCTTCAGCAGTTGAGTCTCTTTCATCCTGCCTGAGTCCCTCCACCACCTGATGCTCTGATGGCAGTTCCCTGACAGGCTAGGTTTCTTGAATTTTTAAAGAAATGAGCCTTCCATTCGCAGGTCTTTGTCCACAATGACTAATGTTCAAACTTTGCTGCCATCATTAGGAAAAACCAGATGAGAGCTGTATCATTTTGTTGTCCACTGAGTTGCACTAAATAAAGCCTGATATAGGAAGGTAGATGCTGATGGATAGGAAGCTCTCCTACAGTTTATGGTGAGTTATTTGTGGGAGTAATCTTGAATGATTTGTTCCATAGATAGCTGCATGTGATGTATCTGCTTTCTAGGTCCGACCTCTGGGTGGCCCTTCTTTGCAGCAAGAATAGGGCTTGATTGCTTTTGTCTCTTACAACTAAATGATTCTATAAACAGATATGTGGTACTTAAAGCCCTTTTGGTATATGGAACATAAAATGGATGGGCATTTTTCAAATGCACTGTGCCTATTTGAAAGATTCTATGATCCATGCAAAACCCACAAATCAGTACATAACACTTCTGTTCTAGATGATTATGCACAGTCAGGACTCTGGGTATAAATCTATGACATCTGAGAAGGGGAGGGGACACCCATGGAATATTAATATGCAGTTTCAAAAATCCAGGCCTTTAATTGCTCAAAAAGTTTAAAAACCTGTTTGTCTAATTGTGGTGGTAGACAATTTGTTTCTGGTCCATAAGTTATACTGTCAATATTTGATTGTGCTTCTCAAAGGAAAGGAAAAAAGAGCTGGATTTTTCTATCGCCCCCCCCCAAAAAAAAAACTACCCACATGGTCCAATCTAGTCTGATGCCACTCAGGATCAACTTGGTTTCTTGATAACAGAATACCAACGAAGCATGAGATTTGCATCTACACTTCACATTTCTCACTCTTGAACTTCTTTCTGCCTTATCAAGACTGCTACCAAAAGGCTTAGTGAAGGCTGCTAAAGCTGCATCTTTCACTGTTGCTCTGACTGAAAACTTAATTGTTCATGGACATTGCGAGCATCAAGTCATGCCTGCAGGTTGGCGATAAATCCAGCAGCGGAACAGGGCAAACTCGAGAATGTATGCAAATAATATCATCTAGAAGAGTAAAGTGCCAAATTATAATCTACATATTATGCACATAACTTAATTTCATGAACATCTTAAATTGAATGGCCTCATCAAAATGAGAAATACCCTACCTGAATTTCAAGCAATATGGGTCAGTTTAAACATTCTTAATACTAACCGTGTCCTTGGCAAATTTATTTCTGTCATTTGGATCAAAGGCTTATATTTGAAGCATTTCCCATGGCTGTTCTTTGGATATAACAGCACAGTTTTCATAGGAACCCAGTGCTAATACTATGGTAATTGTTCACACACACACACACACACACACACACACTTGTGCGTGATTCTTTTTGCATTCATTCCTTCACAAGCCTTTCGTCGTGCTTTTTTCCCTTCGATTCGTGTGGTTTCAAAGAGCAGCCAAATCAATTAAAAAGCTGCAAACAACATCACAACATGAAAAATGAATGCTGCAAATCACATGCAAAATTCTAACTCATTCAAATTAAAAGTTATTAAAGGTGCCTGCAATACTTTTAAATGTAATATTCAAAGCGGGCAAAAAAAAGCAGCAAGGGAGTTCAAAGGCTGATATTTGTTTTAATATTGGTAATTAGCTTCATATATTTGGCAATATTTTTGGCTTCACAGGGTTATAACTGGCAGCTAGCTGTGACTTGCTAGGAGAAAATTATACATGCCACAACATTAAAACCATTATTTCCCATAACTTCGTGTGCACAGTTTTATAGAACAATTTTATAGATCTTTTACAACTAAATGAAAAATAATAATGATTAGAATGTTTTCCACTTATGTGGTGGCTTTGTCTTCAGAAAAAAAATATTGAGGTTTGGTTTACCTGATTAAGAGGCTATAATGTTTCTGAGTACCCTCTCTGTGTTACAGTTGGGTAGACTAAATTGGAAAACTAAAGTCCTATTCATATACTCTGCTCCCTGTAAACCACAGACATGAGCAGGGCTAGTGGAGATAAGAGTGTTAAGCCTGTGAAAATAATTACCAATTACACTCTAAGATCAATCCAGAGACACTGTTAACTGGTATGCAACCTGTTAGGGGTTACAACTCCTCTCAGGTACACAGCTGGAAAGGGGGCACAACTGGATCCATTACTGTTATCGCAGCCACAAGTGGCTTGTGTGGTATGGAGCATCTTCCATCAGTTTTGGCTGGTGGTCCAGATGCAGCCATATCTGGATGTGGCTAGCCTAGCTTCAATTGCCTACCCTCTTGTAACCTCTGGTTAGCATACTGTCATGTGCTATTCATGGTGCTGCCTTTCAAGTGCGACTTGAAAGCTGCAGCTAGTTCAAAATTCAGTGGGAATTATGGGAACAAGAGAGTCTAAATACATCACACCAGTACTGGTATGATGCACTGAATGGAAATTTGATCCCAAATCCAACTCATTCAGCTGGTTTTGACCTTGGAACCCCCAACACCTTCTGGACCACTTTCCCCATATGAGCCTCCCCAATCCCTGAGATTGTCATGTGAGGCCCTTCTCTGTGTGCCACTCCTGGGAAAAGTCCAAAGTGTGTCTATGAGACCACAGGCTATCAGTGGTATCTTCCCCACCCACACTATTGCAATGTTCTCCCTCACTGCAGCATTGACATCTCTGTACCAGGAAAAGATATTTTTGTCCTTCCATGCACTTGGGTACTGACATGGTTTGGTTCTTGCTGCTATTTTAGTGGACATTTTTTAAAGAATCTCTTGTGTTGATTAGTAGTGGTTGGCAAGGCAGGGCAGGTGCTCACCTGCCTTCTGAGAACCAAGCATCACTACCCCACCTTCCATATACATTGTTGAATATTATTGTCCATGCTTACTTTGAATGTGTATGTGTATCGATTCTTGTGCAAATTGTTTTGAAATTACAGAAAGCAACTCATCAGTGACCTAAACAAATTAAATCAAAATATAGCATCACTGGGGCAGAGAATTTAGAAAAGGAGGGTGAGATGATGACACAGGGATTGTGGCAAGGTATTGAACCACAGGGGTACAGTTGCACCAGTGATCAAGTATCCATGTTGTGTGGATCTTCTCTGATGGCTCTGGCACCATGCTGGCGCACAGACCCCATTTACATTCCTGGCCATATGTGCAAAGCAGATTCACCATCAATTCATGCATGTCCCAGGGTCATTGGCACCCATTGTATATAAAGCCACTTTACTTCTACAAGCCAAGTTAAGTCATTTCCAAAATGGGTTATTTGTTAATTGTTTAGAAAACCAATTCTTGTGTTCAGCATGTACCTGAATAAAAATAGTTCCTGCTTTGTTCCTTTCTGCCCATTAGATAGGAATTGGGGTGGCGGGGAGTGGGGGGCTTAATTTGCTTCTGAGTTATATCAGATTTTCAATTGCCTTCTCCGAGTTACATAAAACCAGAGAGTCCTAAATGTAATGTAATTGTTGCTTGTCAAAGACTGAAGTTAGCTGCATTTACAACCTTGCAAGATGCCACCAGCTTCTTCTTTAAAAAGCAACCCTAAGTGAAAGTTAGAACATGTGTCAGGATAGGTGCTTCTCGCTGCCTGTTTCCTCTGTTACAGTTTTTACCTCCTTAGTTTTAATGAACTTTAAAAAAAAACCTGGAAAGAAAGCAAATGGGAAAAGGGGAAAAAATACACAAAAAGCTGAGCATTCACTCCAAGTATGCTTTTACCTAATTTGCTTTCCCCAGCTGCAATCCATGCCCACATTTTCTCACTTTGGAGATGGAACCCTTAAGTACTAGATCTTTCTTTCCTAGACATATTTTTTCTACATATCTTGCACTTCTTAAAGTGTTAGCTTTGCTGTGATATGGCTAAGGCATCATTTCACAACCTTCTTGTCCCAAAGAGTGCTCTGCAATAATAAGACCATTATTATTGGTTTGTGACAGAGTTGGAACAGGGCAATCAAACAATAATTAGACAAAGTTTCTTTAAGAAAAAGTAACAGGAAGAAAGAACAAACTAAAGAATTGCAACATATTAAACACACTTGCCCATACCCTCCAAGTGGGCATATATTGTTATTTACTTTTTAAAAAGAATATACTCTTACATTAACGAGAAACCCCATTTACAGTACATTAAAAACCCGAATTACAACAATTACTACTGTTCACAGTAGCAAGAACATGTTGATAAAAAGCATTGCTAAAAGCTGGGTAACAAAAGATCACCAAATGATTGGATACACAGATGTAAGTCTTTAATAGGTGCCAAAATAATGTGAGACCCGAAGAGCTTGATAGTTTAGGCCAGGGGTGTCCAAACTTCAAAGAAGGCCAGATTTGATGAAATCACCATGCATGAGTGCTGACCAATTGCTGACCTTTTTTTTTTTTTTAGAACCAAAGGGAGGATTAGGCCCCCAAAATGGACTTTGGACATGCCTGGTTTACGCTGTGATGGCCCATCTACTCCAACATCCTGATGCCTATCAGAAGCTTGAATGGAGGACCTGAGTGTCACAGTACCCTCCACACTTGTGATTCATTTCCAGCAACTGGCATTCAGACATACTGCTTCCAACAGGAGAGGCAGAACATAGATATCATGGTAGCCACTGAAAGCCTTATCCTCCATCAACTTGTCTCTTTTAAAGACCATATTGGCTGTGGGTCCTGGAAGACCTGCTTCCTGCCTCACAGGCCTTTTTTCATCTGCCCTGGGAAGGCAGGGATCTAACTGACCTCAGCTACAAAAGCAGAGAGAGAGAGAGAAGGAAAGAAGACAATTGAGCAATAATACTGGGCTGAAAAGAAGAAGAAGAGTTTGGATTTGATATCCCGCCTTTCACTCCCCTTCAGGAGTCTCAAAGCGGCTAACATTCTCCTTTCCCTTCCTCCCCCACAACAAACACTCTGTGAGGTGAGTGGGGCTGAGAGACTTCACAGAAGTGTGACTGGCCCAAGGTCACCCAGCTGTTGCATGTGGAGGAGCGGAGACGCAAACCCGGTTCCCCAGATTACGTGACTACCGCTCTTAACCACTACACCACACTGGCTCTCAAAAGATAGATGCAGCAAATTCATTTACTCACCAATCATTTGACTCCAAGAAAACCTTGACATTTGCATGATAACAAAGAATATATATGCTTTCATGAAAACCACAACCAGTGGACAGGTTTCATGTCATTTATACTGAAGGAGATTTGCAAATGTCTTTTGAACCACTCCCAATATTTCCACCCTCATTCTCCACTGTTGATCTGACTCTCATCTTTATCTGAGAAAAGAGACCATTGGATATTTGTCATTGACAGATAGAATTGACAGTAAATTAGCAAACCCAGAATGTTGATAATTGTTGTGCAATAAGGACACAAAGTAAAGTAACTCGAAGGCAGAAGGCATTCAGAGATTGGTAGGGATGAAGAGTTGAGTATTGATGGTAATATTTACAGTTTAGGACTTCTAATTTCTGCAATGCTTTTGCTTGTCTGGAAAGCAACATGGTCACACTAAACTGAATTTAACTACACAGTGTATGGGTCATCTAAAACAGCTGGAAGGAAGCCATGGTTTTCATTATAAATTTCTATCTGAGACACAAAGGTAGACCAGCACGTAGAAAACTGCTATGTTGTTGTTGTTTAGTTGTTTAGTCGTGTCCGACTCTTCGTGACCCCATGGACCAGAGCATGCCAGGCCCTCCTGTCTTCCACTGCCTCCCGCAGTTTGGTCAGACTCATGTTTGTAGCTTCGAGAACACCATCCAACCATCTCGTCCTCTGTCGTCCCCTTCACCTTGTGCCCTCCATCTTGCCCAACATCAGGGTCTTTTCCAGGGAGTCTTCTCTTCTCATGAAGTGGCCAAAGTATTGGAGCCTCAGCTTCACGATCTATCCTTCCAGTGAGCACTCAGGGCTGATCTCCTTCAGAATGGATACGTTTGATCTTCTTGCAGTCCATGGGACTCTCAAGAGTCTCCTCCAGCACCATAATTCAAAAGCATCAATTCTTCGGCGATCAGCCTTCTTGATGGTCCAGCTCTCACTTCCATACATCACTACTGGGAAAACCATGGCTTTAACTATACGGACCTTTGTTGGTAAGGGTGATGTCTCTGCTTTTTAAGATGCTGTCTAGGTTTGCCATCGCCTTTCTCCCAAGGAGCAGGCGTCTTTTAATTTCGTGACTGCTGTCACCATCTGCAGTGATCATGGAGCCCAAGAAAGTAAAATCTCTCACTGCCTCCATTTCTTCCCCTTCTATTTGCCAGGAGGTGATGGGGCTAGTGGCCATGATCTTCGTGTGTTTTTTTATGTTGAGATTCAGACCATATTTTGTGCTCTCCTCTTTCACCCTCATTAAAAGGTTCTTTAATTCCTCCTCACTTTCTGCCATCAAGGTTGTGTCATCTGCATATCTGAGGTTGTTGATATTTCTTCCGGCAATCTTAATTCCGGTTTGGGATTCATCCAGCCCAGCCTTTCGCATGATGAATTCTGCATATAAGTTAAATAAGCAGGGAGACAATATGCAGCCTTGCCGTACTCCTTTCCCAATTTTGAACCAATCAGTTGTTCCATATCCAGTTCTAACTGTAGCTTCTTGTCCCACATAGAGATTTCTCAGGAGACAGATGAGGTGATCAGGCACTCCCATTTCTTTAAGAACTTGCCATAGTTTGCTGTGGTCAACACAGTCAAAGGCTTTTGCATAGTCAATGAAGCAGAAGTATATGTCTTTCTGGCACTCTCTAGCTTTCTCCATAATCCAGCGCATGTTTGCAATTTGGTTTCTAGTTCCTCTGCCCCTTCAAAATCCAGCTTGCACTTCTGGGAGTTCTCGGTCCACATACTGCTTAAGCCTGCCTTGTAGAATTTAAGCATAACCTTGCTAGCATGTGAAATGAGTGCAATTGTGCAGTAGTTGGAGCATTCTTTGGCGCTGCCCTTCTTTGGGATTGGGATGTAGACTGATCTTCTCCAATCCTCTGTCCACTGCTGAGTTTTCCAAACTTGCTGGCATATTGAGTGTAGCACCTTAACAGCATCATCGTTTAAAATTTTAAATAGTTCAGCTGGAATATCATCACTTCCACTGGTCTTGTTAATAGCAGTGCTTTCTAAGGCCCATTTGACTTCATTCTCCAGGATGTCTGGCTCAAGGTCAGCAACCACACTACCTGAGGTGTACGAGCCATCCATTTCTTTCTGGTATAGTTCCTCTGTGTATTCTTGCCACCTCTTCTTGATGTCTTCTACTTCTGTTAGGTCCTTTCCACTTTTGTCTTTTATTACAGTAATCTTTGTATGAAATGTTCCTTTCAAAGCTCCAATTTACTTGAACAGATCTCTGGTTTTTCCCATTCTATTGTTTTCCTCTATTTCTTTATATTGCTCGTTTAAGAAGGCCTTCTTGTCTCTCCTTGCTATTCTTTGGAAATCTGCATTCAATTTTCTGTATCTTTCACTATCTCCCTCACATTTTGCTTGCCTTCTCTCCCCCGCTATTTGTAAGGCCTTGTTGGACAGCCACTTTGCTTTCTTGCATTTCCTTTTAATTGGGATGGTTTTAGTTGCTGCCTCCTGTATAATGTTACGGGCCTCCATCCATAGTTCTTCAGGCACTCTGTCCACCAAATCTAGATCCTTAAACCTGTTCCTCACTTCCACTGTGTATTCATAAGGGATTTGACTCAGATTGTATCTTACCGGCCCAGTGGTTTTTCCTACTTTCTTCAGTTTAAGCTTGAATTTTGCTATAAGAAGCTGATGACCTGAGCCACAGTCAGCTCCAGGTCTTGTTTTTGCTGACTGTATAGAGCTTCTCCATCTTTGGCTGCAGAGAATATAATCAATCTGATTTCGATGCTGCCCATCTGGTGATGTCCACAAGTCGTCTCTTGTGTTGTTGGAAAAGAGTGTTTGTGATGACCAGCTTGTTCTCTTGGCAGAACTCTATTAGCCTTTGCCCTGCTTCATTTTGAACTCCAAGGCCAAACTTGCCAGTTGTGTCTTTTATCTCTTGACTCCCTACTTTAGCATTCCAATGCCCTATAATGAGAAGAACATCCTTCTTTGGTGTCATTTCTATAAGGTGTTGTAAGTCTTCACAGAATTGGTCAATTTCAGTTTCTTCAGCACCAGTGGTTGGTGCATAAACTTGGATTACTGTGATGTTAAAAGGTCTGCCTTGGATTCGTATCGAGATCATTCTATCATTTTTGAGATTGCATCCTAGTACAGCTTTTGCCACTCTTTTGTTGACTATGAGGGCCACTCCATTTCTTTTACGGGATTCTTGCCCACAGTAGTAGATATGATAGTCATCCGAACTGAATTCACCCATTCCTGTCCATTTTAGTTCACTGATGCCCAGGATGTCAATATTTATTCTTGCCATCTCATTTTTTACCACATCCAACTTACCAAGGTTCATGGTTCTTACATTCCAGGTTCCTATGCAATATTTTTCTTTACAGCATTGGACTTTCCTTTCACTTCCAGGCATATCCGCAACTGAGCGTCCTTTCGGCTTTGGCCCAGGCGCTTCATCAGCTCTGAATCTACTTGTACTTGTCCTCCGCTCTTCCTCAGTAGCATGTTGGACGCCTTCTGACCTGAGGGGCTCATCTTCCAGCTTCATAACTTTTATATGCCTGTTGTCTTTGTCCATGGAGTTTTCTTGGCAGGGATACTGGAGTGGCTTGCCGGTTCCTGCTCCAGGTGGATCACGTTTGGTCAAAACTCTCCACTATGACCTGTCCATCTTGGGTGGCCCTGCACGGCATAGCTCATAGCTTCTCTGAGTTATTCAAGCCCCTTCACCACGGCAAGGCAGTGATCCATGAAAACTATTATAGAGGGTTGCATTTCCCAATGGTTTGTGTCAATATTAAACATATTTTGGCATCCTGAAAGACTGGGACCAGCTGACGAAGAATAAATTATCTGTTACTGTAATCCTGCTATTTATTTATGTATAAGCTGCCTTAGAAGGATTTGTGTCCTGAACAGTGAGCTGCAAGTAGCTATAGTAAGGAATGAATTTAAAAAATAAAATAAAAGAGGAACAATGGGAAATAAGAACTTGCAGCTGGAATGCCTCTTAACAGACCTTCAAACATTCCCACCTAAAGAGATACAGGGAACATGGATCTACACTCTCAGTCAAACCCAAATAGGTCATCCCAGTAGTCTACTGGAAAGATCAGGCATGCATGACCTTGCCAAAACAGCCCTCATAGCCAGTGAAAGTCCAAAAAGGCCAGGATGCGGTGTTGATCCACATATATAGCACAAACCCTTGTTTGTTAGGATCAGATGAAAGTGAGCTGGTCAGGGTTGTTGCATCAGTTAGCAAGTCAGGATTTCACAGCGGTGACCTCGGTTCACCTCCCCAATTAACCCTGTATCATGACTGCAGTCCTATGCATCATTAACCAGGAAGTAAGTGCCATTGAACTTGGTCGTGCTTACTTCTGCTTGCACAGATTCAACTTATAAAACAACATGAGCTGCATTACAGCCTTAACAAAAATAAAATAATCAGCCCACTGAAACCCAACCTTTATCTTTTAATTAGAAATTTACATAATTTTTCTAAGAACGATTGCCCATTTAAATTGCTACCATGAAGTAGGAACTGCAACAAAAGGGACAAATATCCAGCCTCTGCTCGTTTCCCTCATCCTCTGTCTTCCTCCCAGCCAATCTGTCACTATAGTAAAACTTGAAAGCCTCATTATCACCTCTTTCACATTCCTGAGCAAGGAATGTCCTTGAATTATTTTGGCACTCTGGCAGATGATGTGAGATATCTCTCGGAGGAACCCTGCCTTTTGTACACTAAAATGGGATAAAAACATTCCTTCACTATTACAGGATTGGAAAGAGCCTTATATGCTATCTAGTCCAAGTCCTTGATTCAGTACATTCTGAGCTGCAGCATCTGCACCAGATGGATGTCCAGCTTCTGCTGCAAGACCCCAAGCAAAAGAAAGTCTATGCCATTGTCTGCTTAAGTTCCTTCTGTGCATCAACTGAAATTTATACTCCTGTAACTTAACAGCATGAGATCTAGCACTTTCCTCAATACCACTTCTAGTCATGGATTTCAACCAAGCACTGCTCTAGGTTACCAAAAATAAGCTTCCTGCCATCCAAGGCCATAGCTGTCAAGTGTCCCTTATTTGAAGGGACAGTCCCTTATTCCAGCGCCATGTCCCGCTGCTGTCCCTTAGTGATGGATGTCCCTTAAATGTCCCTTAAATGATGTCCCTTAAATTTCAAAGGAAGCAGCTCCTCTCCCTCCCTCCCTGCTGGCCAGGGAGGAGGGAGGCTCCAACTGTGTTGCTTGGCTGTGTTGCTCACCCAATAAGAAGTCTAAGAACGACTGAGGGGTGGAGCTTGCACGCCTTGTGTGTAGCTAGTTAATGCAAGCTGAGGGGTTTTTTGAATGCTGGACGCCATTTCGTTGCACGTGCTGCTGCAAACTTTGCAGTGCAAAGCCAGGCCGGGGAGCCATCTTAAGTTGAGGCTTGCATAGGTCTTGTGGTGCATGTGATTCAGATTCTGTTCAGTTGAACCTCTGGTTACAAAGTTGGTTGGACAGTGTTCTTGAAGCTACCAGCATGAGTTTGACCAGACTGCAGGAGGACAGGAAGACTGGAGTGCCTGGAACAGGTGAGGCTGCTGGTCCCTTATTTTCAAGGCTGCTAGTCCCTTATTTTCAAATCTGTAAGTTGACAGCTATGTCCAAGGCACATGTTTGATTCAACATACCTTCTGCTTTCAATGCAATAAAATAACCCAGAATTAGATGGTCACAGTCCCCCAAGGTTCTTAACAATTTAATCTCATTAGCCAACTATTTCCTATTAAGGTCAAGTCAAGATTAACTGATCCTCCTGCTCTTTCCTGCAGTTTATGAAAGTGGAAGTTGAAAGCAAGGCATGCCAGAAATGTGTTGGAGATTCCGTGCTTGGTGGAGTTAGTTTCCCAAATGATATCAGGGCTGCTGAAGTCCACATCACTTCTAATTTTTGCTTCCCTAAAACATCATTCCTATAATCTCCTGGTACGGTAGTCTGTAGTAGACTCCCACCACAATGCTGTTACTTCTCCATTTATTTTTTTGTTTTTATACAGATCTTTTATATATAATGCAATTTTCCCTCATTTTAGAGCCACCTTGGGCTCCTTCAGGAGGAAAGGCAGGATATAAATGGAAATAATGATAATGATAACTAACACATGCATTGCTGAAAGGCACAATCATTTACTTATGGATACATTCACACACACACACAAAAAGGCCACCGAGTTTCAGAAAGCACATGTGCTCTACAACAGTTGTTGTGGTGTCAAAACTGTCAGAAGTAAACGCCAGACATTTTTATACACTAATGTGCAGTTTTAACAGTGTGGATTGATATAGCAAGCATTTGTTCTGAAAAGTTTGTGAGACATTGTTTTCTGACATTGTCTCTGGAAGGCTGAGGAATAATGGAAATCATTTATGGGTTCATGCAGTGAAGAGACAACCCACTTTGCCCCACAAAACAATATATAAATGCTAGAAGAATAAAAGACCTTGAGGCCTTTAGAGGAAAGCCGTGTGACTCACAAGGAAAGCCAGACTCTAGCTGAGAAAGATGCTAAGATATTTTTCATAGGAAATAGGAGGCAAAATGGTTTCCAGTTATATCATGGGAAACAACATATTAGATTTGGCTTGGCTTCAGTTAGAAAAAGCTGGGAAGCAATGTCTGCACAATGTTGATTAACATCACTATTAATAATGCCTAGGGTTCCTATACAACTAGTTGGCAATAAAACCAGTGATTGGCTACTGCACCATGGAAAAGTGCACAGCTTTTGTCTTAGCCATCTTGCAATGATAATGGAAGCTTGACCCCACACCTACTGACATTCTAAATTGGCCTATGAATGAGACAAAAAAAATGAAAGCTTCTTTTACTGTGGAAGAAAATATTTAAGAACTTGGAGGGCAGAGTTCAGCACAGTTCTTGTTTGGATCTCTGCTGAACTGTTTCAATGATACTGAACTTAGTACAACACCAGTTCCACTTTAATATGGATGCAACACGAGTATTTCAAGTGAGTTGGTTTTGCTGGTCATTTTCACTAGCTAATCTCTGGATGACCCAGTATCCAACAATAGAGAATATTAGAAAGAAAGAAAAAAGAAGGAAGGAAGGAAGGAAGGAAGGAAGGAAGGAAGGAAGGGAAGGTTAGGTTTCTGGCCACATACTTTTTTAGCTATCATAATGACAAGCAGTTTTCTGATGATTTAATGATGTATGGGGAGAAAAACTGGCAATGGACTGTTAGCAATGACAACCATTGGTATTGTCCAAGGTCTACTGCTTAATGGCACCTGATTAGCTAATGTTGGAAAACAGATTACCAGTACATCCCTAGAGGGATCATGAATCTGGCAACACATGGCAAATATGTTAGTTCTTATATAAAATTATTTGAGCCATTTTTATTGTTCTCCATATAGATCCCATACTTTAGTCCAGAGCTGATTTAAATGAAAATCTTTCTCCTTTAAACTTAACAATAAAATGCTTTCAGGTAATGTATAAGTTTTACTACCCACTATAGTTTTAAACTACATAAATCATTTTGAATTCTGGTAGATAATTAATTAAAAAGGCAGTTCTCGTCCACAGTTTGTGGAACAATTAAATAAAATGCAATCAGCACAATTCTTTTCCGATACTTCTACAGCTAATAGATTTCCTTCTTATTACTCTGTAGAAAAGGTTCCTGCCTAGGGGTTTAATCCTGCTTCCCCCACCTTTGGCTTTGGCTTCACACCACAAGTACAAGCAACCATGATTATTTCAAACATCTTTCTAGGACTTTTGAGTATATTCCTAACACACACTTGCGGTCCAAGAGTGAATTGGCAGGTCAGTGCCCATTAGAAGGCAACTTTAGCTATCCATCTATACAAAAGCCTAGAGAAATTGTCAGTTTCTCTTCACTGTGCACTGCAGAATAGCAATACCAGTTATCTCATAATGCTTGAGGGAATCAGTGCAAGGGCTAGTGGAGTATCCACTACCATGGTATAATTCAAGGGATTATTTCCTTATAATGAACAGAAAGGCCCTTATTTAATACAACAAGCAGACAAAAATGGACTTGGAGAAAAGTCTGGAACTGAGCTACCCAAGTATAATGTGAGCCCCAACCATTCTCTTAGTTAACAGCGTTAAAATATGGGCTTAAAGAGTAATAGACCATATGCTCTAATGCACATTAAATGGATTTAGCATAAAATAACTGTTTCCCATTACATTGCATTACATACAACTAATCAATGAAATCTACATTTTCAATACATCCCCCCCCCCACTTTTCAATAGAATCAGTCAGAGAGACTCATTGCATCCTACTTCGAAATGGATCAGTGGACTGCTGGGGTTTATCAAAGGAAGTTACTTTGCTCAGCATGTCAAAAAGTGCAGGGCGGGGGAGAGGCATTTTTACACAGCTATATTTGGTCTGCACTGAGTTTTGGAGCAGCACTAAACTAAACACGTTTACTCAGGGGCTTCTCTCCCTGATTTCTATGCGCCTTGCTTTCTAAAAAGCATGCTCCGACTCATCGCTAAAGGGAATAATCATGTAGCTGACATTTGCTTCCACATTTCTTTTGTCTTTTGTAATCTGCAGAGTGTAGGATCAGATCTCACTCATCATATCACTGGAAGAACAAAAGGTTATCTCGCTGCCACTTGGACAGTAGCACTGCGACAGCAAGGGGCCATCAGCTCCCTTTCTCTGTTGAGCCAGCAGATCAGAAATGTAGCTGTCAGATGTCAAAAATGGAGACCATTGTCTTATCACACCAGATTAAAAGAAGTGCAGTTGGTAAAGCTGGAATTCCTCACAAATAGATCAGGCTTCACATTATGATCAGATAACATGTTTTGTTTTGTTTTTTTAAAAAAACACTCTTAGGTTGGAATCCTGTACAAAGCAGGGGTGTTCGTTTTGCTTTTAAAAAAAGAAGTAACCATTAAGATTGTACTGAAGGGGAGACATAATGTGAATGTATGCGTTTTGTGATGTTAGTAGAATATTTGACTATTTTCATTCATGCATTTTGACTGGAATCAGGTGAATCATTTCATTAAGTCATCTGACTCCCTGGCCAAAAAACAAATGTCATTCATACAGTATGGCCTCATTTTTTAATGCATCATTATCCCGGAGTCAGCTAACCTCTCCATTACAGAAAACTGTAGTTATTCTTGTGCTGACCTGTACTAAGAGAAAATTTAATGTCCAATATATACAGCCCAGGGGCTGCCATGCTATCACTAGCCTCTAATGTAGATATGTTTGGTGTGACCATCATCTGCGTGACTCAAGTGAGTAGGCTAAAAGAGAAGCTTTATGGAGATTAAGAGATTATAGCCCTTCTGCAAGAGATAATTAAAAGGCAAGGAAGATTAATTTCTGTAATGTCTGAAATGCAATAGGATAAAATAGAATATTTGCCTTTTTGTTTGCTGTACAGATCAATGGCATTATGTGGTGTGGCCAGCAAACTATCATCACTACTTTAAATTTATATGTAGAGAGAAGAGACAAATACAGTATTTGGGAAATGTCAAAATAATAAACAATAAAGACCAGAACAAAGAAAAGAAGGTGTGGTTCCCCACCCACCCCAGTAGATTTTGGTGTGCAATCTAACTATTTAATTAGCAATTATGCAAACAGAAATAGTTGCAGGATATGTTATACACACACTGTATGTATGTATGTATGTATGTATGCATGTGTGTATATGTAGACCCAGAATCTTTGTAACTGCATTGCATCCCGTGTTACTTCCCAATGTATGGTTAAGCTAAAAATTTGCATCACACCCCATGTATGCAATAATTTCAGATATCAACCAAACACCCAACCATGTGAAACAGTGATTACAAAATAAGTCATCATGGATATCTGTCTGTTGTCATCTGCAGCAATGATTCAGTGACAAGAGCCAAAGTAGAAGATGACAAGCCAATCAAGAATCATGAAACTGAATCAGCTGTCACTTAATCAGAATACATGCGCCCTCCTTAATAGTACTATGTAACAGTGATGCATGAGACAGGACTATGTTTACAAATTAAGAGCTATTATCTGTCATGATAGTGCTAGATAACCTTTGCTATCAGTTCCGGGTCATCAGTGGAAAGACAAAAAACTACACTTACACAAGGAAGGTGAGGAGCTTTCCAGATATAATTGAGGGAAGTACATGCTGTTTTGATCTTCAGTATTGTGAGCACTATAGGCAAGCTGTACAGCTTTTTGTACACCATCAATTTAAAGCAGTTTTCCTATCCAGCCACTACTTCTCTGTGACACAGATTCCAGAAATACTACATGTTTTGTTGTCGTTAACAGGCAATTTGGCATCCTTTAGACTGTCCACATGCCCAGTATGAAAAATAAAATAAAATAAATTGATGTGGTACTTGTCAGATGCCTACTGGCCCAATTATAAAGTATGCAAAAGCTGCAATTCTACACACACTTACCTGGGAATATGGATGTATGACTATGTCAATGTCAGTTCTCTTGTTAATTTTTCCAATCTTAAATTCAATCCTCCATATTTCTGCAGCAATTCACTTTTTTAAAAAAAATCCTCATGGAAATTGTTCAGCATTTTAGTGCAAATTTATCCCAATTTGATATATTTTTGATATATTTTTATATATATATATATATATATATATATATATATATATATATATATGTGCAGGTTTTGGTGTCTTCGGGTGTCTTCCCGTGTAAGAGTTGGGGTGTCTAGGCGACGTTTCGACGAGGTCTCACTCGTCATCTTCAGGCTGGTGCTTTCGGCTTCTTGTTACTGGAACAGAGCAGGATCTCAGTGTTTGAGTTCCTATAAATACTGTTGAGGGGGTGTGGTGTATAGCCTCCAACGTTCTGGGCAGAGAGGAAGTTCCCAGGTTAGTGTGCCTTTTCTTCTTTTGTTCATTAATTACTTGAGGGATATCTTGAGTGATTTCTTGAGTGATATTCTGAGTACCACTTAGGAGGGTCATTAGGTGTGGATTAGTTGCTAAAGCTTTCGTGTCTTGACCTCTTGAGCTTGTGAAGAGTTTTTCTGAGAAGATGGCTGTACTGCACTTAGTTGTGCTCTGGCTTGGCTTCGTGTATAGGGGCGAGCTGTGGTTTTGTGCCCTGTTTTGTGCCCTGCATATATATGCAAAGTTAAAACCATGCTCAAAGCGGCTTACAACATGAAAAAAAAATCATAATTACAAAAGTAATAATAAATAAAAGATATCAACAAGTACACAACAAAATTTAAGCAATTTCCACATAAACCATAAGATCTAAAAATTAATATACAAAAAAATAATATCAATTAAAAATAATAATTCCATTAGCACAAAGATTCACTTGCGCAACAGAACTTCATCCCTCTCTCACCCCTCAAACTGTTCGGGTGGTTCCTCAGGCTTTCAGAGTACATTTGGGAAGGGCACAGGTGGAAGAGATGGGGAAGACTGCATTGTCCATGCATGCATCTAATGTAATGAGAGCATTGAATACTGCCCAGAATTTTTATAGTGAAACTACGAATCTACTTCCCCAGTGGCACATCAGAGTCACTCATGTAAATATATGTGCAAACCCAACCATGAAAGCTTTTTTTATGGGTAGTGTTAGAGTCCCTATAAGTGTCTCTACAGTGGTCAGCGTTATTAAGAGCTGCAGGTAGGAACTACTACAATATGAATCCGTAAGAAAACTTCATATTAAGAGTTATTGGGCTTTCCAGAGCTGTAAGTAGCAGTCTGTCGAGTCCAACAGACCTGAAGCGCAACAGAGGACATCCTGGAAACACACTCTGAAATTTTGCAAGTCTGAGATTGGCCGGGCCATTGACAGAGGTGCATTTTGAGAGACTGTGTATGCTACTCAAAGGCATGTTTTATGCATCATGTTCATTGTAAGATGCTCACTGCAGGACATGTGAATGAGGCCACCAGAGATATAACAGCACTAAAGACAGAACATATGTATGTATCAACACAGTGCTTTGCAGTGAAGTGATTAGGCAAACTAGTAGCAACTGTATAATCAGTAGGAAATCAAGTGATGTTCATTCATGTATTGTGGCTGTTGATGTAGTTGTTGTTTTGTCGTTTAGTCATGTCCGACTCTTCGTGACCCTATGGACCAGAGCACGCCAGACACGTCTGATCCAGCAGACTTTTCTTCTTCTTGTTGTTGTTTAGTCATTTAGTCGTGTCCAACTCTTCGTGACCCCATGGACCAGAGCACGCCAGGCACTCCTGTCTTCCACTGCTTCCCGCAGTTTGGTCAAACTCATGTTCATAGCTTCGAGAACACTGTCCAACCATCTCGTCCTCTGTCGTCCCCTTCTCTTTGTGCCCTCCATCTTTCCCAACATCAGGGTCTTTTCCAAGGAGTCTTCTCTTCTCATGAGGTGGCCAAAGTATCGGAGCCTCAGCTTCAGGATCTGTCCTTCCAGAGCACTCAGGGCTGATTTCCTTAAGAATGGATAGGTTTGATCTTCTTGCAGTCCATGGGACTCTCAAGAGTCTCCTCCAGCACCATATTATCATTCATATCATTCATATCATTCATGTATAAGCCATGTATAAATCACTGGGCTTCCCACAGGTGTCTTGTTGGCCACTGTAAGAAACAGGGTGTTGGACTAGGCGAGCCTGGAGGCCCACAGTTTCCCCACCCTTGTTCCATAGAATGAACCATATAATAAAATAGTCACACATTAAAATACGGTAATAATAATCTGGAAATATTTCATATGCAAATAGCAAATAATAAAAACACAGAGGTAGTTCAAAAGTGATAAAATTCAGAAAATAAAGGTCTAGAGCTAAGGCAGCAGATTTGTTTTATACTTACTCTTGCTGGTACATGCAGCCAACCTGAAAAGAACCCATCAAAACTGCAAGCTAATGGACTAGATCAGGCATTAGAGCTGAATGGATGGAGCACCTGCTATCCCTGTAGATTGTACAACCAATGGACGGTACTCAAGTGTTTAGTAGAGCTAATATTAAAGCTCCAGCAATATAATAAAAGCAGCAGGAAGCCCATCAGTTAGGAAGTTCATAGCAAAATATAGCAAAAATAGCTACAATGGAAAAAATGGCTAGGTTCCAGAACAAACAAAGGATGCTAGCAAATCAAACAATATGAAAGGTGGAAATAAAGCCGCAGCAATTTAAGAAGGGAGCCTGTTGCTATATGAGACAATGCTTGAAAGAGAAGAAAAGACACAGATGGCCCCTGAAGAAATTAAAGTAGGGGAATTAGTACAGGATTTCTGAAAGCATAAAGTTCCCAGGCTCTGAGAAACACACCAAGCTGCACAGCAAATTAAATTGTATGCCAAATTGTATGCCAAAAATAATATGAGTAAATTGTGCATGTTCTCTAGTGCAGCTTGAACCGTTTGAGGCAAATTCTTAACCTCTATCCCCCCCCCCCCAGCAAAACATTCACTAACAGGTGACTACTGGGGATCCTAACATCTTATTTTGACATGACTGCATTCTTTAAACCTAAATTCTACTGGGGTCTCTGTGATACAAAGGTTAGCACATGACATGGCAAGAGAAGTGCAAGTGGGGTCTACTTCAAGTCCAGTTTCCAATTTTCATTTGTACAGTGCAAAGTACTACCAGAGTGATGATCTGGTATCAGAGACTACCAGGAACTTTGATCCTTCATCTCCTCTCCCTGTTCTGTCATGTGCTCCAGTCCATGACTTCTTTTTCAAAAGAGACAAAAAAGGGAGTAGGCTGCTATTTCCCTGCTGGGAGTTGACCCACACAAGACTTCCCCTTCTTTCCTGCTTCTCACATGTTAGGGAATGATAAGTTGTTTTCTTCAAGCCTTTATTAGATCAGGTTATGGCTTAACAGGATTCAGCATTTTGTGCAAGGCCACCTTTTCTATTATCTTGTTCCTGCACCTTTGACCTTGAGTATTGTGATTCTCGTGAGCCTCACCTCCCAGACGAATCTGCAGCTTCCACACTTCCTTCCTAAACAATCTAACACAATTTTTGGTTCAAAATATGTATAAGAAACATTTTAAGGGGGGAATAGTTCAATAAATAAATAAAAGCACTTGTGCACTTAGCCCAAGGTTGCTAACAACATCAAATGATACAAGTGTAACAATGTTAAAAATAGAATAGTAGAATTTTAAGATTGAAAGAGACCCCAAGCATCATCTAGTCCAAACTTGGCATTATCAGCAGCATGCTCAAACCAACTGTGCTCATTTGACAACAATCAACATATAGCAGTGCAATCCTCTACATGTCTACTTAGAAGTTGGCCCCATTTTACTTCTTATTACTTTTTAAACTGCAGAAAATGGTCACTCACAGCAGTGTGGAGCTCTCCACAGGTAGTCTCTGGGTGGACAGTTCTTCCCGGATTAATCACGTGGCAACATGGCATCCAGTTAATGCATAGAACTGGAGCAAATGTGGATGTGGCTTCTCTTCTCAGACTAAAAGCTGATGACCTGCCAGAATGGTGTGACTATTTTACAGGACAGTCATTCTGGTCGTCATTCTGACAGTGCAAAAAATAAAGATTAAAATGCTGCCTATATTCCCCTTTAATTTGGTGCCCACTCACCAGCCATCTGCAAATAGATATGACCAAGCTGTGGTTCAGTACTGCCATCTCCTTCGCCTTAAGACTGAATCAAATGCCGCACATTCAGCAACAGAATGCTATTATTATTTTGAAGACAGGATGACATCCTCGCATTAACACAGTGTGAAATCATGGTGGCAGTCTTCATGCTGTGTTATTTAGTTTGTGTCAGGTCACTGGCTTTCAATTCCATCAATACTATATAAAGCTAAAAAAAGCAATAGAATAATAATAATAATAATAACCCTACCCCTGCCTCTGAGCTAGGCTAAAAGTAGTCTTGCATCATTGTAGCCATGATTATGAAATAGTCCAAGATGAAATCTAAGGTGCTTTGGTTATGAAACAGACCAAGGTTAGGCATGAAAATGACACTGTCAGACAAGAATAGAGCAGCTACCTTGGGATGAAGAGCTCTCTGATCCATGGGGTTATTTTATGGGAGAATCAGAGCTGGAGAGGGGCTTGTAGCCTATCTAGTTCCACCTGCTGCTTGATACAGGAAACCCAGAGCTGGAGCATCTACAGCAGACGGCTGTCCATCTTCTCTGTTTGAAGTCCTCCAAGAAGGAAGAGCCCACAGCCTGGGTACCACTTCCAAACTGCTCTTCCCACCACATTTTTTTGTTCTAAAGTTCAACCCAAATCTAACCCCCTGCCATACAACTTAAGCTCTGCTCTTTGGGCAGAACAAGTATTTGCTCTCTTCTATCTGACACCTCTTCAGATCATGCTCCCAGCCCCATCTTTTCTTTATTAAGCTTAACATACCCAGTATGCTTTGAAATTGCTTACCAAAGTTAGCATGCACAGCCTAGAAACTGGCTGTGTGTTGGCTACTTGTTAAAGCACCCTATGCTGGTAAGCAATTACACTGAGACTTCAAGTTTGGGAAGTCAGAAAACCATAGGTTTATTATAGGAAATGTATATTGGATAGGAAGGGTTTCCTATTCTAACTAAGAGATTCTAACTAACTGGAAATTCAGTATGACATGAGTATCAATGGCACCAAGTTTTGAAGCTGGGAGGAATGCAGTGATGAGCTATACAATTTGCCATACCAAGCTCATATGGGCTGAACCCAAACTCTTAAGAATTGGGTCAGGGTGTCATTACTCCCTGGTTGCAGCTGCCTTTTCTCTTCCCTTAAACATACATACAAGCTGAAGTTATTATCTTCCTCTTTTCATGTATCTGTAGGAGAGCTAAAGAAATAGAGATCACGGGTAGCCACTGTGGTGCTCTCCAAATGTTTTTTTCTAAATCATAACTGGGGATTCACTCATCACTAAACAGAATAAGAAATTGTTTGAATCTCAGCTTCTATCTATATACACTGCCTTAGTAATCATTTCCCCAGATGACAATGCAACTAAATATGAGATTGAGGACCAGGTATTGGGCCATGGATTAAGGCTGTTTCATAACTAGATTGTCTGGGCTCCCACTCCAAAGGCTATGACAAAAGGTTTTTGTGTGCAAGACAGAAAGAAAACATTATTCAAGGCTTACAACAGTACAGGTCAGGCTATGTGTACAGATCGCTATAGCCACAACTGGAGAGTTTGAGAAGAGTACCAGGACTCCAAGACCAGATGAAAGTCTTGAAAAATGGTTGTACCCCTTCCTGCCAGCTTTTAAAGGCAAGATGCTGAGGGCATACTCAGAAGACTCCCTACAAGACTAATACACCTAGAGGTGCATGCTTCTCCAAGGGCCATGGGTCTATTGTCAGAAGATGAGGTGGCACCAAATTCTTGGCACCATGATGGAGATCAGATACTCTGACTCCGTCTCCTCCTCCAGCAGCCTCCCTTGTCACTAGAAAATCGAGCTGCAGCATGGATGAGGCAGCACAGGGAGGCAGTGGGACTGCCTCCCTCGCCTTGGGACCCTTTCCTTCCTCTCAGATTGCTCCCCGCTAATATAATCCTCTATGCCAGGCTTCCTCAATCTCGGCCCTCCAGATGTTTTGAGACTACAATTCCCAGCATCCCTGACCACTGGTCCTGCTAGCTAGGGATCATGGGAGTTGTAGGCCAAAAACATCTGGAGGGCCAAGGTTGAGGAAGCCTGCTCTATGCCTTCCTCCTCTTCTTCCTCATCTGAAAGCAAGTGCCACCCCAACTGCCTGTGAGATATATAATGTGTGAGATTTATGTTTACAGCAGTAGGCTATTACAAAAGGATTGAGTATCTACAAAGGCCCTAGCTGCTTGCACATGGAAACTCACTCACTGATCAGGGGTGGTGTCCTGAACCCCTGGCCTACTTGGCAGCAAGTCAGTATGCGAAATCCATGCAAGAAAGGTCCAAGGGTCGGAAACACAGTCCAGGGTCAATCCAAGCAGTCTGAAGTCCACCAGTCAGGATACAGTCCAGAGTCAAACCTGAAGCACAGTCCTGTAGAGGTCAGGAGACCCAATCCAAGATCCACCAACATGGCCAGTTCAGCAGACACAGCACCTCAGTTCTGCTTCCCTTTTATACAGATGATTGCAACATCTGAGGCATGTGACCCTCACCTGTCATGAGCCTATTCCAGCTGAAGTATCACACACCTCCTCCAAGAGCTAGCAAGCTCCATCTGGCCAGCTAGGGAGCTGGGCTGTGGGTGCTTGCCTGCTTCAGCCTCCTAGAGCACCCCTCATGCTACTCCCTATGCCTCAGAGCTCACCATGTTCATGGAGACAGGGGCTCCTCTGGCTCTGGTGATGGGTTCTGCTGCTCTGGTTCCTGTGCACTAACCTCGATCCCCTTATTATCCTCCATTACCCTGTGAGTACTCCCTTCCCCAACTCCTGCTTGCCCCAGTGTGTCCTAATCCTAGATCTTCTTCCTTCTCCCTGTCATCCTGCTAGTTCACGACGGGTAGGAAACTGAATGTTTCAGCTGGAGAATGACATTCTTTCTTGTGCAGCTTTCCAAGGGCCAGTTGGTCCCCATAAAACTCCTTTCCTGCCAGTTCCCTGGCTCTAATCTACACAAGCCACTGGTGTGAAGTGGAGCAATACATGTGCATTTTACCTTTGTGCCATAAGCTAGTTTCTGCACACACTAAAAGGTCCTTCCATTCTATATCCAGGCAGGGTAGAATCATTGTCTGAGTTGAAGGACATATTTCAGCAGGTCAAAATAACATTCAAGTGTGAAGAAAGGGCAGTAAGGGTGAGGCCTGGGAAGAGTTAACTGGAAGAGTTCCAAGGGCCAAACGAAAAGGCTTGATAGGCTACATTCAGTCTCTGGGTCTGAGGTTCCCCACCCCTGACCCAGATGGTCAACTGCCTTGCAGCCCTTCTTCCATTGAATTATGTTGCCTTAACTTATTACATCCTAAGTGGATGGGAAATCTTCACCCTCCTGCTTATATATGTCAATGTCCCAGATTATTTGTGAACTTAATGCATTATATTGCTTTGGATAGTTTACTTCAGTTCCTTCAGGGTGGGGGGAATAGAAAAAAAGAAAAGGAAAGGCTGAGCACAGCCTTAAGCAATGGTTTTTTAAACAGCATTTAAACATTTTCCCCTCAGGGAAAACAATATCCATTAAAATTCTATGATGCACAATATGCCAAGGGGGATAAAATGAGGGCAGGTTTCTTGTTCCAATTTACAAAGAACACTGGTTCTGTAGTGTGGGACTAATTCTGCCAAGGAAAACCCCTGAGCTCCCTAAAAGTGCATTGTTGCCAGTCATTTTCCTATCTAAGCCACTGGCAAGATTCCCATTGATCCCAGCAGGAGATGTTCAGTTTGACCTAAATGTATTGGGATGTAAACAGGAGGTTTTGAACCACTCACTTTTTGTTGCCTCAATTTCCCATTTTATGCAGTGGTTGAACTGCATGTTGAAAGGTTTTGTCATATTCACACAGTGACCCACATCCAGAAGCACAATGCTGCTGCAACAATGCAGGGAACAACACCAGTGCTGATCAGGGGTGGCTGTTGTATACTAGGGATGCTTGAGGAATTTGATCTTTGTGAATTCCAGCATGAAGTGACCTGATGATATAATAATAATAATAATAATAATAATAATAATAATAATAATAATAAAATTTATTTATATCCCGCCCTCCCCAGCTGAGCCGGGCTCAGGGCGGCTAACAACAATCAAATAAACAGTCAAATAACCACACATTCTAAAAATATTTCATTATAAAAATTAATTAAAATCAAATTGATGGCAACCAATTAAGCAAAATTCTGTGCAGGTTGCCAGAGAAGGGAGTCAGGCTGCGCCCTGACCAAAGGCCTGGCGGAACAACTCTGTCTTGCAGGCCCTGCGGAAAGATGTCAGGTCCCGCAGGGCCCTAGTCTCTTGTGACAGAGCATTCCACCAGATTGGAGCCGCAGCCGAGAAGGCCCTGGCTCTAGTTGACGCCAGCCTAACCTCTCTGAGGCCTGGGACCTTGAGGATGTTATTATTTGCAGACCGTAGGTTTCTCTGTGGGGCATACCAGGAGAGGCGGTCCCGTAGGTACGAGGGTCCTAGGCCGTATAGGGCTTTAAAGGTTAAAACCAGCACCTTAAACCTGATCCTGTACTCCACCGGGAGCCAGTGCAGCTGGTATAGTACCAGATGAATGTGATCTCACAGCGAAGACCCCATAAGGAGTCTCGCCGCGGCATTCTGCACCCGCTGGAGTTTCTGGGTCAGTCTCAAGGGCAGCCCCACGTAGAGCGAGTTACAATAATCCAGTCTGGAGGTGACCATCGCATGGATCACAGTGGCTAGGTCAGGGCGAGAGAGATAAGGGGCCAACTGCTTAGCTTGGCGGAGATGGAAAAATGCCGCCTTTGTTATAGATGTAATCTGCGCCTCAGTAGAGGGAGGTATCGAAGATTACACCCAAACTCTTAACGGACGGTGCTGGCACTAACTGCACCCCCGCAAGAGATGGGAGTTGCCCCCTCGATCCCATATCGTCCTGCCCCAGCCAGAGGACCTCTGTCTTCGAAGGATTTAACTTCAACCGGCTCCCACGTAACCATCCAGCCACAGCTTCCAGACATCTGGTCAGTGTGTCTGGGGCTGAGTCAGGATGGCCATCCATCAACAGATAGAGTTGGGTGTCATCAGCATACTGATGGCAACCCAGCTCAAAACTCCGGACAAGCTGGGCGAGGGGGCGCATAAAGATGTTAAAAAGCATCGGGGAGAGAATCGCACCCTGAGGCACTCCACACACCAAGGAGTGGCGCGATGACAATTCCCCCCCAAGCACCACCCTCTGTCCCCGATCAGAGAGAAACGAGCGCAGCCATTGAAGGACTGTGCCCTGGATCCCCACGTCGGCAAGGCGGTGGTCCAGGAGTTCATGAACGACCATGTCAAAGGCTGCTGACAGATCTAGAAGAATCAGCAGTCCCGGCCCGCCTCAATCCAGCTGCCTGCGGAGATCATCTGTTAGGGCGACCAGAGCCGTCTCGGTCCCATGATCAGCATGGAAGCCGGACTGGAATGGATCCAAAGCAGATGTTTCATCCAGAAACCTACCAAGCTGTTCAGCAACCACTCTTTCAATCACCTTACCCAGGAATGGAAGATTCGAGACTGGGCGGTAATTGGATAGATCTAAGGGATCTAATGATGTTTTCTTTAAGAGCGGACGCACCACCGCCTCCTTCAGTTCCACAAATCATGTTTGTGAATCCATGCTTTATCATGAGAGATTCCATCTGGCTATGATGTAGATATGCATACTGCTCTAATATTAAGGTACAAACCCTACTGACCCTGTGTTTGGTATACATGAGAGGGTGTCCAACCCATACCTTACACAAGGAGATCTACATGAGTACATTCTTTGAACACATAAAGGGCTTCTTCTGAACCCTCCACTTGACTCTGTCATTCAGTTCCTTCATAACACATTGCTGGAATAACATGGCATCCCTCTGTGTTTTCTTACTTTTGTTGATTGCAACCTTTTTAATGTATCATTTTGTACTTGGAAATCATGTTTGTGAATCCATGCTTTATCATGAGGGATTCCATCTGGCTATGATGTAGATATGCATACTGCTCTAATATTAAGGTACAAAATCTGAAGGTACCAAATCTGTATACATTACATTATACTTGTATTATTTTCCTTATTTTTTATTTTGTCTTGCAGTCAAATGGTCTCCAACAAACATGCAATCATCAGCAACAGCAGCCACCTCCCCCCCCCCCAAAAAAGGCCTCCTAAAGGATAGATGTAGATTTGGTTAATGACATGTGTACATGGCTTCACAAACCAGTGGTGAGAGCACTTGGATGCAGGAATGACTCTGCCCTCATTTTATGAAGAAAGTTTGCGGGAGCTTGTGGTAATATGCATAAATTGCATGTAATCTAGAGTCAGGTTTTTAAACCAGTTATTTGGTTTAAGCAAACTGTAGAGCTGGGTTTTATGTAAAATGTTAATAAGGCTTATATCTGGCCATGTTACTTTATCAGCTAGGATGAGTTAAAGTTCTCCCCATGCCCCCTTCTACAGAATCTATAAAATGTCTTATTGTGCAAAAATATAAAAAGTACTTTACATCAATATTTTATTGAAATTCTTTCACAGAAGAGTCATATATATTATGCCTTCAAGATGAGATGCAGGCTATTTTAGTAACAAGAGACAGAAATATATTGGATAATAGATGACATCTAACTTCATAGGCTTTGCTTTTATGAATCAAAATTCATTTAGAGATACTAAAGTGTGGGGTACATGGCAATGGATCAATATATGAAGTTCTACATTCCTGCTAAAGGACGTAAAGACAGTATGTGCTAAGTCAACACAGCTGATGGAAGGTTATCATATTAACAGAGCACCAACATTGTCAAAAGCTCCCCCCCCCCGATATTAAATTGAAACAAACTGATGATCAAGACATATTGCCTGATATTAGTGAGACGTATAACTTTAATTTACTCCTTTTTAAATTTACAGATAGAGTTCACTTTTCTTTAGCTATACTGGAGGCATTCTATAGATACAAGAAACCACTGTGATAGCAGCTCGACTAGTAGGGCAGAGCCACAATGCCAGCTTCTCAGCTGCAATTCAAGGCACTTTTTGAAGAGGTAGTTTTGATTATGTGGTTTGAATCTTTGTAAGCATATTGGGAGCCATTCACGTGAAAGGCCTGCTACTTGCAGCTTCTTTGACATATTTGGATTTCATAGTTGTTTGCATATGTCTCACTTTAATAAGCTACTTAAGGGATTAGCCACACAGCTCTGGGCAGATCATACATCTGATCTCATACCAGAGAAGCCTTCTCTGTTTATAGACTTAAGAGAATCCATAGGCAGTAACCTCCTGGCATCCAAGGAAACTACACCTGCAGCAAGTACAAGCTAGTTGACTTACTGGAAGAGAAGGTACAGCGATTTGAAGCCCACCTAGCCACACTTTAAGTTATCAGGCAGATGAGAAATTTCTCACTACAGCAGAGCAAACTGTTCTGGAGCAGCAATGTGTGTGTGGGGGGGGGGGGTGAGTGCCCCTAGGGAGAGGGAAGATCACCCAATGCAGGAGACAAACCCCTGAAGGAACTTGAGGCACAGAAGCAGGAGCCATGCTGTGTCATTGGAGCTGCAAAATTGATTTCATGCCATCACTCGGAGACTGATTCTGGATCAGAGGAGCATGAGCAGCAGTTATGGACTTCAGAACACACCAATATGGCTATGGAAAGTACAGTGTACAAAATGATTCCTGCTACTCCCCAGAGGAGAAGGAGACCTGTGGTGGTGGAGGTGACAAACTGCTGAAGGGAACAGAATATGAGATATGAAAGCTAGGCGCTAAATGGAACCTTAAACCTAGGTTATGGGTGCAATAACGGAATGTCTAGGCAAACTTTTTTATAACAAGAATACAAAGCTGAAAATGAACGGACTGCAGCTAAAATACTATGTTTATTTTTCACATCGTCTAGTCCTTCCCCTGCCCTCCCCCGTCATACTCTTAAGAGGGTCTCTTCTCCAGTCTTCAGAGAGTGGCAGAAAGTGGGGAAGCAGAAAAAGTCCTCCTTCCCTTCCACTCTGCAGTTTTAATCTGGAATTTCAGGTTCGGTACTGCTCCCAGAGCTAAAACTGCCTGCGCTAATGAAATTCCCTGTTGCAAAATGCGCCTAGAACAATGGGAGTTTCAAACACTGGGACAGAGGTAACAGTCTTATAAAGCCCACTGACCACAAACCCACTGTGGATAAAAATGAAACTGCCAAACACAGCTTTCAGAGTATAGCAAGGGACTATAAGACTCTGGGTAGAAAGCTGAAGGGCCCTGGTATACAGAGTTTCTTCACCTCTCCTTCCTGTTGAAAGTTGTGGCAAAAGAAGAGTGGAGAATATGGGAAGTAAATCACTCTCTGTACTGATGGTGTCATCAGGAAAGGTTTGGCTACTTGGACCATGGTCTCAGCTTCCTTGAGGAAGGACTTCTGGCAAGAAGTAGGCTGCAGCTCACAGTGGTTGGCATAATGTGTTTGCTAAGCGTCTCATGAACCTCGTCAACAGAGCTTTAAACTAAATCTTGAGGGGGAGGGTGACAATATTCCAGATGACGGGAACATCTGGAAGTGGGGATAATAGTTTCAGTGACACAGAGGAAACTGGGGGTGAGGGGATAGAGCAATTCTATTATTCTAAGGCCTTTTAAGAAGCTTTTCATCTGAATATGAAGTTATCCTTCACTTATTCATGAAATCCAGAAACTGAAGAAGTCATACAAGACACTTGTTCTTTTTTGTTTTTGTTTTTGTTCTTTTGGTTAAAACTAGCATGTTTTCTTGTTGTTTAAATGAGCTTCATTTGGTCAAATAGAGCCACAGAATCAAATCAGGATCTTCTTAAACTTATTGATATAGTTCTGAGTACTTATTATGCTAATATTCACCATTGTTCAATAGTGGAAGGCAAATCAATAGGTACTCCTCAGTGACAAACCACAGCAGTGGCAATTAAACATGAGTAATTAAAATGCCAAATAAATTGGTAAACTAATTTAGGTTATTTATGGTCAAATATTCCATGCATTGAAATAGAAATAGCATCCACTGCTGTACTTAGCACATCAACAATAAATATCATTCAAATGATGATATAACTAATGGTAGTTTATTACATTTATCTTTAATTTCTTATAGCCCTGGGCCTTTTCAACACATGCATCAGAATGAGGTAGGAGAATATTGCGTTCCAATGTTCCAATTTTGAGTATGTGACTTTCTTTCCTGAGCAGTTGGATTTTGAGTGCTTGGCAAAGCACATTCAGGGTCGGAAGACTCTCAGCCAGTTGAGACCCAAGCCTTTTGAACTCCCTGGGTTCAATCCAGAACATACTTAAATGAACTCTCACAAACCATCCCTACAACACTTAAGAAAAATCTTTACTCCTATAAATAACTATTCCTGATGAGCCAGACCATTGGTCTAAGCAGATCAGTTCTGTCCATAACAACTGGCAGCAGCTTTCCAGGTTTTAAGGCAGGGGACAATGCAGACCCACTTGTAGTGGGTTGGCCAGGAGTCCAATAAGGGAATGGTAGGAAAGCCCACCAATCTCCAGTGACCAGCCTGGGAATTTTCCATGACCTGCTGCCTAGCTCTGGCATTGCTTCCAAGGGGGAAAAGGCAGCAACACCCCCCCCCCCGTGACCGTGTAAGCAGCCATTTCCAGTCTCACCTGGAGGTGCTAATGTTTGGAAACTGCATGCAAAACAGATGCTCTACCACTGAGTTATGGCTCCTTCCCACAAGAATGCAAATTGACACCCCACCTGGATGAAATTACTTGGCTGGAAGTAGCAAGACATTTGTAAGACAAGGACTAAAATTTCAGCCATCTCTGATGGTGTACATTAGCATATGGAAACCCCATTGTGACTAGATCTAGGAATAAAGAGTAAAGGCATGTAAAATGGTTTGAACTAAGGCCACATTTTTAATATAACTTCTGTGGGGAGAATTAAACAGTGGGTAAATTCAGATATGGAGATTACTGCATTAGTTTTCTGATTATAATGCTAGTGCTTCTATCCTGGATTCTAATTACAGATAGGTAGCCGTGTTGGTCTGCCATAGTCAAAATAAAAAAAATCCTTCCAGTAGCACCTTAAAGACCAACTAAGTTAGTTCTTGGTATGAGCTTTCGTGTGCATGCACACTTCTTCAGATACACTGAAACAGAAGTTGCCAGATCCTTCTATATTGTGAGAAGGTGGGGAGGGGTATTACTCAGAAGGGTGGTGGGAATAGGAGATTGGCAGATAGCTGAGATGAGCCTGTTGACGACTCTTAATGACTGTAATAGGTCTTGCAGGAAAAGGCAAGGGGTGAGAAGGTGAGAAATGGCTTAGTCATGTATAATGAGATAAGAATCCAATGTCTCTGTTGAGACCAGGTCTCTCCATGGTTTTAAGTTTGGTAATGAGTTGCAATTCAGCAGCTTCTCTTTCTAGTCTATTTCTGAAATTCCTTTGTAGTAAAACAGCTACTTTGAGATCTTGTATAGAATGTCCTGGGAGATTGAAGTGTTCTCCTACTGGTTTCTCTGTTTTGACATACACCTTCTCACCCCTTGCCTTTTCCTGCAAGACCTATTACAGTCGTTAAGAGTCGTGAACAGGCTCATCTCAGCTATCTGCCAATCTCCCATTCCCACCACCCTTCTGAGTAATACCCCTCCCCACCTTCTCACTATATAGAAGGATCTGGCAACTTCTGTTTCAGTGTATCTGAAGAAGTGTGCATGCACACGAAAGCTCATACCAAGAACTACCTTAGTTGGTCTTTAAGGTGCTACTGGAAGGAATTTTTTTATCTGGATTCTAATGTTCCTTTTGCACTGCACTACTACTTGTGTTACGAAACTGTGGCTCTTTGAGCAATATTCCACCAAATCATGCTAAATTTGAAATGGTGACAAATAACTATATGCTGGAATACCACCCCAAATTTCATCATGTGAAATTACAATGCAATTTTCCAGGTTAACAGGGCTGCAAACATTTTTCCTGGAGGCAAGTAATACACAAATTAGCACTAAACTTATGCTGGATTCCACTAGATTTCCAGAAGTTGCTTTTACATCATGTGGAAAATCTCATTAAAAATTAAAGTTATCAGGTATGGAAACATTGGGGAAATGGAATAAAGTGCTGCCTGGATTTAGCCAGTATGTGAAACTAATCTCAGCTGAATGCCTCGAATGAGCCAAATCATGTACATGGCAAGACATAACCCCAATGCCTTAGCCTCACCCTTTGATGAGTTGGGAGGTCTTCCTCCCCATTCCCTCCTGTGGCCCTACAACTCTGAGCAGGTGTGGAAGGCAACTCTCAAGAATATTCCATAACCTGTCTAAAGGCCAGGCAACTTGAAATGCCCGCCATCACCTTCAAAAATGCCTAAGAGTCCTAACCTAATTTACTACTCTATAAATTACATTGTCCTGCCCAGTTCATCCCTAAACACATGCCCTCTTCAGCCTTCAATGCAGAGTAGGTGAAAAGAACAATACCTGGTCTATTTGACCAATCTAGGGGCAGTCAAACAATTCCTACTCAGCCCCAAAGCGACTGGAAAACTTGCACTAAACTTGAAGGTGGACTGGGATGGGTCCAGAAGGTCAAAGAGGCTGATGTGGGTTTGATGTGGACTTAAACACTCCATGGGAACCTTTGCCCACAACACAGATGCTGACATGCATGCACACACCCATAAGTCAATTGATCTCTCCTCCCCACATCTGACTGCCAATAGGGCTCCCCATCCACAGAAGTGATTTTTGAGAGGGTCAAATGTTTCATTTCCCACAGTTTTGAGGACAAATTGGAATTCCCTTTTCACAACTCGACTCTCTAGCATTCTCTTTCCAGTTACTCTTCATTGGATTAGCTGGAGGAAGGTGGCAGGAACTGAAGTAGGTTTTTTTTCCCCTCACAAAGGAGAACAGTTCAATATATAAAATGGGTTTTATTGTTGTTTTTTAAAATTATTTCACAAGGCTTTTCAATTCCTTTTTTCGCCAACTACTGTTGCCTCAGGAGAAATAAGTACACAACTGCCAGGGGACAGAACAAAGTGTTTAAGCTTGATGCAAGAGGTTGTACATTTTAAAGAAAGAGAGGGGGGGACCTCAAAATGTGTTTCTTACAACCATAAGTAGAAGAGAATTTTATTCATATGTTGTGATTCCCCAAACAACAAAGGGATTTAGACCAATTTGGTACATATCAAATACATTTATTGCACACTGATATCTTTGTAGGCCAACCAGCAAAGGTAATTCAATATTCCAAAGAAAAGGGTATTACAGTACAGCTGCTCACAAACCTAATGCTCATAGGTTTCAATTTTTGTTCAGGCAACATTTTAACAGGAACAAGAAGATTCCAATAGCCATTAATTTGCTTTTGTTCAAGGCAAAGGCCTCAATCACACCAATGTAATTGCGTGCTCCTGCATCCCATTTGGTCTCTAGATAGCTGATAGCAGATTCCAAACCACACTGATTACTAGAAAATTGCAGTGAACTCCCTACTGAACTAATTAAGGCATGTGACTCCTTTACTTCATTTGGAAAACATGATTTGTGTGGGCTGCAAATAATCATGTCTTCTATTTGCATAACCTGAAGAACTTCTACAGTCTTGAAAAGAAGATAAACCTTTTTCTTTAACTTCAATACAGTGTGACACAAATCTAATACACTCTTTCAGAAAAGTAGTTAAGGCTTCAATCCCAAATACACTTAGTTGGGACTGGAGTAAACCCCGCTAAATGCTATGGGACTTCATCCTGAATGCATAGGACTGAGCTAATGATATTAGAGGACTTCCTAAGGTGTCACACAATTTTAATCAAAGAGTAGCAGGACTTTGGTTTAGTAAGAATTTGATAGTTTAGTGTGGTAGGATTCTACCTCTGTCGCTCTTCCTTTGGGAGACATAGACACGCTCAAAATTGCAAAATAAAGTGCAAAGCTTTGAAAGAACAACCACCCAAGCCTGCAACAGCCTAGTTAAAATGAGATAAAATATAAGAACATAAAGATCAGCCCTCGATTGCTCCAAAGGCCTCTTTAGGTCAGCATTCTGCTCACACAGTTGCCAACTAGATTGCCTATGCAAAACCTTTAAAGTCCTCCATTTGGTGGTCATCACTATACATATATTGTGGTCATGAATGCCGCCTTTCCCCTGCGATTGAGGGGGCCCAGGGCCACACAATGTCAGCACCCTGTGGGCACATGGAGAACAGAGTTCTCTTTTGCTCAGGTCCAGATTTTCTGTTTCCCACAGGCATCTGGGTGGCCACTGTGATAGGGATTACTCTCCTGATACACATAAAATAAGTGGACTTTTTAAAGATTCTGAAACCCCCTATGCCCATTTTTGCATCTTTCTGAGGTGCCCACCCCTGCTTTGGACCCAAATAACATTACAGAGACATTCTGAGAAGCACAAATATGGTCACACAACTCAGCTTCCTGGTTCAGCTCAGCACAGATTTTACTGAGGGACAAGAAAGTCCCCACCCTCGAATACTGAGCTTTACTTATCACATGTTTTGTGGCCTTGTATTTCCACACCTGCCTAGGTTTCATTACTAGTTCTTAATTGTGAGATTTTTTGTTTTGTTTTTGTATATAAAATATTATGACTCATTTTGCAAAAAGCAATGTGCCTGTCTAAACGGCAAATTCTGCATTATTTAGGGGTAATCATTTTTTCATGTCTTTAACCACCCAGCCAGAATAAATATGGTTGCTGACTCTAAACAGAGAAGCATTGTTCTTGTTCATTGGCTTATTTATGACTATACGCCTTGACTAATTAACATTTTTAAGTACCTTTCCTGCCAGACAATGACTACTTTTCTCAACTTTCCTTTCAGACACAGTATATAATAAATCTCCACAGGGGAAAATCTTTATTTTTAATATTCCCATTAATGTACTTAATGAACATTATTGAATTTTTGCCAAGTACTTATTGGAAACGTAGAAGAAATATTTGTGAACTAATATTTTATTTCTGTCTGTTAAGATGCAGTGTTACGCTGACCATGGGATTTTAATAATTAGAACTTTATTAGAAATTTATTCTTGGTTTCTTTCTATGAGTGGTCTGTACTTTCCAGAGTGAAGGAGAGCGAGAGAGCGAGAGCGAGAGAGAGAGAGAGAGAGAGAGAGAGAGAGAGAGAGGTGGAAGGGGGAAAACCAGAATGGATATTAACTGGTGAAAATGACTGTGGCAAGCGACTGACACACTATGCATCCTTTGGGTAGAAATTGTCAGGAAAGAGTCAGAACGTGCTGCTTCGTCAGTAGCAGGGGAGGGTTCTGAGCAGGAACTGTCAGAAGGAGAAGACAGGGAAATGATGCATGAAGCAGAACAAGGGGCGGAGAGAGTCAGGCGGAGCAGGGGATAAGAGATGGTGAAGAGCCCTATAACCCACTAGAGCCGGGAGAAGGAAGTTCAGACTCAGAAAGTGGGGGAGCATTCACATAAGCACAGGCAAGGAGGGAAATGAAATGTAAAGATCAAAGACGTCTCGTGAGGTTTCCACGCCTACTTTGTTGGCGCCAGAATTGAAAGAAGCCACTCCCCGAATCTGACTCGACAGGTTTGGACTCATAATTTTGAACTGTAGCTGTTCTTTTGTGTATAATAAAGACTATAAATATCACGCTGAGTGTACTGGAGTGTTACTGCGAAGAGGGAACACCACCTTGATAGAAATGGAGAATTTGTGGCTCTCCAGATGTTGCTGGACTACAACTCCCATCTCAAAATGAAACATTTACATAAACATGCATAAACCTTAATGGCTACCTTTTATAAGCCAAGAGGGGCAAGTGGCAAAAGAACATGTGATTGGCCAAACCCTTTCAAGTATGTCATCAGGCCATGAGTGGTTGGTGCTCTAGACATCTCTAAAATGGCATCAATTTTGGTGTGAAAGTGATTGACTTTATTCTCATGGTGCTTTGCAAATTTATCACAGCGTGCCTTGAGGTTTCTGACATTCCCACATAAGGACCATACTTTAGCAGCCTGCTAACCACTTGAAGTAGCTCTGCTGCATGGCTACTTAAGGACCAAATGGTGGTGGCGACATAAGCTTCCTTCACCAACATTATTACCACAAGATAGGGATGTACCCTAACCTGTGCTTGGTCATCTTGGCTACAAGTCTTACACCATGTGCTCCAGCCATCATTCAGCCTATTTCACCATCCACAGTTCCCCAGAAAACCAGGGTACCCTGTGGGATCCACAGGACCAAACAGGTCACTTGGGAGACACAATATTCACCATTCCATAGTGAGTCCATGGCCTTGGCAGAAGTGCCTGCCATGTGAACAGGAAAATATATTGACCTAATACACCTACTGCCCATTCTATTTCAAATTTCCACCACTATATTGGCTCCCATTTTTATAAGTTTCTACCATTCCTTGGGGGACGTGAGTGGCGCTGTGGGTTAAACCACAGAGCCTAGGGCATGCCGATCAGAAGGTCGGCGGTTCAAATCCCCACGGCGGGGTGAGCTCCCGTTTTTTGGTCCCTGCTCCTGCCAACCTAGCAGTTCGAAAGCACATCAAATTGCAGGTAGATAAACAGGTACCACTCTGGCAGGAAGGTATATGGTGTTTCTGTGTGCTGCTCTGGTTCGCCAGAAGTGGTTTAGTCATGCTGGCCACATGACCCGGAAGCTGTATGCCAGCTCCCTTGGCCAATAAAGCGAGACAAGCACTGCAACCCCAGAGTCGTCCACAACTGGACCTAATGGTTAGGGGTCCTTTTACCTTTACCTTTTACCATTCCTTGGACCAAAAGACCTGTGTGTGTGCACACACTATTCTTTGGATCCTGATATCAGCCTTCTGCAGAAAAGACCCATCTCATATTCACGGCAACTCTTCCTCTAGCCCTTTTTTCTTCATTTTCCATCTTAATTTAGTTCCTTAATTTCTCCTCCCAACCTCATATTCCTCTCACCAATTAAGTGGCAAATATTCCATTATGTTGCATTTATTATTACTGTAGCATAGTTGAGGTTTAATTCTCAGAGGCTGTCAGAAAATCAAAAGAAAGGTATGCATGTTTATAATATACATATAATACAGATGTCAGATTCTGCCCAGCAGCACTAATATCTAATATACAAAGCCACATTTTGGATTATTAAAAAAAGTGGAATTTTCATATTCTTGAGTGCCATCTACTGTTAAGCTATTCCCTTTATGCATTCAATATAAAAATACATTACTTCCTAAATCAAACAAACTACCAGCAATTTGTTCAACACTTTGGGGTCATGAACTTCTCTGATGAAATACATTTGTCCATTAATAGTGAAAATCAAATATGAAAAGGGATAAATTCAATTTCAAGTTATTCTATTTTTCATTGGGTGGCCTCTATTCACTAAATACCAAAACCAAAATGTAACTTTAAAAATAAATTATATTATACTTTCATGCTTAAAGCTGAAATGAACTTAAGAATCACATATGAAAGCTAGGACCTCACCACATGGGTCACTTGACAGAATGAAAACCTTAAAATCTAGTTTTCAATATTTGGTTTTCTCTGCCCTTCCATAAAGTAACAGAATTCTCTGACAACTTGATATTTAGCAGTAGAAAGGAAATGCACATACAGCATCCATTATAAATCAAAGCATTGTGTATTCAGTAGGTTTTATAATATGAACACCCTTGATCATATTTCATCTTACAGCAACTTTGACTAATCATAAGACTATGGTTTTGAATAAAATAAAACTAATTCCTTACTAAACTATTTGGTGTGTAATTGCTCTGTTTTTCATATACAAAGACTGTCTACAAGCTTTCATCTTTTAAGAAACAGATAAAACGCCGAATCCCACCAATTGCTTTACTAACAAATAAGTGGATGAGACTGGGTGTATGGGTAGCAAGTGATGGGGTGGTATCCATAGTTCAGATTGATGACTGGCTGTGGGAACTGTGGAATCACTAGCATGAAGACTGACAAGAAAACAGGTGAGCCTGGGTAAGGACTGAGATCAGTATACCTGCACACTAGGCCTGCATGATATACAACTTGAAGCTGAGTTAGGAACATTAGTCATGTACCGTGGCTGGCAAAAAGCAAAATAAACCACATTTGACTGTAACCTGGCAAAATGCATTTGTTTATTTGTCTTATCTATAATTCACCCTTCACCACATTCCTGGGTCACAAATACATCGCATAATAGTAATAAAATAAACAACATACCCTATAAAAAATCAGAATAATAAGACAAACAGATCAGCAGGCAATAATATTATCTGAGTCATTTAAGCAGTAACACAAAGGCCTACCCAAAGAGGTATGTCTTCAGCTGCCTAGTTCTCTATGCATTTCAGAGCATAGGTCATTCCAGAGCTACCTGCTACCCCTACTTGGATTTCTCCTAACTGTGGGATCACTAGCACAGTCTCTTCTGCCCGTCTTAATACTCAGATATTTCTTCAAAGACAGCACATTGCAATGGTTCAAACTGGAGGTTGCCAGAGATTGGATAACAGCGGTCAGGCTGGACAACCAGCCAGAGATAAGTGGCCCTTGCTATCAAGAGGCAAAGTGCTCCTAGGTCAAAAAACATGCCCAAAGTACACACCTGCTCTTTCACAGGGAATGCAAACAGCTGTCAAGGGTAGGCTGTATACCCAGATCCTTGCTGTCTACAGTATCTCCATCTTGTTCAGATCTGCGGCATGCCTTTTGATTATGTAGCTTTGACAAGGCGGATCAAAGGTTTGAAAGGAAACAGCCCAGTGATAAAGGAGTACAGCCCATAGGAAAATGCAATTTTATATATTAGGTGTACATATATCCCATGAGTTTACAATTGTTGAGGGCCTCCTACTGATGGTCCAGGATCAGTCCAGGGGAAAAAGGATCTCCATGAGGTCTTCTTCCTGGTCCTCTGACTTGAAACCAACTGGTGCAGCTGACTGGCTCCTGTCGTAGGGCAAGGGCCTCAGAGGGGCCCAACAGCTCCTGGGATCCTAAGCAATACCAACTGCACACCAAAATATATTGGATGTTCCTCCCATGCTTGCACATGTGCAAATGATCTATGCAAATCAGAGCTCCAGCTATGAAGAGACATAGAATCATAGAATCATAGAGTTGGAAGAGACCACAAGGGCCATCGAGTCCAACCCCCTGCCAAGCAGGAAACACCATCAGAGCACTCCTGACATATGGTTGTCAAGCCTCTGCTTAAAGACCTCCAAAGTAGGAGACTCCACCACACTCCTTGGCAGCAAATTCCACTGTCGAACAGCTCTTACTGTCAGGAAGTTCTTCCTAATGTTTAGGTGGAATCTTCTTTCTTGTAGTTTGGATCCATTGCTCCGTGTCCGCTTCTCTGGAGCAGCAGAAAACAACCTTTCTCCCTCCTCTATGTGACATCCTTTTATATATTTGAACATGGCTATCATATCACCCCTTAACCTCCTCTTCTCCAGGCTAAACATGCCCAGCTCCCTTAGCCGTTCCTCATAAGGCATCGTTTCCAGGCCTTTGACCATTTTGGTTGCCCTCCTCTGGACACGTTCCAGTTTGTCAGTGTCCTTCTTGAATTCTCCTCTCACCGGGAAATACATTTCTTCTTGTTGTTGTTGTTGTTGTTGTTGTTGTTCTTCTTCTTCTTCTTCTTCTTCTTCTTCTTCTTCTTCTTCTTCCTCCTCCTCCTCCTCCTCCTCCTCCTCCTCCTCCTCCTCCTCCTCCACCTTTTCCCCTGATAGGGACTCAAGGTGGCTTACAGATAAAATAAGAACAGCTAAAAAGATAGAAAAAAGCAAACATAAAACAATTTAAACTATAAAATTAAGAGTTGCATCCAAAAAAATTACTAGAAAATGGATGGAAAAGCTGGCAGGGGTGAGAAAATAGTATTTTGCCTCCTTCTGGTAAAGAAAGTTGGCTTTTGGTCCATGTGCTGCTGCTGCTTCATATTATCATGTAAATGGGATCCTCCTAATTGAGGGTCCTGGTTGCGCGCACGAGCACTCAGGGCACACTAAGGGTTAATTGGAGAGGTGTAACCCAAGCTCTAGCCATAGCCTTGGAATCACGCCAGGCTGCCTGGGCCAATTGCCTAGGGGTGATGTGATCCCAGGGGCTGTTAAGAATGGCAGCACAAAGTAATTGGGGGCACTTGCTTCACGCTGCCGAACACCCGCCCTGCTCCCTTTGTTAGGCAGTGTTGATTTGGCCTTGCTTTGGTTTGGGTTGCCTGTTTTGGAGCAGGGGCTGGGTAGGAATTTTTCCATTGGCAGATTGGCTATAGCCACGTGGTTTTCGCCTATCCCCTCAGCAATCATCACAATTTGTAAGGTGGCGGTTAGGCATTGGCTCATTGAAATGTGGGGGAGGGGAGGTACGGCCATCACCTGCTCCTCCAGGAGCAGGGTATTCCGGTAAAGGAATCTGGGGGTCCTGGATCTCATCCAAAGTCCGCTTGAGGGGCTAGGGCTATGCTAGGACCACAGGAACCCCGGGGTGAGCTTCGGTTGGTCTTCATCGATGTTGCTCCCTCATTTGGTTTACCCTTTTAGACTACCAATCAGAAAGGTGGAGTCAGTTATAGTTTGGAGCCAATGCCTAAGCCAATACCGCTTTCATGGTTGTATTACTTAAATTTGTGGCCAAAATTTGCCCAAAAATTTAAACGAAAATAGGTGTCAGTGTGAAGTTATTTCAAGGGGGTGGGATCCTGGGGGGCTTGAAGTGCAACAAACAGATTAGGTCAAATTCCTTAATCATAGAAGTGGTATGTACTTAGTAGATGTATTCTATACATACAATTGGCATATTTTTAGTCTGAGCTTTGGTCAGTATCTAAAGGAGCAGACATTGATTTCTGCCTGACTCAATATCCAGATTTATTGATCTGAATGATTAATATTGAATGAGGCCAAGGCACAGGTCAGCAGTCTTCATCTAATAAAATAAGTCCTCATGTCTATCAGTGTGTGTTTGTGTGTGTGTTGCATTATGCAGGAATTTTCTTTAGCATTCTGACTCACTTTTCTAACACCATTCCGCATTCTACATGCCTATCTGGCATATATTGTGCATTTTTGCTGGTAAAAGGCTCTTATTCCTTAGACTCCACATATTGTCCGCAGGATGCTCTTTCCTAAGAGATTGTGGGGGGAGGGTTGGAGTTTGGGATACCATGTTAAAAAATATTATTGCGCACAAGTCTTTTTTCCAGATAGTTTCACCACTCACAAGTCCCTGGTATACCAGGGATAAAAGAAAGCTCCACAGTACTGGAGAGGGCATTCAAGAGTGATCGTGTCAATGGCTCATCTCATCGCTTCATTCCAGAGTGAGATCAGACCCTCAAAAGGATTTTTAGTTTTCTCCAGTGGAATATCCCTTAGATCATTTAGGAATCCAGTATCTTCCATGAGTCTCTGGGAATGAAGCTTGCTAACCGTTTCCCCAACCCTACAGCTTAGATCTATTCTCAAGGCACAGTAAGTTGCAGTCAGTTTCTAAGTCCTAGATTCGCTCCTTTCTCATTCCTTTATCTTTGGTAACAACAGCAGCTGGTTGCCTGATCATCCAGGGTGGTGGGCGGGAGAGGGAGCAGGAGTTAAGCAACCTGGTGAATCTGTGATCCCTGCAACATGCACATATGGTAGAGTCTACCAACATGTTAGAAATTATTTCATTTCCAGATCATCACTTACCAAAGCTATCAGGAAGGGAGCTGTGGTTAAACTTGAATTCACCAAGGAAATGGTCCATGTATATGTCCAAGAAGATGGGATTTCACCACTAAAAATTATTGTGCTTCAGAAACAGAGGACCAATGTGTTGTGGTGGTTACTGTCAAATGAGAGCCTGGAAGACCAATGTTCTCCAGCATTCCACCACTCACTTGGAAGCCAGGTCATGACAGAAGCCAATGTGGGATGAGTACATCCATGGCTGCAAAGGAACAACTGGCGGCCTTAAGGTGCAAAGAGAAATGCTTCACCTGATGTAATGGTGATGACAAGTCATTGACAGGTGGATGTCCCGGTCCACCTACCAAAGAGCCCCCCCCCCCCACAGTGGGTGGAGCATTACAGGGCCTAGACAGGAATACAGACAGGCTGGGAGAGAATGTGGGCTTGGGAGAGCACCTGAAAATTTACATCCTAAATGTCACTATTAACAATTATATAACTGAGGTGTTGTTGTGTTTGTTTGTTTTTTGCTCCTTCTGACATAGTTATCATATCATTATTAATTTCTACATTTGTAGGTGTCTTTTGGCAAATAAGGCACCTCCAAACTGAACTATCAAAATGTTGGAAATGAGTATTTTATTTGTGAATAGGCCCAACAAGCCCCTTGTGTCACATTAGACTCTAATGATTCGATAATCATTAACAGCCTACATAGCGCAGAGACTTTTTCATAGCTGCTTACCAAGCAACAAGGTTTCAATTAGAATACTGTTTATTCTGATTTGTGATTACTGGCAGGTAATCGAGTTCCTTAGAGCAGGGTGTATGCCAAATGAAGCTAGATAAAGTCTTTCCCCAGAGAGGCTGGGCAACGCATCTAAATATCAAATCCGTAGGTCCAGAATGTGGATGGATATATATATATATATATATATATATATATATATATATATATACACACACACACACACACACACACACACACACACACAAAACTTAATACTTAATGGCAGTGAAGGTCTGCCATCCATGCAAGGGAAAAGGGGAAGTGAGAAATGTATAATCTCAGGGCTTTTCTCAGGCTTATTCCAGCTCCAGCACATACAGTATAAATGTGGCCTGTGTCTGAGGTACCTGAGGTCACTGAAGAAAAGTTGCTAAACACACCATGTGGCTGTAATCTGATGCCTCTGAAATATGATCAGGTAACACTGCCATTAGCAGCACACATTCAGAAGAAGGCTTCTCCTTCTTCAAAGATCCTTGGTTGTCTTAAAATGCAACAAACTCCATCCATCAAAAAATTACTCTTTCTGGTGTCTTGACTTTGGATGAAATGCAGATGCTAGCAAAGTCAATGCCAAAAGATGCTGGTAGCCATAATCCTTCTGAATTTCTTCCCATATTTAGTATGTCCAACTATGGGCAAGACTAGCCAAGTCACCAAACTATTTTCTCTATTGTATGTGAACTGGTAAGAGAAATGAAAACATTGACAGGATAATACCTCTGTTGTTGTTGTTGTTGTTGTTTAGTCATTTCGTCGTGTCTGACTCTTCGTGACCCCATGGACCAGAGCATGCCAGGCACTCCTGTCTTCCAGTGCCTCCCGTAATACTTCTATTAGTGCTAACAAAAAGCTATAAAGTAGTCACCAAGTTTGGGTGTACTCTTCTTTACATTAAACAAGAACAGTAAAAGGTAAAGAGGTTGCTTGGAAGTATGAAAAGCTGTGGGCCACTGAACACTATATCTTTAAAGCACATTTGAAGTACATTTCCCTCCTCAAATAATTCTGGCCTTTGCAGTTAACCCCCCATTTAATTATAATTTCCAGCAACCTTTAACAAACTACAGTACTCAGAATTCTTTGAGGGGGGAACTGGAGTTCTACTGTGCTTTAAAGGTATAATTTGTACACAGTTGTATAGAAGCTTTCTGGGTGGGTCCTGTTATGAATGCTTTTGAATACTTAATACCCCACATATGGCCAACACCAAGTAAAAGCATTCCCAACAGCCCTCACATGGCAACCATAATGTTTCAAAGTGTGTGCATCACAGTGCTTCTCTTCTTATAAACAGAAATTTTGCTCACAATGTGCATTTAAAATATCTGGAAATCATCATGTGCACTACACCATAAATCTCCGCAGACCAACACTCTTTTAATCTTGAAATTATGATTTCAGTGGGTGGAATCTATGAAGAAATTTGCTTCCATTAGCTAAATCAAAACAACTTGCTGATATTTCAGCAACTGTTCTTCCTTTTTCTCTGCTTTATGAAATTAATTTTATGAGTCTGCATGCATATTTCAAATGTTCCCAAGCAAAATAGCATGAGACTCTAATCTTGTAGTTACTTGATTGTGTAAATGGACCAGCTTATATAGAATAAGCCTTGGATCTCAGATACAAATGAAAAGATATGTATTAGCCAACAAGATGATCTTCAGGCAGTTAGAAAAACAGTTTGAACATTGCAGATTAAGAGATATGAAGTTATGCAGTACTTCATGCAGGTTTCTATAGCAAAGCTGTCACTGGAAGAATTAATTTACCGGTATCATGTGCCATACATAAGGTGCATGTTTTCAGTGTGTAGAAGCAACAACAACAACAACATTAACTCCTGTTAACAGTTAACTTCCCTCAAAAATAAATAATACCTTAAATAATCCATCATACATTAAATAGAAATCACCCATATGTCCAAATAGGTACATATAGAGTTTTTCACACAATTAGCTTGTGAAAGGGGCTTTGCACATGGGTTATGTAACCCATGTGTCCTTGTAAATCACAGAACCCAGCATTTAAGCTATTTCCATAAATTCGCCAATTGCCCACTGTTCACCCCATTCTCCCCCTCAAAGCCTCTCCCCTTCCCCGAGCACCACCCCCTTTTAAAGGAGAGGGGAGGTGCTTCATATAGCAGTTTGCTAATCCACTGCATGAAAGGCTTTCCTCTACCCACTCATTAAACCTAGCTGCAGATTTGCCACACAAACCCCAGAGCATGACAACACCTTACATTTTTATGTATATAGGAAGATACAAGCATAACTTTTTCCCCCTTTCATTTTTCAAAGGGGTGTATTAAAAATTGATCTCAGTGGAACTTTCTTCCCACTGAGGTTAGTAGACTTACTGAGGAGTAAATCTCACAGAACTCAATATGACATATTTCTGAGTAGGAATGCACAGCATATCACTGTAAATCTAGCTAATCTTACAAATCCACTTGTTTATCAATGTATCTACTGTGTCCAACTTGACATTTTGACATCAAGAAGTACTAGTCATGAGCTGGATGGAATAGAATTTTTGAAGGCACCCTGATTTTTTCAGTCACAAATTCACAGAAGCAATCCATTTAATTTCCTGCACATATTAGTGCATTTCCAGGCTGTGCATAATAAAAAATAGTTATTTTTTGTTAAATAATTTCTAAGGATCTTTATTTACCAAAGTCAATGGTGACAAACCAGATAATATCATTTCTTCATAAATATTTGAAAGCTGCATTTTGCCAGTTAAGTTCGTCTGTTCATTTGATCTAAAATCTGGCCTTTAGAAAATGCCATAGAAAACCATTAGGATAGCTTCAGCTGTGTTAAATGGGTGAAAGTAAATGGTGATTGCTGAGAATAATATGCTTTGCCCGTAGCATAAGTGAGGAAAAGGCTGAATAACTTTATTACCTTTAATAATACTCACAGTTATGCAAGTGTGAGCAATCAAACCTCACTATTTTAAAAATGACTACCTGTAGGTGTTTGTAAGGAATAGAGTGGTTTGTATATAATATAACATGAAGCTTTATATGCAAAAAATGGGTTGCCTTCTGGTGGAAGTGAGCTCTGAAAGGGAACAGGGGACTGCTTATATAGCTAAAGAGGCCCAGGAAAGGTTTGTCTTGTTTTAACTTCACAGCAGAGCCAGCAGGCAGGTATTCTCCCTGCCCCATAAACAAAAATCAACCAAACAAACCACCTTCTGCACAATGTTATGTCATGACACAGCATTAAAAAAGCTCTTCTGCAAAATAGTGGCCACAAATAGTGATGGGAAAGATGTTTGTATGGTTCAAATTTGAATGTGAGCCTACCAAATTTGCACTTCGTGAAACAATGAACAAACTAAACCACAGCTCCAAATATTGTGACACAAGTCTCCAACTTAAAAACAGACAAACAAACAAACAAACCATAGAATTGTGCAGTAGGAAGAGACCATCTAAGGTCATCTAGTTCAACCACTGGCAATCAGGAATCACAGCTCAATAAACCCTGACCATTCAACCTCTGTTTAAAAATTTCCAGTGAAGGAGCGTCCACCAACTTCCAAGGAAAGTGTGCATAAAATGCAAAAATATTCATGAAAATAACATACCAAAAATGCATTATATTAGAGGAAGTTGCTTGGGAAAGTATGTATATTAAAATAAATGTGTGCCAAAATGCAAAATTTGGGGTGCAGAGTTTTTTTATTAACCCCCCCCCCCAAACTGATGTGGTTATATGGAATCATAGAATTGTAGAATTGGAAGGGACTCTGAGGATCATCTAGTTCAACCCTCTGCAATACAGGGCCTCAGATGATGATCGCAGTGTCCAGATTGGTTCATATGGGGAGAGGCGGTCTTTGAGGTATTGTGCTCCTGAGATGTTTAAGGCTTTATAGTTGCCTGCGCTGCAGTAGTCTTGGTGGAATTTGGAGGTTCATAAAAGGGAAGTGCAAGAATTTAAATCCACCATATTCTTCCGATGAAAATCTGTGCTAGAAAAGAATCATTGGCTTCCTTCCCACCCAGCTAGTCATGGCTAGGTAATGGTAAAGGGACCCCTGACCATTAGGTCCGGTCGTGGCCGACTCTGGGGTTGCGGCGCTCATCTTGCTTTATTGGCCAAGGGAGCCGGCGTACAGCTTCTGGGTCATGTGGCCAGCATGACTAAGCCGCTTCTGGCGAACCAGAGCAGCACACAGAAACGCCGTTTACCTTCCCGCCAGAGCGGTACCTATTTATCTACTTGCACTTTGACGTGCTTTCGAACTGCTAGGTTGGCAGGAAAAGGGACCGAGCAACGGGAGCTCACCCCATCGTGGGGATTCAAACCAACGACCTTCTGATCAACAAGTACTAGGCTCTGTGGTTTAACCCACAGCGCCACCTGCACCCCATTACTTACTTAAACATTATCCCTAACAATTCTCCACCTCACCATCAGAGCACAATCTCCCTTCTCTTCTTTTATCAATCCAGTGGCAACAGGAGATCTTTCCTGCTGTCCCCGCCCTCTACACGAAGCTTGCACGCTGAAGAACATCACACTAACACACTGAAGCTGAGCAGTTCTATACAATATGGGAATCGATAAGACAATGAACTAACATTTTGACTAGTGTCTGTAGCAAGGCAATTATAGATAAACATTCTAAATATATTGATCACCTGAAAATGACAAGACTTAGCAAGATGCTGTGCGTAGGGAGGAAAGTTAAGCGACTAATAAAAACATTAACTACTTTAGTTTTCTGAACTTGAGAAGAACTGACAAGAACATTATCAAAGCATGTGACATTGACAAAGACACTGTAGACAGCGGAAAAATCCACAAACATGATTTGAGGAGTAAAGTTTAGAAGTTTAATCTCAAAGACTTCAGGTGTGAAAACAGGCATCCATCTAATGAGAGACATCAAAGAAAGCAGGTGAAATTAAAGCAAGAGAGGGTGAAATAATTTTTAAAAACCCAATAGAATTGTAAATGATAGGCATAAATGTAGCATTACTGTCCAAATGAATGGATGGTGGGATCAAGATAGAGAATAAGGACTCCATCTGACCTTATTTTATTGAGCATTTGTCCTGATTTGCTTGCACAGAGTTTACACAGAGTTTAGCCTATGCCCAGCTTTCACTGAACATTTGTTATGATTTGTTTGCAGAGAAGTTTCACAACAATGTACATTCATTCCAATTTGCTTCCACAATGCTTATACATCTTCCCATTCATCATTTGTCCATCCCATATGTTTTAGTACATTTGCCCATCACTTTTCCAACCACAGAAAATCTGTTGTTGTTGTTTGTAAAGTGGTTTTGTTGTACCAGAGCGCTTTGATCCACTTCAATTGCGCAAACTGAAATTTCCAGTATGCTCTTGAATCCCACTCTTAAAATAGTGACAGTCTGAAGGCATCATAAGGAGAAAATGGCCTGATTCCAAAGGAACTCATACAGAGAGGTAAAAATATGAGAATAAAGTTGAATGAATAAAAGAAAGAAGCTTTTAAGAAGCAATGAGGAACTCAATTTTGTCTAAACAGTGTTCCCAAGAGCTAAGGGAACGAGAGAAAGAAATGATTAAATGTATCTAGGCTAAGGAAAGATTCAAAAGAAATAGAGATGAGGACCCTTAAGATTTTGACGCAAAGAAATCACTGGAAATATAAGTTCCAATGAATTTATCTGTCTGAGAGCAAGTGATTGGCTCAAGGTCATCCAATGATCTTCATGGCTGAACAGTGAATCCAGAGCTCCTTCATCCAACTGCAACACCTTATCTACCACAGCACACTGGCTCTCAAGAGATTTGAGTTGTCCTTGTTTTAAGAATTGCCCCTTACCTCTATGCATCTTTTTCAGAAATTGATTCTTGTCTGCCTTTAACTGCTGTACTCTGATAAATTGAAACATGGTCAGACAGAGTATAATAAATTTCAAGTAGAAAGCAAGGAAATCAAGGGAATTCTTAAGACAGGCATATTGCCAAGTTGACATAATAAAGTCCAGTACTGGGATTGCAACCCTAACCTTAACCTTACCTGGAAAGCGGTTCAGCAACCCAGAAATTTCTGTGGCCACTTGAGAGCTTATTGAAAGACAAGTATGTGGGCGCTTTTTTTTCTTTTTCTTTTTTCTCTTTCTTGATTTCCTGAAGGAGGTGATGAAAGGCCTTCTGCTCATATAACTGAAGAACCGTGGCTTCAGCTCCCTGCATGCCAGTATATATAAATTCCTAAGGCACCTCTGACCCTCAACCTCTTGGGTATCACTGCACTCTACATTTTTTTTTTTAAAAAAAGGTTGTTTCATCTTTCCTATTTCTCTTAATAATTTACAATTCTCCTAAAAGAACAGTATCAGCAAATGTTCCCATAAAAAACGCACACACATACCCTGTAACTGCTAGAGCTGTGCTTAGAATTAGGAACATGGAAAGGTGCCTTGTACAGAGTCAGAGTGTTTCTCCATCTATCATCATCATCATCATCATCACCATTTGTTAATTGCTTTATACAAAAATCTCTCAATGTGACTTAGCAAGATCAAATACAATCAGATAAGCTGGCAGGCTAAGGCATTTTTTCCCCACATGCAGCATGAGCATAATGCTGAATGAGCATTTTAGGTATTTTGTATTGTCGTTGTTTAGTCGTCTTAGTCATGTCCAACTCTCCATGACTCTCCATGATCCCATGAACCAGAGCATGCCTTGGAAATTTCTTCTCAAAGCTTCTCCTTTTTAATGTCCGTGGAGTTTTGATGGCAAAAATACTGGAGTGGGCTGCCTGTTCCTTCTTGAGGTGGATCATGTTTAGTGGATCACATTTTGTCCTGTACATCACTTTAAATTTTCTGGTTTTTAATTCAGCTTATCTGATTGTATTTGCTTCCTATTGCTAAATCAAGCACTGAGGCCCAAATCCTAATTCAATTGGGCTTATTTGGAGGGATCTGGACCTTGTTCAAGGGGGCTGAGATAGCCCCAGATCTCTGCAGGTTGCTTAATAAAGGTTAAGATGGAGAATCTGTTGCTATGTAGAACTGCTCCTTCACAAGCAGCTTCCATTGCATGTAGCGAAGTCACTCACAAAGGAGCAGCATGTGGAACGGTCAGAATCTCCTGCTCAACAGCAGTGCCAATTTTTCTCCTTCACAAGTGGCTCCTTCATGAGCAGCTTCCCTTGTGTGCTGGGAAACTGCTCATAACGGAACAGTACAGTCCAGGATCTGATCCTGCACTGTGCTGGTGCACCCCATTCCAACCATATTTTCAAATCCTGTTTTAGCCATAGGAAGCAACTTTGTTGTTGTTGTTTAGTCGTTTAGTCGTGTCCGACTCTTCGTGACCCCATGGACCAGAGCACGCCAGGCACTTCTGTCCTCCACTGCCTCCCGCAGTTTGATCAAACTCATGCTAGTAGCTTCAAGAACACCATCCAACCATCTCATTCTCTGTCGTCCCCTTCTCCTTGTGCCCTCCATCTTTCCCAGCATCAGGGTCTTTTCCAGGGAGTCTTCTCTTCTCATGAGGTGGCCAAAGTATTGGAGCCTCAGCTTCGCGATCTGTCCTTCCAGTGAGCACTCAGGGCTGATTTCCTTCAGAATGAAGAGGTTTGATCTTCTTGCAGTCCATGGGACTCTCAAGAGTCTCCTCCAGCACCATAATTCAAAAGCATAAATTAAAAGCAACTACCTACCCCTAAAACTGGAACTATGTACACATTAATGGCTTAAAAGACAGTGAAGTAACTCCCCCTTCCCACAGCACATCAAGTCACATTTTTTTCACTGTTGTACACACCAGAGAGGGGGTAAGTATATCTTCACCTGATGAGCATTACCTGATTTGTTTCTTCCTTCCACCTGTCCTGGAAGTTTACAATTTCCCACCCTCACCTTTGTATATATAGTCTTGTAAACACCTCCTGAAATGAAAGTGAACTGTAGTCCACAGAATCTCATGCCATAAAAAATTCGTTAGCCTTTGTTGTTTTTGTTTGTCTATTACTTGGGTGTCAGCAAATCTTCAGGCTCTCCCCTGTCCCGCTGTAGCATTTCAAAGGAGCAAAACTATTGCTGCGTTAGAATGATATCTACAGCAGTAAAAGGGGAGTTATGAAGCTGCATTCTGCACCACACATAGTAGCATTCAAACATTCATACAATTTCATTTTGGTGTTTTCAAGTTGCTTTCTGATACAAGCACAACCCACCTGCTTAATAAACCTTGAGCTTTAGGCCTAGTATCAATATGCATTAAACCAGATAAAATGAAATATCATTAAACAGGTAACTGACAGGCTAGATATCTTCCCGGGATGAAATTAGAAAACATGAAGGGGACTCTTTGTTTATGATGTACTCAGTTCCAAGAACACTGCACTGCAGAAAGCATTTAGCTTGTCATGTACTTCCATTATTTTATTTTCCACTTCATTTGTTTCTATTACACAGCCTTGCACTTTATTATGATGATGGTTTTCTGTTATTGCAAACATTGACACTATATTCTGATCCAGTTATTTCAGTGCAACTTTTTTGCCATCTTTTAAAAGCCTGATAAAATTTATGATCAACAGTTGGGACAATGAAATAATAATAATAATAATAATAATAATAATAATAATAATAATAATAATAATAATAACAGCCCAGACATTAACATTTTTACCGCCTGAGGCTGGGCTACAATAGGTCCTCCCTCAGCCCCAGATCTTGAGGTGCATAGCACCAAGGCCAATCAGTTTGGCATCTGTGGCTGACAATTTCATGTGCTCCTATCTACCTTTCCCTGACAGTAAAAACGCAAAAACAGATTAAAGAACGGACAGTTTTCTGCCCTCTCATGACAACCAAAATCTATAGCCTGATATGGCCATGTTACTCTGCCCAGTGGTTGAACTGGCTCTGCATAAACCATTGAAATCTGCTTTCTTGATCTTCACCCAGTGCAACCAAGGTGTGCTTTGGCATCATGCCTGGATTGCATGCGGCCTATAGTCCCCACACATTATATGTATGGTGAGGTATGATGACCAGGAAGTGGCACTAATGCAGACTGCCTCTGCCCCTAAGGTTGTATTTGGCCTAATCTCTAAAATCCATGTTGGGCATAGATATCTGCAGGGCCATGTGGACCACTACATATGCTTTTCCCATGCAGATATTCATGCCTAATGTGTGGGTTTAAGTGGCAGGAGGAACTGTGCAACATCAGAATTGGGGCCAGCACCACAGCCCTGCTTCCCAGTCATCATGCGAGTGCAGGTGGGGGTGTGATGTTACTGAAACTGATCAAATAATATTTAGGTTGCTAAATGAACTTCTTTTTTTAGTCCGTTATCAATAATGTTTTATACTTCATCCACATTTGTTTCCCTGCAGGAAGAAAGTCCAGAAAATGAAGACATGAGGGAAATAATTAGATCCATCAGTGTTGCTGACTAGAAAATAGTACAAAATAAGTACCATGTTACTGTATTGAAAGGGATATTATTGTGAGGGTTACCAAGTCATAAGATGAATTAAGCAAATAATGACATAGTAAATGAATGGGGGGGTGGGATATGGCATGCATTTTTCATGGGCAAAAATGGCTCACTGTAAATTATGTTTCTAAGAAGAACCATTTAATAAACAATGCATACCAGAGTCAAAATAAACTTTGTATTGAATGTTGGACACTGCTGCAGCCCCCCAGCGCCTCCACCAACTGCTTTTTTATATTGTATGTTGATTAACTACTTACAATGGTACCTCGGGTTAAGAACTTAATTAGTTCTGGAGGTCCGTTCTTAACCTGAAACTGTTGTTAACCTGAGGTATCACTTTAGCTAATGGGGCCTCCCGCTGCCACCACGCCGCCGCCGCCACGTGATTTCTATTCTCATCCTGAAGCAAAGTTCTTAACCCGAGGTACTATTTCTGGGTTAGCGGAGTCTGTAACCTGAAGCGTCTGTAACCTGAAGCGTCTGTAATCCGAGGTACCACTGTACAGGAGTTCCACTATATAGCAAGAGTCAATAAAGTAGAAAGGGGAGACCACTGGGGCTGTCATCCAATTAAAGAAAAGTTAGTCAATTAATTGATTAATTTTGCAATGAATGCAAAATTGTTCAGGCTAGGGAAGAACCGTAGCTCAGTGAACATGCTTTGCAAGCTAAAGGTCCCAGGTTCAATCACTGGCATCACTGGCATTAAGTCGGGGGGGGGGTGACCTCCTGTCTTTTTCAGCAGTTCGAGAGCTGCTGCTCGTCAATGTAGACAATATTGAGCTCAACAGACAAATGGTCTGGATCAAACTAGTGCAGCTTCCCATTAACATTAGGAACTGCAGCTGCGGAGGGAATATATTTCTGGATAAGGGGGCCATAGAGGATCTTTTGCTTGGTTCTTCAAACATTCCAGGAGCTGGCCTTCACCACAGTGCTGAAATGACCTGCCACTGAAAGTCTTTGTTAGATAATGTGTTATATGTGTGAGACAATGGTGAATGCCTTGTCTGAAATGATATCTACCACCAATAACAGTTTTAAGACCCTCTAATAAATATAGATTAGGTTTCATAAGATTATTTTTATATTTGATTATATTTGTATTTATATGAACTTTTTACTTATGGTGAGTTTTTCATTGAGGGAACATTCAAATATGGCATTGCACACAGCACTGTCAGCTAGTTCTATCTAGAGGTGGTTGCTACAGATCAAATTTCTGAGCATATAGTTCAGCACTTAGTATTTTTCTCCCTTATTTTTCCCTGTCTAAAAAAATAAATAAATGATCAGCCTGTGCCCATTCCTCAGTTCTTTATGGTCAGCATAAAGGTATAGGTAAGGGTAAAGGACCCCTGACAGTTAAGCCCAGTCGCAAACGACTCTGGGGTCGCGGCGCTCATCTTGCTTTACTGGCTGAGGGAGCCGGCGTTTGTCTGCAGACAGTTTTTCCGGGTCATGTGGCCAGCATAGCTAAGCTGCTTCTGGCAAACCAGAGCAGCGCACGGAAACACCATTTACCTTCCCATCAAAGTGGTACCTATTTATCTACTTGTGCTTTGATGTGCTTTGGAAATGCTAGGTCGGCAGGAGCAGGGACCAAGCAACGGGAGCTCACCCTGTCGCGGGGATTCAAACCGCCGACCTTCCGATAGGCAAGCCCAAGGCTCAGTGGTTTAGACCACAGCGCCACCCGCGTCCCTGTTAGCATAGACACTACTGAATGTTGAATGGGCTCTTCAAGATGTAACAAATCTCCCATTTAGAAGTTTATTCTGTCTATGGCTAACATAGAATTATTCAGAATAAGGTTTTTCAGCAGTATATGTAAATTAGTTACACCATCCTCCAGAAAATTAAACACTTCAAGGAGGCTTAGGAGGCTTCTAAGTTTCAATTTCTGCTCAGATTATTAGTAACTTATTAGGGAACATTTCACTTTGCTAAAGATGTACATGTAGCAGGGCACAGATTTTGTTTATTGAATTAGGCTCTCAATAACACTTTAAATCAAGCAACCTGCTTAATACGTGCATGATCACTTCAACATGATTTAGAGAAATTATTTTGTTCCTAGCCAATTAAACTAAGAATCAGTGACATTTTGCATAGATGTGCGATATTCACAGATGCTTAATAAATTACATTGGAACAAACTAATGCAAATTAGTAAAAATGAGTACATGATATCAGAAGCTGTAAATCTTATCTATTCTTAATGTTTCATACAAAATGCCCCTCTAGTGACACTGCAATATGGACAAAAACCCATTATGGTACTTCTAGTACAGCTAATATGGAGGAAAATGCAGTTCACCTGAAGATAAAAATCAAATGTATTGTAGTGATAAGCTAAATATAATCAATACTAATCCACTTTAACCAAAGCATTTAGCGATGTTTTCTAATTAGTATGAATGACTATCAATACTGTTATTAATAATAATTGATACTTATTACCATTAACATTGAATAACTTGCTATGCAAGAAGATGGGACATTTCTATCCCTGCCAAGGGTCACAAGGGCCTTTACATAATACAGGTCAAGGCAGCTCCTCTTTCACAGGCTACAGTTTCATTTCTAGACCCCACATGGAGCTCCAACTATACTCTTATACAGGAAGGAAGGAAGGAAGGAAGGAAGGAAGGAAGGGACGGAGGGAGAGAGGGATAATTTTACTTTGGTTTCACAGAAAACCCTGATAGCTTTCAGGAACAATACGAGCATGGAGGATTGGTTTTCATAACTGCCCAAGTCCTTATACTCACTGGTACAGTAAAGCAGTCTAGTCCATGTTATGTGAAATAGCAAAGGAAATCTCTAAGAAACAGATTTCACAGAAGTCCACAGCTCACAGAAGGAATATTCAGACTAGTCAGTTTCCGACTTGTGTGAAATGAGCCACAACAAGAATCACCATTCAAACAGAGTTCTTGTGAAAACTTGTTTAATTTGACACCAGTAAGCCCAAGCATAAGTCAAAAAAAGAAAAGATTGATCATTACTTCAGACCGTCCATGTGTCCCTATTTTTCAAGGGCATCCCTGATTTAGAGAAGCCATCCCGGTTTACGATTTGATCCAGCAATGTCCTGCTTTTCATTAGGACATCCCTGTTTTCATTGGAGAAATGTTGGAGGGTATGGAGTTATCTAACACCCCCACCCCCAGCCATCTGAAGACAATCCTGTATAGGAAAGATTTTTTTAATGTGTAATGTTTTATTATGTATTTATATAAGTTGGAAGCTGCCCTGAGTGGCTAGGGCAACCCAGTAAGATGTGTGGGCTATAAATAGTAAAATTACCATTATGGAATGGGACATCCCTATTTTCATTGGAGAAATGTTGAAGGGAAACATTTTCCACAGAAAATTTCAGCTAGGTTGGAGACCCCTTTGCAAACTGCACCTGTGCAGGACTGACATTGAATGAGGTGGTAGAAATGACCTGCATTTCAAGTGATTGCACCTTGAAAATGAAATCCAAATGTTTTGAATAATTTATTTAATGTTACAGACAGACGGAAAATCGGAAGCCCTTCCTTCCTTCCTTCCTTCCTTCCTTCCTTCCTTCCTTCTCTTCTCTTCTCTTCTCTTCTCTTCTCTTCTCTTCTCTTCTCTTTTTATCATCTTTCTTCTCTCTTTTTCTCTTGCTTTTCTTTGGTGCCCTCTGTGATGGGCCTTTATTAGAGTTCAAAGATTGCACACACATGAAGATGATGGTTGGTTGGTGAAGGACAATGAGTGAGATACAGGTTAGGGTAGACCTCCTAGGGCGAGTTATTGGAAGAAGAAAGGCAGCTGAGAGCGGAGAGGGTCCACGACTTTCTGCCTGAGACCTTTGAGAGAGGACTCTGCATTTTCTTTTCTCATTCTTTCTTTGTTTTCGTTTTTTATTTAGATTAGTTTCTTTCGTCTTATTGTATTGTGAAAAACTTTAATAAGATCTTATGAGAAAAAAGAAGAAAATGAAACACGGGAGTATGCCACAGGACCATTTTTGGACATACAATGGGAAGCAGGATATACCTCTCTTGAAGAACATTGGCTATTATTCTATAATTCTCTACAAAATATTGTGAAGAGGGATTTTCAACTCTGCCAAATATGAAAGATCAGAAAAAAGAAAGGCTTCTTTGTGCTGATGAGGAGATGAGATTTTCTTCTTATGAGCTGTATTATTTTATAATTTCTGGATAACTCGTGATCATATTATAAAAATAGTTGCCTACTGTGTTATAAATCGAGCACCACTAGGAGTTGTTTCTTTCTGTTTTCCATTGTATTTCCAACCATAAAAAAATTGGTATGGCATGAGCAAATTTTTATTCTTAAAATGTGACTCAGAGAAAAAAAAGTTTGAGAACCGCTACACTAAGCTTTCAGAATAGGTGTGTTCAGTTTCCTTAACCAGACTTTTTGAGTATGCTGGTTAAACACTGTAGCCACAAAATAATATAAATGTGTTTGTGAACATGTGCTTAGAAGCTGTCACCCACCTACCTGAAATATATATAGTATTATTATGAGCCAACAGACACCTATGAACTTCCCCTACTAGTCGGGTCAAAGCTAATTGCTTTTCATTATTAATTCAGCTGTCTGCATGCACAGTTGGGTTTTATACTGCCATCTTCAATCATGGGAGCAAGACATACAGACTACATTTTAGAGTCGGAAACAGTGAGATAGCCTAAAAGCAGAAAGCCGTCTCAGCTATTTCACTTATTAATGCTTCTCTGCATAATAGACTTTCTAATGTAGCTATTAAACATAATATCCCTGCATTTCAGTGAGTGTTTTATTTTGAAGAATGCATAATATAGCTGGTTAGATGTGAAAATTGGGTGAATATATGCACATGGATACATGTGCACACCAAGCTTCTGGGGAAAAAACACATAATTAAGAACTAATGCACATGAATCAGCCCCACATGAGATTTAATCACTACTGTATTGGATACCTTCATGCATGCAGTGGCTTGTCACAAAAATAGGTAGGGGTGTTTGTGTGTGTGCAATGACCTCAAGAACCTTCTGGCTTGTGCAATGGGAAAGGATTTAGAATGACTTCCATGTGGTGCTGTGTCATGCACACCATTCCAAAGCCTTGATAATACAGCTTTCTAAAGTACCATCCACACTTTGGGGGATGATAGCCAACTAAGTCTTAATCACAGAAAGCCTGTTGCAGGATTTATCCTAGTCAGTTAAGACATACGCGAGTTCTTTGGGGAAGGTGTGGTTTATTTTAGCTGCATAGTAGCTCAGCGAGATCACTCTCAAAGGCTGTGGCCTGATTGCTATTTGGGGCTCACTTTTATAGTGTGTCACAAACAACTACCAGACACAGGTACAATAGCACGTGCAAAGGCCTGATTACAAAATTGCAAGGAAGCAGTTTTCAAGAGTTCTGCCCCAATGGTTCCTCTTTCTGGGAGACAAGCAAGTTTCAAGATTAGTCCAACCTAAAGTTAGCCTCACTTCTCCATTTTTCCAGATTGCTGACTCTTTGCAAAGTTCTGATAATTCACGCTGGCCCATCTCAAGTGATACCAACATGGGAGTGGGGGGCGTGGCTTTGAAGACACTTTCTGCTTACAGGGTACCTTTTGGGTGTTGGACTATTGAGGCAAGTAGATTCTATTTTCTAACTGCTGAGCTGATTTCTGCACTATTCCCTCAGGCGGACATTTTTTGATCATCTTTGGGGCATGGGCTGCTGGTGGCAAATGGATTCTATCTCACCGTTCCTCAAGCCCATTGACATAAATGGAATAAATAGGTTTACTCTGAGTATGACTGACATCCTTATGGCTTTTGCTGCTGGGGATCCTTATTTATTTATTTAATGTATAAATAATTTATGCAGCACTTTAAAAAAACAATGGTCAAAACAGCTTACAAGAAGCAGTGGTAATGACAAAACGTCATTTGGGAAAAAAAATTGTATTAACGCAAATAAGACTATAAAAGATAACACCCACAATATCACTCATTATAGAAAAGGTATAACAATTTCATATATCAAATTATTGATGTTTGTGCCCTTCTCAGCTTCCAATGCTTAATATAAATTATTCCTGCTGCCGTTGTCTTGTGGACTAGTCATGTGTCTTGGCAAGTCTGGTAAGCAAGGAACAGTGAGCTTTGTTCTCTTTATTGTAAATTGTTTGTTTGTTTGTTTGTTTGAATTACATTGGCTTTGTTGTGCTGGTGTTTAGAGCATAACTTCTCTCTCCCATATATATATATATATATATATATATATATATATTGTGTGTGTGTGTAGCTTTTAATTTTGAATCCTGAACTATTTATAGCAGTGGTTTCCCTCATCTAACTGACATATTTTTTGCGTACTCCTAAACTGTTATCCATATAAAATGTTAAAAGAGCCCTGCTAAATCAGGCTGAAGGCCCATCTGGTCCAGTCAGTATCCTGTTCTCACAGTGGCTATCCTGATGCCTATGGGAAGCACAAAAGCAGGATCTGAGTGTTTATATTGCAGCATCTGATCAAGACCTGCATTTTTAAAATGAGCTTAAATATATATATATATGTAAATGTTTTGTATCTCTCATGCCACGCAGAAACCAGCTGGGTGCTTTGGCAGATGTTTATCTTCCTAAACAGGGCCCCACTGATCTATAAGCAGGAGACGAGCGCCTCAGGGTTGTAAAAGGAAATTACAGGCTGGGAGCAAAAGGTCACACTGACCATACAATTTACAGAATACAATCAAGCTGCAAAAACCCAAATTAAGAGTTGGTATATAGTAAGTTTTATTGTTTAACAGAAGATTCGAGTCATATTTTCATAAGGTTAAAAAGGGCAAGAGCTAATAGAAACAGCAGCTGGCTAGGGAAAGAAGGGTTGTAAACCGAAAGTGTTTTTATTAAGTTCCTTTTCTTTTAAAAATCTATATATGTTATGTATGAAATATATTGCCTTAAATGTAATTATGCAAAGGATTTAGAAAGTAAGAAATGCTAGATTCTTATGTTAGATTCTTATTTCATAGATGGTGTGTGAGAAGGTGAACCCAAGATCTCTTTAAGATAAAAATTAAAAACCATGCACCATCTGCTTTAGCCATCTGTTTTGCAGTGAATAGGGCAACAGGGGCCAAATGTTATCTGGTAATTAAGGTGCCTGGTCGAGGCAAATGTAAGATATATGGCTACTTGTCTGCCATTTATGGATAGAAGGAAATATAGCTCTTTGTCTCCCATAAAAGGTAATAGGAAATGGGTGTATCTTTTATGATTGGTTCTAGCAAACAGCCAATAGGAAGTTCAACCAGGCTGATTGGACAGAGGCAGCCAAAGGAGGAGCAAAGGGGGCTGGCCATCAGGGCTGGAGTGGGCAGAGCTTTGGTAACCATATACCACTGTGTCTCTCATTTATTTGTCTGACAAATAAATTATTATTTTAATTTCTCTATTACTGCGTTGAATATTTCATTCCAGCTAAGCGTTAACCACAAGCAGGGTGCTACAATATATTGTAATTATGTCTATAGGTCTTTCTGAAAGGCGGGAGGGTGCAGGGAGAAAGACAGTGCTTCCCCCCCCTTTTTTTTCTTTTTGCTGTTTAAAAGTGACATGCTGGTACTCATATCTTAATAAAAGTGCTGTAGGTACCAGCACAAAATGGCTGCCATGGGCAGTAAAAATGAAGGTGACAGTATTCTATATCAGTGTGCATCATGGCACACACGAAAAGCTCTGGATACATAAATAGGTAAGGCCCACATTACTAAGGAACTCCTTTTTATACTTCAGCCATCTACCCAAGGTCTTATGGTAGAGCTGACTTGCTACCCTTATGTTTCCTTAATGCAATTAAAAAGGGAAACTAATATATAGCACTGTATATATTTATTCAGTTGCCCTATTAGAATGATATTTACCTTCTGTTGTGTTTTTGTACTGTTGAAGTATTGCTTTAACATTTAGCTTACAGACTAATGTGTATATTAGCATAAACTTGTGCTTAACATTTATTCTATAGGCCTCTAGACAAAAATCTGAGTTTTCTTATAAGGTCAGAAGTATGGAATATGTAAATATTACAGCAGAAAGTCAGAAGGTTCAAAAGAGCCTCACATAAGCCGGCACATTTTTAAAATGTTTTTGAACCTATGAATGGCTCCAAAACAAACAGCTTAATTGAAAATAAAAACAACCACTAGGTAACTAATGTTATGATTAAAATGGAAGACAGTGCATTTGAGAAGAATATGGTAACAATTAACAAAATTGATGATGTTACATTTATCCCGCAAAAAAATATAAAACTGGACAATGATAAATATTTATTATTTAAAATGTAAATAACTCAGGTGCAGAGAAATTTCCTCAAAAAATATACGTAACTTTCCTATGAAGCAAGTGTGTGACAACACACAGTTTTAAATTTAAACAAGATAAGGTTGCAATCCATTGCCCACTTATGTGGCGCTGAGTCCCACCAAACTCAGCGAATCTTACTTCTGAGGAGACATGTATGGGATTACACTGTGAAGTGGAGTATATACTATTGAGTAAACATATTTTCAACAAGTATCACAAAAATAATAATTTCCAAATAAGTTTTACTTTAAATATAAAATGTAATTCCCCACTTCGAATCAAATATTTTACTTCAGCTATTTTCATCTACTAATTTACGGTACTTCAAGGAGACAAACTATAAGCTTCGATGGCATGTGAAACAAAGCATGACTTAGTTCATAACAGAGCAGTGGCTGGACTGGGAGAAGAGCACAGCAATTCTGGAAAGGTTTAGCTTACTGTTATGTGCAAACCAGATCATTGCGAAAATGTGTAGGCAGAGCAGGTGAATCCAGAGCAAGACTAGCTGGCACTACCCTGCTCACATGTCGTTTGTTTGAGTATGAATAGATGGCTAAAGGGCAAAATTCAGAGATTGTACATTATATACTTATTTTACTTCTGATTCTGGATCATAGACAACTAGTCACAATTTCTAGCATTGCAACCACATTAAAAAAATGTGGGAGATGGCACTATTTTTTCCTGGATCTGAGCATGAAAACAGTATTTTCTCTGATAACTGTGAGCACAATATGGTCATAGTTAAGCACTTTTAACTCTTCTGGATGCTGATGGAAATAATTGTTCCTGCAATATCTCTCTCTGTGTGTGTGTGTGTGTGTGTGTGTGTACACTTCGATCAGCCTTACCAGTAAAGCCATTGAAATAAGTGGAATTAACTTAAATCTCATTTATATCAATAGGTCTACTTTAAGCATGACTACAATGGGAATTTGTGTAGCGTACTTTTGAAAATGTACTACACTTGGGGCTACTGTCCTTGGGGTATATTTGAGATATGTTATTAGTAAAATTATAGATGAAGGATACAGTGTTAACAAACAGGAATATTAGAGATATAAAAAGATGTGAAATGAGGTTTTTTTCTTTCATAGTTTTTTTAAAACATAAAAAGCAATGGACAACATAACTCTCATTACTATAAATAGGAAGAGGACATATTGCTGAGCCCAATACCACTGAAACTTAAGCCTTAGAGAATTGTTGGGGAGCTTTTGAGTTACACAGCTTAAAACCACCAGAGAACTATGAATTACACTTTCAAGGCTCTAGAGATATTAGTGCAGTTTCTTCAGTCTTTAGGCTGCTTTTTCAAGAGTCCTCAGATGGAGAATAGAAGCCATGTTTGCTCCTGAAATCTCACTTTTATACTTCTATGAACATACTTTCTAGTAATAGATCAAATCAATTATAACAGTGGGGAATAGAAAATACTATTTATTTTAACACCAGTTTGCTGGATATGCTATGATATAAAGAGATCTGTCCACAAAATTGCAATACATTTATTTTCATGCTTCTAGCCAGCTCCTACACATAGAAAGGGGCAACCAGAATGAGGAAAGTTTATAATATTTGGGGCTTTCAATGTAGTGAGATTAGACAATGTTGATTATTTAATCAGCATTCATGGTGCTTTGATTTCAAGGAGATTAGCTGACACTATGTCAAAACCAGTGTATATCCCACACTTTCTGGTCCATTTTCTTTTTACTTTACCTATCAACACCCCACCACACACACCCAAATCTGATCTTTTGTGGAAGCAAGTTTGTTGTACAAGCTGTAATTTCAGAACCTAAATTTGTTACTATGTGATTCAACCCCACCTGAAAATAGTAGCAGCCTAGAAGCACCCATTGTTTAAATAATTTCTGGAAGGTGAATTGCTTATTGTCTAAATAATTCCTGGAAAGGAATGCATGAAGAGAATGGGGTGCAATGGAAACTATTTGGCAGCTGTAAACAAAGTGGTGCCCTTCAGATTCTGTGGGTGCTTATGTCCATCAGCACCAGCCAGTATTGGCAATGGTCAGGGATGTTGGGAGCTGGAGTACCCAATATCCCTTTTCTATAGTATTTTATCTCATATTTTTGGTTTCTTCCACATATAACCGCTAGGCAAGTCTTCATAAGGTTATTTTTTAAATGTAGCTAAATGTATATGTAAACGCTCCTTGTTTTATTGTGAGAAAGATTTACTCCAGAGATCAATCGACCATCTTTTCTCTAATATGAAGTTATGAAACAGCCAGCATATATAGTCATGCAGATCACCAAGGGGCAATGCTAGGACAAGCATCATTGATGAAAACGTTTGTCCACTGAAGTGAATAGTGGTTTTGCTGACACAACACTTTTTGATAGGGACCATTAAGTAAGAGAGAAAAATCATTCCCGTTGGCACTGATAGAGAGGCTCAGCCCCTATTCTCACTGAAGTTAAAGATTATGCTGTAACTGACCTTGAAAGGTACTATGCGGTGCGTGATGTACTGACTAGGTTCAAGTCAGACTGACTCTATTAAAATCAGAGGACTCTTAGTATACAAAATGTCTCATGCCACCTGAGACCAGAGACAGGTTTCATGAAAGTGGAGTCTAGAGTGTGGGTGACCATACTCAACTACTGGCTCAGACTATCTTTATTTCCCCTTGGCCTAGCGCCCATAACTATGAATGATGATTTTCAATCCACATGGAAGCAGGCTGTGGTAACTAAAATCTCAACCCTGGACTTCTCTCCAGGTTTTCTACTCAGCATGGGATACGATCAGGCCAAAGCTGTCATAAAACAATGTGTTGCAAACATTGAGCGCCAATTGGATCTAGCCAAGACCCCAACTGTTATGTCAATGAATCCTCCAGGTACTCTGTCTCCCCTAAGGCATATCTAGCTAAACTAGAAGTCCCTAAGCACCAGAGGGTCTTTACCTTGGCTGGATGTCATGCCTTCCCCTCAGCTGTCCTTGAAGGCTGATACAGGAAGGTTGCTTATCTGGCGAGACAGTGGTCCTGTGACTCGCGACAAATAGAAACAACAGAGCATGTGCTTCTCCAGTGTCTTTATTATAGAGACATTAGTACTAGCCTCATCTTACTGTCACTGCATAAGTGCCCAGGGCGCACAGGACAATTATATAACACCCCTCCCGGTGCCAGATTCTGCACAGCAGCACTCAATATTCGACGGATGGTGACCTGTGCCACAAACTAGATATAATGGGCACTTGTATTGGAGTGCTCTGTAGACTGATATCTGTGGTTTTATATATACTAGCCTTTTGCGCTTTTTCACTCTTGTCTGGTGTTCCTAACCCTTCTTTTAGACTTTCTTAGCTTCTTTTGGATTCTTACATGTATATTGTATTTTAACTTCTTGGAGTGATTTTTTTTTTTTTAGATTTTAAATGATTTTTAAAGATTGTACCCCTCCCTCCTTATGCTAGTGTACGACCGTATTAAAGTGTTGTAGTAGTAGTAGTAGTAGTAGTAGTAGTAGTAGTAGCAGGGCTGTCTTAAGCATATGCGGCACCAGGGTGCAAAGATCCACTCGGCGCCCCACCCCCACCCCCCGTTTCTCAATCGCAGGCATGCAGGAGGGCGGAGCCGGACGGCTGCCTCACCGTCTCGCTGGCTCGGTTGCCCCTGAACTTGTGGAGCAGAGCCGCCTGCAGCAGAAGAGCCCATCGCAGCGCTCCGACCGACAGGCGGGCTCTTCCCTGGACTCAACTCTCAGGCCCTGGACTCTCGGCCTGGCGCCCCTGAGAGCCCGGCGCCCGGGTGCCCTGCACCCCTAGCACCTATGGGTAAGACGGCCCTATGTAGTAGTATACAAAATGGTGGATTTCAACATAGGTTCATGAGCCTTTCACATAATCAAAAGCTAAATTTAATATACTCGATGTCAGTCTTCTTCAGGATTTATTTTGTATTGTTTGTAATCATTCACAATGTAGATAAAGTGGGCAAAAAACTGACGGGTCTGGATGGTTGCACAACCCAGCTATTGGTTGTTCTCCATCTTGGTATGATTGCTTTTCCGTCAGTGAATTCAAGTTTTGAGCATTTATGCTTTACCTATTTATTTATTTAGATACATGTAATAGGATGGAACAGAATATCAGCATGGAAGAAATAACACCCACAAACACCTATCGACACCTTGAATGTAAACTTAAGCACAGTACACTATGCCACAAGCATAAGATCATCTCTGAAACTTGTCCCCAGATGTACTGTTGCCTTTGATACATTTTAAAATGCAGTTCCTTTTCTCAGTAAATGATGGGGAATGGTTGGGGTAAAAAATGTCGGATAAATTTTCAGTAGAGCACTAATTGCTGTACAGGAGCAACCAAGTATAAGAAAGGCCTAGAAGATAAAATGTTTACTTAGAAGCATGTCTCAGTGAGTTCAATGGAAGCTAAAGACAACAAAATGAGGCTTAGCAGGGGAGTGCCAGCAACTGGTTGAAACGGAGGACAAAAAAGCAGTGAGACGATTGTAGTTTCTATGATGGAGAATAGGTCAGATATGTTTTGACAGAAGCTGAGGTTCATGCTAACTGCTATATGAATCAATGTTAATGAAGTGAACTGACAGAGCAGTGATTGTCAAATTGGACAAGCAGCTGGTTTCTCAATCTCGGAAACAGATTTTATAGCTCAACGACATTATGTCTTTTTTTCCAAAAGGGCCAGGCTGTGAAATAAGGATAGGGGAGAAAGAAACAGAAAAGAGTGAAAGCTATATATGATTTGGAATATCCTTCAAGGTGATATTTTCAAGATAATGCTGAATGTTTATGCTTTCTGATCATTAGGGATGGAAGAGAAATTAATCCAGTCCACAATTTGAAATGAATCAGCCTAATTTGCTAATCTTGGACTTGCATGCAGATTGTAATGCAGCTATTGCTCAGATTATGCATTTCTCTAAATTTCGTAATGCAGTTTCAACTGAAAAATACAATATAGAAATTTAATGTGTAAAGAAGTGAAAGAAATGTGCACAAAAAGATGTATTCATTGGAGAAATGCATTGGAAAGTATACAACAATGCATCTTTTATGATACAAATGCATATAAAAAGGCATGCAATTTATTTTTTTTAAAAAAACCACACACACGCTAACACAAATTTAATTTAAAGATTAAACATTTTATATCCATTTCATAATTTTAAAAATCTTTACACACAACAGACCAGAACTATGACAGGCTGCATGCAAAATGGGCAAGGAAAGGAAATAAGATTATCTGTCCGTTCTCCCTAGTAGTGTGATGTTGCGTATTAGGTCCCACAATGCCACCCAAAAAAAAATTCACACTTCACACATCAATTTTTGTTTAAGGTTTTTGGCATCATTTTGGTCACAACTTTATTCAAAATGCAAAAAATGTGAGTGGTTGCTTAGGCATTGGTTATGATTATCTGTCCTTGCCCTCAGGGACAGAGCTGGCCTTCCGGACACCAACAGAAACCAATGTGGGATACAAGTATTGGGTGAGAAAATGAAGCTGGGCATCAGTCCCTCACTTCTCACCCTCATGTTCCTGTGGGGCTTGCACGGCCCAAGTCCGATGCCAGGGACAAGGACGAAAAGAATGGCAAGCCCCTGGATTCCTTTAACGGAATTCCCTTTCCACATCATTTGGAGGGGTAGGCACTTACCCCTCCAAGCACCAATTTAACCAATGCCTAACTGCCAACCTTACAAGTTGTGACGATTTGCTACAAAGTAGGCAAAAACCAAATGGCACCAGCCAATCAGCCAGATGGCAAAATTCCTTCCAGGCCCCCGCTTCAAGGCGGACGACCCCATGACAGGCATAGCAAGGTCAAGCGATCAAGAAAAAACCACCCTATTAAAGGGAGGGAGGGCGGGTGATCTGGTGCAAAACGGCCAAGAGGACATCCAACGTCTGGCCCCTGTATTTAAAGACTCTGACCCCTCCTCCAAATTGGCAAAAATCAAAACTCCCCAGCAACCCAATTTTAACCACTTAAAGGCTTGGGTTCCTCACCAAATCTGCCCAGTAACGGTAGGGTGGCTTGTTCCCCCAACTGCAACACATGCTCTCTGTTAGGGAGAACACGCTTTATCAAGTATATTTAAATATTGATGTTTCAAGCCTTGGAAAAAGCTTATCAAGTAAGTGATAACTTATTTTATTCCTATATTCCAAAACTCAACTGATGCTTGGGCGCCCAAGAATATTCAGCTTTTATCCATATTTCACCCTTGTTTTGAAACATGGCAGTGGTAACAAGGAAAACGGAACTAGTCTACTATAAGTGATTTAAGAACTTCAACCTAATATTTTATTATTAGCACCCGAGAAGAAAGAATGTAATTGCTTTTCTGTAATTACAGGAAAATCATTATCCAGATCATCCATCCGCTCACTGATTGGAAATGCTATGTATCTTTCAATTACTTAATATCATTGCATTTGTGTTTCCCTCTACTGCAGATAAATTTAATGTCCCCCAAGATACATACATAAATGATGTTGTGCTATAATGGGGGGGGGGAGTAGTTGGTCACTTTCAATGATTCACAAGGATATTTGTTAAATTGCAGACAAATGACTAATTATTAAATCCATTCCCAGTTCACCACTAACATGCTACTAATGGGCCTATTTCAGAATGACTTATGCACATCAAGATCAAGGTTAAACTGCCCTAGCTGTATTGAATAAAGAGCCCCTTAGTGAATGCTTTTAATACTGGGGGCAAAAAAACCCAAACCATTTGTTATTTATAACCATTATATGGTTAAAAGACACTGCATACAGTGTCTTTTAAAACAAAACAAAACAAACCTCGGGCTCACCTTAGGCACTTTTAACAATTATGGTTTTAATAAAACAAAATAATTTAAGAGTTATCTATAAAACTCAAAGTATAACCTATAATTAAGTTAAATAACTAGGGACACGTGTGTAGGATCATTTTGTTAGATTTGTGTCCTAAAATTTAATCTCAGATGCAAGGGTAGTGGCTATGGAAACCAATAATAATAATGACCATATATGGGCTTATAATGCAGGTATTATAGACTATATTTCATAGGCAACATATGAAAAACAAATTTTCCACTCCACCCACCTCCGCCATTTATAGTCTGATAACTTTTGTGAAATAGTGGCCAGAAAATTTTCAGAGTTGTGCATCTTGGTTGTGTAGACTGATTTAGCCATATATATGAGGCATGGGAATTCACTTATCATGTATTCGTCTGTTATATTTATCACGTGATGGGATGTGATGTTATGAGATGAGATGATCACATCATCTGAGTGAATGTATGGAGACAGAGTGCCTGAAGAACTATGGATGGAGGCTTGTAACATTATACAGGAGGCAGCAACAAAAACCATCCCAAAGAAAAGAAAATGCAAGAAAGCAAAGTGGCTGTCCAATGAGGCCTTACAAGAAGCAGGGGAGAGAAGGCAAGCAAAATGCGAGGGAGACAGTGAAAGATACAGGAAATTGAATGCAGATTTCAAAAAAAATAGCAAGGAGAGACAAGAAGGCCTTCTTAAACAAGCAATGCAAAGAAATAGAGGAAAACAATAGAATGGGAAAAAACCAGAGATCTGTTCAAGAAAATTGGAGATATGAAAGGAACATTTCGTACAAAGATTACAAGAATAAAGGACAAAAGTGGTAAGGACCTAACAGAAGCAGAAGACATCAAGAAAAGGTGGCAAGAATACACAGAGGAATTATACCAGAAAGATATGGATGGCTCATACACCCCAGGTAGTGTGGTTGCTGACCTTGAGCCAGACATCCTGGAGAGTGAAGTCAAATGGGCCTTAGAAAGCTTCTTGTTTCAAAGGAGTAGAAGAACCAGAAACCAAATTGCAAACATGTGCTGGATTATGGAGAAAGCTAGAGAGTTCCAGAAAGACATCTACTTCTGCTTCATTGACTATGCAAAAGCCTTTGACTGTGTTGACCACAGCAAACTATGGCAAGTTCTTAAAGAAATGGGAGTGCCTGATCACCTCATCTGTCTTCTGAGAAATCTCTATGTGGGACAAGAAGCCACAGTTAGAACTGGATCTGGAACAACCAATTGGTTCAAAATTGGGAAAGGGGTACAACAAGGCTGTATATTGTCTCCCTGCTTACTTAACTTATATGCAGAATTCATCATGCGAAAGGCTGGACTGGATTAATCCCAAACCGGAATTAAGATTGCCGGAATAAATATCAACAACCTCAGATACGCAGATGATACAACCTTGATGGCAGAAAGTGAGGAGGAATTAAAGAACCTTTTAATGAGGGTGAAAGAGGAGAGCGCAAAATATGGTCTGAAGCTCAACATCAAAAAAACGAAGATCATGGCCACTAGACCCATCACCTCCTGGCAAATAGAAGGGGAAGAAATGGAGGCAGTGAGAGATTTTACTTCTTGGGCTCCATGATCACTGCAGATGGTGACAGCAGTCATGAAATTAAAAGACACCTGCTTCTTGGGAGAAAAGCAATGACAAACCTAGACAGCAGCTTAAAAAGCAGAGACATCACCTTACCAATAATGGTGTGTATAGTTAAAGCTATGGTTTTCCCAGTAGTGATGTGTGGAAGTGAGAGCTGGACCATAAAGAAGGCCGATCGCCGAAGAATTGATGCTTTTGAATTATGGTGCTGGAGGAGACTCTTGAGAGTCCCATGGACCGCAAGAAGATCAAACCTCTCCATTCTGAAGGAAATCAGCCCTGAGTGCTCACTGGAAGGACAGATAGTGAAGCTGAGGTTCCAATACTTTGGCCACCTCGTGAGAAGAGAAGACTCCCTGGAAAAGACCCTGATGTTGGGAAAGATGGAGGGCACAGGGAGAAGGGGACGATAGAGGACAAGATGGTTGGACAGTGTCCTGGAAGCTACCAGCATGAGTTTGACCAAACTGTGGGAGGCAGTGGAAGACAGAAGTGCCTGGTGTGCTCTGGTCCATGGAGTCATGAAGAGTCGGACACAACTAAACGACTAAACAACAACAACAACATCATGGGGTTCTTGTATAACTGAGCAATCCTGATCAATTCTTCCCCATCCCAAAGAGTAATTTACAATTTATGAACATATTAAGACTTGGGAGTGGACATTTTGTATTATTAACCCCACTGAGGCTTTTATCAGTCACTTTTGACACAAGGAACAGCTGGGAACTTCTGATTGTCCAGCTGCCCAAATAATGAGATTCCAAGCCACTATGTACCAGGAAATCGGGTACTTCCTGGTCGCAAGAGTATGAGTTCTTTGCCAAAAATGCCTGCTACATTTTTATAGAATGAATTCAGACTCCAGAGTCAAACAAGATTAGAGCATCTCAGGGTCTGATCCTGTGTAATAAAAAACCCCACCTCTTCAGAATTGACCTCTTTCCCTCTCTGGTGCTTTCCTGGAAACACAGTCTATTCAGATCAGGATGCCTCCTTCCTTGTCACAGCAAAGTCAGTTGATTGTACCCATTTATCAGGGGCTTCTATGGCAAAGAGCTACAGCTCCACTACATGCCACCCTACAAAGTTTCTGTAATAAACATCACATATGCTGTTCATTCAATATTTGCTGGACCTTGTAAAAGAAAGGAAGAAAGGAAGAAAGTTTGACTTTGTCTGAAAATGGTTTTCCTTGTGCAAGTAAAAAAAAAAATTATCCCCTCGGCATAATTAAAATAACATATACCTTCTTTCTCCTTTTCATCAATGATGCCCTCCCCCACACCAGTTTTCCACTTCATATTGTCACAATGCATTCACTGGAACTGCTAAGAAATTTTAAATCAACCAAAACAAAACATACACTCAGCATTCACTTTACTTTTAGAGAGGGTGGAACATAATTGCAGAATGTTGCTAAATTGTTTTACCTGGCTCGACATGCAGAGGTAGCTTCGTGCATATACAATTCATGCAATTACACATGACTCAAGTCAAGCCAACAAAACAAATCCTACTCGCTCTGCCCCCTCCCACCATGTGTTGTAGTTAAAATAGGAAAGAGAGGTCTGCAACAGAATTGTGGATTATGTTGTTTAGGGAAAGCCTGTTCATAAGGAACAGTGGAGGAAGGTGCCTCAATAAGGATTTTAGTAGTTGGAAACAAGGCTCAAACGAGCTGAATCATTACTTTCCTATGTGTTCATGCAAAGACACATTCCCCTTCTTCATGACTAGAAAATACAGAATAAATTACCCAGTGCAAATAAGATACATTGTGGGGAAATTGCTTACTTTGCATACAGTATAGATACAACAGAATTTAGCTTTCTCCCCCCTCTAGAATTTAGATTTCTGGTGCAAAATTTTTTAAAGTAGGCAAAACCTTGATCACAGAAGTTATGAAACTTTTGGGGACAGTGGGCACATTTGGAACTTTGGGAAACTCCCGGGTGTGCCAGTCACAAAATGGTTGCTGTGGGGCATGTGGCTTAACACAAATGTCTGCCACGTACAGAAGAACAAAAAGAAAGAGTGGTGTTTCCTCCTTTGAGGGCAATTCATAAGCAGCCACCCTAGCAAAAAGAGAGGAAAGGCAGAGAAGCAAAGACACATGTGACAGAGGAGTGAGTTTGAACCACACCACTTCAGATTTATGCCACTTCTTTTCTACTTCCCAGGGACCTCTTAGATTAAACTGGATTGGTAGGCTGGAGGTATCCATTTCAAAAATGTGATACCCCTCACCTGTCATCTAAAGGGGCACATTTCATTTTCATCTCAGGATTCTGCCACCTCATCCTGCTACCTGCTTAAATCCTCTTTGACCCTTCTCTAGAAGCATAGGAATTCCTGTCCTCATTGCTCATTCTTTCTCCTTTTTATTCATTTTAAAAAGCTAATCATTTCTACAATCTTCCAGGCCTTGGTATTTCTTGGTAGTTGGCACTTGAGCATAATTATATGTAATGCTATTTTTAAAAAATGTTTCTTTTTTATTACTTTCCAGATTTACTGCCTTTCAGTTCCTCTGAATTATTTCATGTGCTCCTATTAAGAGATAAGGTAAACAGGAGCACTCAATTTACCTTCTATATTTGATTCATTATGTTTCATTTCTCTATGCCGACCCCTCTTTCCCTTCCTCCCCTTCTTCTTCTCTTCTTTAAACTATAAACATTCTCAATCTCTTCACTGTTTGCTCACATTGGAGTCTCTCTTGGCCTCTACTGATTTTCACTGCTCATCTCTTAACCCCATTTCTTTGTGCAGTGTCATTTTTAAGATACGAATTCCTGGGCTCTCTGAAAAGGCAAAGGGGCCTTTTTTCCTTTCTCCCCTACTCCGGGGGGATTTGGCCGTGCCAGTGAGGAGAAAGATAAAGTGCTCTCAGGGAGAATTCATTTTTAATTTGAAAATTCTTGTTAAATGGTTTGTTTCCCCCTGGTGAATTCAGACATTTGTAAGGTAGCATGACTAGAAAAGGAGGAATGAGACTCTATTTGCTTCCTGTAATCTGTTTACTTTAGGCCTGAATGTGGTAATCGATTAATCAGTGTGACAGCTGAAATAGCTTCATTAAAAAATCAGGAGAACAAAAGTTGCATACAATTAGGAAGGCTGAAGGGACGCAGTGGCTACAGAAGCTCACAAGTTTCAATTAATTATCACTGGGAGCCACATGTGGTGCAGGTGTGGGTGTGGGTGTGTAAGAGAGAGAGAGAGGGGAGAGAGAGAGAGAGAGAGAGAGAGAGAGAGAGAGAGAGAGAGAGAGAGACACTTGCTACTCTTCCCCCCACAAAACCCCCCACACTAATATTGCAACCCTGAAGGCACTTACTAGGCAGTAAGCTTCATTGGAACTTGCTTCTAAATCTGAGTAAATATGCATCTTATTGCCTTGACATTAATACTAGGATAATATGCCCTCCAACATTTGTCTGATGGAAATAGTGACGTCCTATCCAAGAATGATAGTGCAGTGGCGTAGCGTGGGTTGTCAGCACCCGGGGCAAGGCAAGTAATTTGCGCCCTCTAACCCGTGGATTTGCGCCCCCTAACCCGTAGATTTGTGCCCCCTAACCCTAACCCCCAGATGTTGCGCCCGGTGCGGCCGGCCCCCCCTGCACCCCCCACGCTACGCCACTGTGATAATGATTATGATAAACAATTTTTAGGGGGGGGGGATGAGCACAAAGACAGAATAGGATGCCGGGATGAGACAGCGACACCATTCACAAGGCACTTTATTCTGTTTTCCTGACATCCTCCTAGCTGTTAATTGCTACATTTTCTTTGAGCTTTCACACAGAAATGTAGCAAATTATAGCACATGTTTAGTGCTCACTTCTGTGCTACTTGCTTCCAGAAAAAAATCCATTCACAAATAACATGGAAATGAGTGCTAAACTTGCACTATATTCCACTGTAGTTCTGGAAGTGGCTGTAACCAGTGCTTTTTTTCCTGGGGGGGGGGACACAGGGGTATGCGTATCCCTAAACATTTTGTAAATGTAAGTTTGGCCTCATTGAGGGGCAGTATTTCAATATGAGTGGGAAAATGAGAGTACCCCTAAACATTTTTTTTAGAAAAAAAAGCACTGGCTTTAACATCATGTAAAGCTCAACCATAATGTGCAAATTGACAGGGAATTATTATGAAAATGGAATGAACTGCCATGTGAATGCAGCTGGAAAGAAAATGAAAGAATGTCAATACTATTAAAATTCTATTGTTGTTTAATTGGCATCACTTTTCTTAAAGAAAAATCCTGGAACTTGTTTCGTGTGGATGTTATGGATTTTGTTAGGGATTTTTGCCTGTACCCCAATAACTACAATGATTACCTCAGAAATGTTGAAGCGGTATATATGCTAGGTACATGTCCCTTGAAAAACAGAGGGAACACAAATTGGAGAATGAAGAATATATACATTTCAAAAGAAAATTAAAATCAAATCTCATAGTTACCTAGGTAGAAGTTGTTACTAGGGTCTGGAAAGGTTGACCACCATCCTAGATAATAGCAGGCAAATTTTATAAGGTAGAATTGAATCTCTACTCTTTTCTCTTTCTTCAACTTGGCTGACACTTTGTGATTTCTATGATATGCTGCCGTAAAGCTCCCATTCAGTAGCAAACAGGTAGGTAAAGGGGAAAGCATCATTCATCATTACACGAAGAAGGGCAGAAGTCAAGCGATTTAGAAATAAATCCCCAGTGGCAGCCAATTAGTCATCACATTTAATACTTGTCCACACACCTGTTGTTAAGTGAATGTTTTGGCACTCGCCCTCCCTAAAGGCCCAGTATAACTTTATGAAATACAGTGACAAAGAGAACGGTGACAGAGGTCTTGTTAGAAAATATGCTTTTGATGGTAGTTAATCAAAGGATGCCATGAGCTGAACAATATCGTCAATAAATACAATGGGGCTGAACCTCTACGGCTATTGTTTCAGCTATAAATCTTCTAACTGCTTTTTTAAAGAAACAAAAAAACCTCAAGAAATAACACTGCTTATAGATTAATGTGCACTTCCAGAATCATACAAGAGGGTAGGAAAGATAGACTATATGAAGTCTCTTCATACCCAGGCTCTTTGTTGCAATAGATGTTTTATAGCAGGCAGTGGAGTCACATATTGGGAAAGGGCCATAACTCAGTTGTGGAGCATCTGCTTTCCATGCAGAAGGCCCCAGGTTCAAGCCACAGCATCTCCCAGTAGGGGTAGGTGATCCTTGCATACAACACTCAGTGTAGACAATACTGAGCAAGATGGACCAATCTAGGGGTCATAGTAGAGCATAAGCTTAACATGAGTCAACAGGGTGAAGTAGCATCATAAAAAGCTAATGTTTTTCTAGGCAGCATCAACAGAAGTATAGTGTCCAGATCAAGGGAAGTAACAATCCCACTCTAGTCTGCTTTGGTCAGACCACATCTGGAGTACATTTTTTATTTCTAGGCACCACAATTTAAGAAGAATATTGACAAGCTGAAATGTGTGCAGAGGAAGGCAACGAAGATGATCAAGGGTCTGGAAACCAAGCCTTATGAGAAACTATTTAGCCTGGAAAAGAGACTGAGAGGAGCTTTGATCTTCAACTATCTAAAGGACTTTTACATGGAGAATGAAGCAAGCTTGTTTTCTCCTGCTCTGGGGTGTGTGACCCAAACCGATTGCTTCAAGTTACAGGAAAGGAGATTCCAACAAATGTGAGGAAGGACTTTCTGACAGCAAGAGCTGTTTGACAGTAGAACAGACTCCCTTGGGAGGTGGTGGACTCTTCTTCATTGGAGGTTTTTACATGGAGGCTGGATGGCCATCTGCCATGGATGCTTTAGTTGAAAATCCTGCATTGCCATGTGTTGGACTAGATGATCTCAGGATCCTTTCCAACTCTACAATTCTATGATTCTATATGAAAAAGGTCATTAAGTGGAAACCATTGTTTTTTGCCAGGGGAAACTAGTTTTTCATCCATTTATCAGCTAGGAAGAAAGCATTTGCACACATGAATCCCATGAGTGTAACAGTAATTACCAGTATAAATCTCACAGGATCCACATGGGAACATATTTTTAATTATACAGATATGTGAACTATTACAGCTATGGTTATAATATGAAACATTATCAGGTATACATATATTTCAAAGTGCAGGTGTTTACTCTTCTCTCCCTGAATAAACAAAACATAATAATACAATACACACAAAACAATAAAACTGATGAAACATCAAAATTCATAAAATAGGATTTTACTCACTCAGTGCCCACACAGATTCTACCCCCACCAAAACACACTTCAGTCAACTACACATACATAGAATAATATCCAATTATTAGGATAGGTTGATGGATATAGAATAATGAGCTGCCAACAATTTATTCTGTGGTCAGCTTGTTTAAATGGGGATGGATATCTGTGTCTCTTCGGATGTTATTGGACCCCCATCATCCCTGATCATCAGCCATGTAAGCCAGGGTTGACAGAAGTTGGAGATTAGTATCATATACAGAACAACAGGTTCCCTGGCACTAGTGTTTAGTTTGGCTTGAGAGACCTGGGTTCATATCCCCTACCAGCCTTGTGACATAAGTGCAATTCAGTGCATAGTAACCTGGGAGTAAGCTCCATCGCACTAAGTTGCCATCTGCCATAAGCAGCTAGAGTTAGCCTAGGACTAGGAAGAGCCAAGCCCAATTCCCAGTCCTTCCAAGAAGCTTACCTAGTGACCTTGAGCCAACCATCATCTCTTGGCCTTGTATGGCTGATGTGCAAATAAAATGGGGCAAAAGAGTCAGAAAGACAAAAGTAGGGATTAAAGGGTATTAAATAAATAGCCATTTGAACATTGTCACTAATATTCACCCACACTGTATCCATTTCCTTGTTATTTTTCATTACCTGCTTAACACTCTTTCTCCTCCACTGCAACCATAAAAACATGAGCATCATTCATTATAGATCTTTGGAATCTGTTTCATGCATCTGACAAAGTCAGCTATTGCCTACGAAAGCTCAAACCCAGTATGAGCGACTTGCAAAGATACCACCGTACTTTCTCTCTTCTCATATAATTGTGTAATTTATGTTTCCACCCTGAGCCATCATTTATTCCCTTTATGTGGAGATTCTGCTTTCAGTGGACAGTTGTGATAAATTAAAGCAATGTATTTTCCAGCAATTTATGCCACTCAGCAAGCATCATTGCAATTGCTTCCCACTTCAAGTGCACATGATTCTAAAATAGCTCTCTGAAGAACATACTTAAGTTTTAAAGTGTGTCAACACAATACCAGCAGACTTTTTTTAAGGGAAATGTTGGCATTTACTAACTGAGAGAGGCGATCAAGTTAGTAGGTATGTAGGCTTGGTTCAAGGGAGTTTAAGGAAAAGCTTCTTATTCTTTCACAGGCTAATCCTTCTTCCCTTGTGTTCAGCCACATAATAGTCTACAGTTCACAAGTACCAACTACTAGCTAGCATTGTAAAGATGGAATCAATAGTATAATCCTATTAAATGCTGCAAAGAAGGATACTTTTCAGATATACAGTGGAATCCTCTTAATTTTTTTAAGTAAAAGGTACTTCTGTATGAAGCTAGAAAACCTAGAAGAAATTGCCTGTTTAATACTTCAGCATGAAAGTCCCATCTGGCTCTCTCCCTCAGAATCAGCTGAAGCTGTTAAATACTCAAGAAAACGTAAAATTGTAGGTCAGGAAGCAACCTTTGGAAATCAGTTATATGTGTTCCTTACTATTACCAGGGAGCTCAGATTAAAGGGCAAAGCTATCCACTGACTGCCAGAAAGAAATGGGAATCTTTAGAACAAACAGATCATACATAGATTGTGATGAAGAAAATGTCAAATTAAACTAAATACTGTCCACCAAATGCTTTGAATCCAAAACATCTTGTAATTTGTGACATTATTAGTACTCACATGGGGGGGGGAATTAAAGATGATTAATTCTAAATTAATATATAGTGGGTGAGGTGTAGGTAGCCAACTCTTATATTCCTGAACTGAATAGTTTCCAAAATAATGGCTATAGATGAAGTTTGAAAGCAGAAAAGCTGTGGGATAAACTGCAGCTTCATCGAATAAACATGCTTAGCTCTAGTAAATGCATGAAGAGTTTCAGATCATAAAGTTGTTTTCCTAGACATCAGAACAGAGGTGTTGAATGGCTATGAAGTTCTTCTGTTCACTTTATTTCTGCTTTTAGTCCTCTTCAACAATGAGAACCAAACGAGATAGAATGGTGCAGGAATACCCCCTTCCCCTGTGCTTGTTCCCCAATTCAATTTTTGCCAGTTTGGCTGTCATTCAGAAGGCTTTATCTTCTCTGGATGGCATGCAAATTTCTTCCAATTCTGTCAAGGGGGAGGGGGGAGTTATAGCCATTTTATTTATTTCCCAATTGTAAATGGGAAGAATGAACGGACCCCTAAATTGTAATGGCTGCCTATATCCACTTTGGTTTTATCCAAATTGGAGGGATTAGTATGCCTACAAATTTTAGCTACTTCTGTCAAAGGGGGGGAAAGTGTTGCTTAAAATATTTATATTTCTCAGTAGTGAATGGGGGGAGGGGAGAGGAGGGAGGGAGGGAGGGAGAGAGAGATTCAATTGGACTTCATGCTGAATTGGGCAGACTATAAAGCACCATAGATTGAGGCAGTGCTGTTTCTTGAAGCACCAAATCAGTATCTGAGTCAACTTTTGTGGTTGGTGTACATTCTTACTGTGTATGCACTTAGTTTAGTGGGTATATGTGCAAACATTTTAAAGGTCCTGGTTATAATCCTCTTGCTCTTCAGCTTGCTGGCTTCTCTAGGAGAGCTCAGAATAACATGGCTGCAGATTTCTATTCTCTTCCAAGAGATGAAAGTGGATTAAGAGGAGGAATTGCACTTCAGAAGGCTGTCTCCAGGATTATTCTTTGAGTGCAGCAATATATCCCCCACTTCTTCCAGAGGACTTTGCCTAAGGCACACTATCACCCTTGGTAATAAATTATACAGCATGTTATTTAAAAGTCTCTAGCAATGGGATTGGTTTTTGTTTTTTTTAACCCAGTAGTCAGCTTTTCCCCTTCCTTTTTCTTGAAATGTTTTGTTTGAAGAATATCCTCCTGTGTACTTCATTCTTGTTATTTCTTACTCTCCCTCTATCTATCACAAGCGAGTCTCCAATGTCCAGCCATTACAGACCTTTGCCATGTTAACAATATCAATGAATGGATTCAGACATTTGTTATTGTTCCAATGGGTCAGGGGCCATTCAGAAATCTATACAAACAATCTGCAGCACAGAATCCAGAATGAGTAGTTTGTTTTTTGCCCCTTAGTCCCCAATGTAGTGATGCACTAAAGTTTCAGAAAACATATTTCAGTGTCCTTTCTTTATGTATCAGTGTGCAGACTGGTGCATTGCATGTTCAAAGCATGCTTTGTAAGAAATATGTCTCAATAAATTATATAGGGCTTAGTATTTGTAAAAATGCTTAAGACTGCAGTCCTAATGTGTTGTATACAACACATGGGACCACAAATCTTGATTTCAGATTTTAATTTAGAAACCCCCTGGGTACAATAAGATACAATACACACACATTTAACTGGTGCACATTCAGCTTTAAGCGCCTGGCAGTTTTTATATATATATATATATATATATATATATATATATATATATATATATACTGTGTGTATATATATAGAGAGAGAGAGGTGAAAAGGGGGTGTCCAGGAAAAAAGACTTTGTCAATCCCACACACCATTGAACCCAGTGCTTTTACTATACACGATTTTGGCTTCAGGTGTGATCATTGGAATGTAACCCTTGCATTGGTTGTGAGCTTACTACTGTATATAATAGAACAAATCTGACTCAAATCTGAATGCCCCATCTTAACTTATTTGTGAATCCTAATAGACACTGGATGCACTGTCATCCTAGTACTCTCACAAGGGATCCAAACTTTCATTTACTGTGGATAACAGCACATAACGTATCTTCTACTTTTGTCTGTTCATGACCGGTAGCTGACAATTATAAAACAATTAACAACCCCACCATGTGGTTCTTTGGCAGCAGAAGAAAATCCTATTCACAACTGGATTCAGAAGAATACTTTGATCTAACTAATTTCAGATTACTGAAAGTAATTAAGTAAGTAGTGCAGCTCTCTCAGTTCTCACTATTGAAGTGCAGCCAGAAGCTGCAAAAACATCAGTAGTACATATCATGTAAATGCATATGGGGCCTAGATTTGAGGCAGGTCTGAACAAAATGCCCTCTGGTGGAGCTTCACCTATCTTGGGATGGGAACCAAACAACTAGGAGCTGCCATTTAAATTACTATAGTGTTCTCTATAGTGTAATTCTGTGGCACAATGGGAAGATAAAATGGCCTACCTATGTGATGAGGTGAAGCAGTCTCCTGAGGCAGCAGATCCAGACTCTGAAAAGTGTGTCAGTTTCCTTTGTCTCATCCCTCCATGTCTGCCTGCTACCACCCCCTGCCTCCTCCATGCCCATTGCCACCTTCCTGTAGCTGCTCACTTTCCTCTAGCCTCCTTTTACTCCCCTACTGCCTTGAACATGGGTAGGGTCTGTGGAGGAGGAAGTGGTGGTGGGTGCATGTTCTGTTTTGCCTGAAGTGGCAAAACATTCTGGTCTGGCCTTGGGAGGCCAGGCAGGCCGGCCCTGTATACCTGAAAGAGCGTCTCCACCCACATTGTTCTTCCCAGACACTGAGGTTCAGCACTGAGGGCCTTCTGGTGGATCCCTTACTGCAAGAAGCCAAGTTACAGGGAACCAGGCAGAGGGCCTTCTCAGTGGTGGCACCCATCCTGTGGAATGCCCTCCCATCAGAGGTCAAAGAAATAAACAACTATCTGACTCTTAGAAGACATCTGAAGGCAGCACTGTTTAGGGAAGTTTTTAATATTTGATGAATTGTTGTATTTTAATATTTTGTTGGAAGCTGCCCAGAGTGGCTGGGGAAACCCAGCCAGATGGGCAGGGTAGAAATAAATTGGTGGTGGTGGTTGTGGTGTCATCATTATCATCATCATCATCAGGAGTGTTGAGTTTCTGGCAACTGCCCAAGAATGTTATCTGAGGGGTACATCTCTGCTTCTTAACTTACCACACTTTCTTGAGCTGAAGCATACTGCAGAGAGACTACACAATAACTTTAGTTCAACTTCTGTTGCTAGTTATATGTTCTGAATCCAATTCAAAATATTAGTAGTCAACTTTCAAGCCCTTCAAAGCCTGCATACCTAAAGGAGCATCTTCAAACATATGTTCCTACCCATTATTTAAGATCTTTAAGATTTCAAGGAGAGGCTGTGCCCTGTTTTTCATCTCTTATTCAAGAAAACATTTGTGAGGTGGAGAAAGGGGCAGCTTATTCTCTAACAAGCAAGTTGAGGATTTTAATTGTTGTTAACATATGGTTTAAGGGGGGGGTGAGGATGAAGGCAATAGTAAAGGCATAACATTTTAATAGACAATCATTATGACATAGCACATAAAGCTGCAAAGACATAAGACATTGAGATGTCACCATGATCTCTTGTAGGTGGCTGAAAGCTCTGGTATATTTTTATCATTTATAATATAAAGTCATGACATAATTAACTAAAAGAAATTCTGCCTCATTGTTGACCGGAAAGTTGGGATGACATACAGTATTTCTGTAACAAATTGTAAAAAACAGCAATTTGAATCTGTATAGAGGATAGATTTAAATTGGTATTTTTACAGTATTTTGTAATAAAAGTATGTGTGTATACTTAACAGTATTTTTCTTTTTAACTGGGTTTTATAAACAAGAATAATGTTACACAAGCAATTATACCAAGTTTTCTCATGTCATTTGTATCGTATTTTTCCATGTATAAGACGCCTCCATGTATAAGACGTCCCCTATTTTGGGGGACTCCAAAATAAGAGTCCACCCCTCAGCACTACCCATGTATAAGATGAGCCCCAGTTTCAAACCTATTTTTTGGTAAAAAGAAACCCTAGTCTTATACACAGAAAAATACGGTACATCACAAAAATAGCATAATTAATGTGGAAAAATATCTACAACATATGTTTCACTATTAGTGGTCAATGTACAAGTTCTTGGTTCATGAACTGGTTTAAACAATTAAGAAGTGGGGAAAGGGGGGAGGGGGAAATGGTAAGTGGGTTGGGGTTAGGTGGTTATGCTTCTATTCTTCTACTTAGTTTGGGGGGGTGTCAGCATTACTTATATGGGTTCAATTACTATTCACTTGTTGTATTTCCTTGGTGGTGAGAGAAGTTGGGGTGGCTTAGGATATGGTTGGTTGTCTTTGGTTGGTTGTAGTGAGAACTGTTTTTGTGTGTGATTAGGGTATGAGTGTGTATTATTGAATCAGGTTAGCCAAATTGATGTGTATGCTGTCAGCGGATTCTTGTTGTTGTCTTGTTGGGCTGTGCACATGATAAAGGGGGGCCATACAGGGGTGACTTAACAGTTTTCCAAGTATGGATCAACTCATTAACTGCTCAGGAATCCCAATAAGCAGGGGTGTTCAAGAGGGGCGGAGGGGGCGATCTGCCCCGGGCACCACTTGGGGGGTGACAAGATGGCCCGCTGCCTCCCCCCAGCTGTAGAGCAGCCAAGGGCGTGCATGCAGTTAGTATGGGCGCCGCTTGTGTGGTGTCTCTCTGTGTGTTCCTCTGCCACTGCCGATAAGGCCCATTTAGGCAGAGTATTCACCTTGGGCTCTTCCTTATGTCCTTTGGAAACCCACCACATTCCACATCCGTTTAGTGCATTGTTTGTGCTCCGTAGCCCTCCATGGTTCCATACCACTGCTAGTTGTCAACTGATCTCACATTCCATTGTAACAGGACCACGCATCCATCTCACTTGCTTTTTGGATCTTAGCTCATGTGCCTCGATTTGGACAGCCATCCCTCATCATCAAGCCATAAAACTGATAATGCCAATTTCTGTCACTGTTTCTGGTGGAAACTAGGGAAAAACATGTTCTGCTTCTGCTTCTTTTATCCCAGTATTTCCATAGGACTGTTTGATTACTGCTGAGCTCTGACTAAACATTGTTGCTAGCAGTGCATTTCAGTGATGCACCTTCTTTCTATCTTGCCTTACTAGCAACACTATACAGTATGAAGGCTTGTCTTTCCCAGAGCAGCTGTGATGGATGCCTCATCTGCTTCTGAACCTTCCCTTCCTGAGGCTCTGATGGGGCATGAAAGTCAGGCACAGGGGAGGGAAAGAGAGACAAAATAAGTTCTGTGCTCCAGTTCATCTTTCGCTCCCTTGCTAAAGCTGAAATCTGAGCCCCACTTACATGGAAAAAGGCTCCACTGAATTTAATAGATATATGCTTGTCCACAAGCTGTTTTGTGGACAAAATACATAAGTAGACATATGCTTGTCCACAAGGTATTTGGGTAGTGATGGGGGCTGTGGGTGACTCTGCCCTACTCTGCTGCTCTGCTGTAAGTCTGCTTGCCCAGGGGAACTATTGGGGATGAGAGAGAGAGAAAGAAAGAGAGAGAGAGAGAGAGAGAGAGAGAGAGAGAGAGAGAGAGAGAGAGATGTGGATGAGCATGCATAGTGCATGCATATTTTCAGGGACACTGGAAGTGAAGCTTGTAAGTGTGCTCTCACCCCTCTACATAATTTTAATTGTAAACTCCTGAACATGGATAAAATGGTAGCTTTCTTATGGAGCGAGGTCTACAGCTATTCAAACTTGTTTAAGTCATAGCTATAAGCCGAGCTGTAAGATACACTCATTGTATGGTTTGAAGCAATTTATTATTATTTCATATATTCATGGGCAGAAACCCATGAACCTAAACATAAATGCATGCATATCTCTGAATCTTTGTACCATTTGTTTCAAAAGACATATAATGACATCAAAGAAAGTATTGTGGATAATTAACAATAAAATTGTGAGAATAAGCTATCAATACACTTCTATTTCATACTTAAAGACATAACCTGATTCCTGGGGACACTAGGAATCCTTGAATCAAGAGGCATTGTACAAGTTCTGTGCCAGAATCCCAGGAGAAACAATATGGCATCACATGGAAAGTGAGTGAAATTGTAATGAAAGGAAATAGTTGGAGGCATGTGGTCATCCTTGTCAGATACAGCAACATGGCCAGCAGCTGTATGAAAGAGTCAATTTAAAGAATCGCTTCAGGGAACCTTGCCAGGAGCTTAAGCCTGCATTTGAAGATTCTGCCTGCACTGAGATCAAAGAAGAGGAAAACACCAACAAAACACTATGAGGTAAAACATTGTTTACAAAGTGTGCTTACTGTGTGGAGAAGGGATGTAAGGAGCACAGGTAATATTAACCTGCTAATGTACCACACGATTTGCATGCTTTCTATTTATAATGCAAGTGATCCAAATGTAAGGGGAGAAATTGGAATCGGATCACATTGAAAGGTATGTCTACCTAATCTGCATTTTCTGAAACAATACACAACCCAAAACATTCTTAGGAATTCACACTTCTCAGAATATTGTGGTGCCATTCTTCAGCCTGGTAATGTGTAAAAAGATGTGTTTACTAGGGTTAAATGTACATACAAATGCATGCATTAGTGAAAATGACATACAAACATGCATTATATTAGGACAAACTTATTTGCAAAAAAAAATGTGTATATTAGGAGAAAATGCATGTGCACAGGAACTTATTAGGAAAACTTTAAAATGCTAGCTCAGAGCCAGCCCAATACATTTTCCCACTTCAGGCACAACAGAAAATGCCACTGCCTCTGCACCCACCAACTTCCTCCTTTGCCTCTGGCTCTGTCCACAACTAGCATGTGGCTTTCAGAAGGTTAGCCATAGTGCCAAAAAAGATTCCCCTCTCCTGCTCTGTTAAGTATAATTAGTTTAATTCACACTGAAACAGAAATGCCTGTGTATTGTTTCAGTGTTTAACGCAGAGATCCCATAAAAGCTTTAGGAAAGCAAGAAGAGCTCTCTCTGAGATTTTTGCAGGTTGATAATTAACTGTTGATTGTTCTCTACTCTAAACTGAATATAACCTTTGAACGATGTGATGAAGGTATTGAATTGCAATTTCTCCATTTTGAAATTGAATTGCCTTTGTAAGAAAAACACGGAGGCCTAATTTGAATAGTAGGGTGCTTGGTATCTGGTGGGCAGGGCTTGTGTCTTCTGCTCCGGAATCAGCCCCTCCCTTCAGTGTGTGTCTCATTAGGTTCAGCTAAGAATGGCAGTTAAGAGGGACCAACTGCCTCTTCATGTTTCTTGCCTCAGACTTGCCTCATGATGTTGTTTTAGTTTCTCTCAGACATTGTGTTATGTTTTCTCTCAGTTATTATTAAAGCTTATTTCCATTTACGTGAGCCACTTATTTTTCTCAAAGAAAAAGAAACTGCTGAAGAATGGTGGAATATCCTAAACTTGGGTGAGTGAAGGGCTATTCCCAGTTTGCTAGGAGGACTGATTTTGTTCATCATCCCCCACCTCCACAACAGCCTTTGAGTTCTTTGTTCCCAAGATCCATGGGAGGAGGGTGTAGATGAAACACTTCAGGAAAACAGCTCCAGGCTAATGGACGCTTGAATGGGGTGAGACAGAGTTATGATTTCAATCCTGTTTAACATTATTTCTAAGAAGATGCAGAGCCTGTGCTGGGCAGCACAAGACATTGCGTGGATATTTTGGATGCATCTTTGATGCTTTTGTTATGTTTTTGGAGAAAGTTCTACAACTAAAGGTCTGATTTAAACTTATAGTCCTTGACAATGTTTCCATTCCAAAAGGAACAGTTTTCATGCATCCAGTCAATTCAAACTGCACAATATTAATATCTGCAATATGCTCTAGGAAATGTCACTCCACAACATGTGGGCCACTACAGAGAACTCTCCCTCCCGTTGCCACCAGCAGAATCTGTGCTTGCTGTAGGTCAGCTAGGAGGGTCTAATAATATTCCAGAAGGACATGAAGGTATACTATCAAAACACCAAATAAAAAGTAGCTTACACAGTAAAAAAAAAAATGTTTTGTATTCAGCAGAATCTGTTGAATACATTATGAAAATAAGCCATAGAAATTAAAATTGATTATTACAGATCTGTTACTAGATTCTTCAACATAAAAGGAACTGGGGGAAAACATGTCGCATTCACATATTATTCTATACATTTTGCATGCTGGATAAGCTGTTAAAATGTTTTCCACCCCCAGAATATTTTGTTCTCATTTAGACCTATTTATATTTCACTTCTGCATATATAAGAGGAATTTCTATAAACTACATACAGCAACAAAGACATTTGTCTTCTAATCCATGCCAAAGAAGAGTGCTGCTCATATATCATGTGCAAACAGTTAAGCTTTCATCAATGGAACAACAGTAGCTTCAGTCATATGGGCCAAAACATCAAAATGATATCCAGATCTTACTCAACAAATCTGGCATTCATTGAATCACTATGTATTCATTTGAGGTGGGATTCGCCATATCAGTGTCATTCCCTCTATTAAGGATGTTCAGAGACTACTGTGGATTCTTATGTAGCCAAAACAGAACCATTCACATGCAAAAGGAAAGTACCACCAGATTCCGGGGAACCCTAAGTTTTGTAGAAATATAACATTTCTTTTTTTAAAAAAAAAAACCAATGTGGCACAAATACAACAGTCTAGTGACCATGCTCAGCACCCACAGAATGTTGAACTTCTGTTGAAAATGAAAAAAAAAAGAAAATGGGTGTGGAGACCAGAATGCCCTCTTAATTATAGCGTATAGCTGGCTGAAACATAAACAGTAGTAGTCCTGTCAGAAGATGGATACACTGCAAAACTATGCTACAAGCTCCACTTATATGTGTACTAAAACCAACGTATGAAATGAATGCAGGAAATAGTTAATCACTTATCTTTTTTTCCAGGAATAAGAAACAACTTGATACCACCTCAATTTCTCATCTCAAATAAACATAGTTTCTACGAATAATTTCTGGACTTCTGTCTAGAAAGGTATGAAAGAATCAGCACTTACTAAGGAGTGTCACCAGAGTATGCTTCCATCATGTTCAGAGTAGGGGCATGAATTGTGACCACAGACTGACAAATCTGTCATTACACATCATCAAGCTTGAACATGTTACAGCTAATTACGACAAGACTGACCCTATCACTGCTGCCACGCTTGCTTGGGACACATTGTCTGAAATCTACCTTCCCATGCTCAGGGAATAAGCCATTTTTAAAAATATGTTGCTATGGGCCAGTACTGATACTAATGATCCTTCTCCTTCTGTGATACTACCTGCTGTTAGTCTGGTAAAACTGGCCCAGTAACTACCAAAATGACCAGGAGCACAGCAGACAGAAGGTACCCTGGAGGGTATAACAGAGATGAGGCCAGAAAAAGAAGATTTTATTGATAAAGTAAGACAGAAGCTATTTTCTAGGTAAAGTAAAACCTAACATTATTGAAGGCTGCATAGGTGGAAAGGGAGTAAGAAGTGAGTTGATGGCGAGTCCAAGGCAGCTTCACAGTTAGGTATGGCGGTGAAAGGGTTTTTTTAGTGGAATTATACATGGGATAAAACAGTTCCAATGTGATCAAGTGTTTGTTGCATCAGGCCTCTGTATGCAGGCCTCAGTAGCTTGTATGAAACACCCACTTATGTCTGAGGGACTTACACTAGAACAGGCCCTATTCTCCCAATCAAATTCTGGACCCAATCTAACACTAGTTCTTTTTTATGTTATCTGGGGCTGGAGCTGATAGTTTTTCATGGCACGTATCTGAGAAAGACCTGTACATCACAACCCAATGTATGCTATCCACCACTGCAGACACGAGAATTCACGAAAAGAGCCTCTCATCAACATGCTGAAATTTATGCTGCCACCAATGAGAAACCAGCCACCCCTTCTCAAAGATTTTCCCTGTCTCCAGAGCAAAGATGGGGAGATTAGCTGCCTGAAGCTCATTCTCTATTCAACTGATGAGATTTTGTGGAGAAGATCAATTCTTTGCTCGCTGTGTTTTTCAGTTGTTACCATAGCAGTGAAACTGGAGTAATGAGACCTGGTGTGCTGGCAACTAAAGATGAAGGAAAACACGCCATTCTCCTTTCTCTTCCTTTATGCCTCTTTATGCTCACATTAGGGGATTTCCCCTTCTCCCCTACCCCCCATTTCTTTCCTTTAGAAACCTTAAGTCAGTATTCTCTATAAAACATTCACATATAAGTAGGTGCATTTTCAGAGATTCAGAATTCTGGGGTATTGCTGGCAGGCCCACACTTAGAAAATTTGTCACATCAGGAAATATATTAAAAATGGTGTCTAAAACCACCACCATTTCTGAATTTCAGAGTGGGTGGGTTGCGACCTCTCTTTCCTCCAACCTATCTGATTCTGCAAGCAACTTTGCATTTTCCTATTCTGACAATTGTGGCAGCTGCCACCAACTGCAATCCCTGCATAGTTACCCTGCGTACTTATTCTACATAGTTATTCAGCATTTTCCCATGCATCTTAGCCCCGGATCTTGTCAGGCTGCAGTTTTTCAGCCACCCATTCTTCACCTCTCATCTCAATGTATTGTTGATCAGCTATTTAATCCCTCATATAGCTGCTCCTAAACTTTGACTGCTGCCAAATCCAGTGCTACCTGAGGTGAAGGGCTAAGGTGCATGGAAGGGCTAAGGTACATTGGGCAAGGGCATACAACCTTACTTCTTCTACGCAAACACCCCAAAGCTTTTGATGCCATCCACCATGATATCCTTCTGGATTCAGGGTGGGTGGCAGGGACACTGTTTTACACTGGTTCCTCCTGCCTCCAGGGACTTTTCCAGAAAGTAGCACTGATATCATTCTCTTTAGTCCCTGGATTTTTAGTTATGGGGTGCCACAGAGCACCATTTTGCCCTCAGTTCTATTTTATATCAACATAAACAGTTGGGGATGTTTTGGGGGGGTTTTGAAGAAAAGTGTAATACACGTGGTAATGGCATACAGCTCAGCTTCTCTGTAACCTTTCACAATCAGGAGTAGTTGTGTAGAATAATAATAATACTGCTGTATGAGATTGCAACCTTAGTGTAAAGAATTTCCTCAACTGTTCCCAGTGTCTTACATTCCTCTTGTCCTTTCTAATATTGTATTTATAATTATTGCATCTGAAATGTAAGGAATTGCCTAAACCCCTTTAGCTGATTACAAGTAGCTTCCATGGCATTAATGGATTAGATGTATTACTATAATTGTTGGTGCTCATTTTCCTTATTGGCTTCTCTCAGTGGTAGCAGAGGAGAACTATTTTTATGCTCTCAGCTTGAGCTATTTATATAGTGCATGACAATAAGTGATCCACTCTGTATTGAAGCTGTTTTGCAGCTTCCAAAGACAAGCAATAATGCTCTTACTATAATAATTTATGCATTGTATCTCAGCAGCAATTGTAATATATCAGGGGCTCTCTGTGCATAGGCTTCATCTGAGAGGCAGGGAAAGCCAACAGGCTCAGTAAAGTAGTTCACATACGCAAACACATGAGAAACAAATGTTGAGGGAATCATTACTGTATTATAATGTGTTCAGCAAATCATTAAAAAGTATGTCACATCCAATGAAGTGGCATTTTCACACAAACTAACTATAAATCCAGTGAACCAAACCATGACTTTGTAATGTTAATGCATGAGTATAATGCTTTCGTGGAGAGGAGGCCGCAGCCAGTTAGCTCTGGGCTTGCTGCAACTGCTGTGAGATAAGCCACAATTTGGCTTGGCATGTTATTCAGCCCAGTGGCTTTTATCTCTCCAAATGATATCCAGTTAAATTGTACTCAGACTAGACCCATTGAAATCCATGGACTTAAGTCCTTTACATTCTTTCATTTCATTAGATCTACTCTGGGTATGTTTTAACATTGGCGATCACCTTATATTTCTAACTAATTGGCACAAAGTATTCTTTAAAAGGGGGATGCGGGTGGCACTGTGGGTTAAACCACAGAGCCTAGGACTTGCCGATCAGAAGGTCAGCGGTTCAAATCCCCCCGATGGGGTGAGCTCCCATTGCTCAGTCCCTGCTCCTGCCAACCTAGCAGTTCGAAAGAACGTCAAAGTGCAAGTAGATAAATAGGTACCACTCTGGCGGGAAGGTAAACGGCGTTTCTGTGCACTGCTCTGGTTCGCCAGAAGCGGTTTAGTCATGCTGGCCACATGACCCGGAAGCTGTACGCCGGCTCCCTCGGCCAGTAAAGCGAGATGAGCGCCGCAACGTCTGGACCTAATGGTCAGGGGTCCCTTTATCTTTACTTTACCTATTCTTTAAAAATCAATTTGTCTTAATAAGCTTTCTTTGAAGGTCAAATATAGTGTTTCTATGGGGGTCAATATTTTCTTTAAAATTAAAAAATGCGAAACTAAAATATGGTTGTCAAAATGTGCCATATGATATTCTTTGGAAATCAGTGTGATTACAACCTTTAATATTCACTAAAGCTTAAATAAACTCAAATTAAGCCCCTTATTTGTAATGGGTAAAGCTCAAGGTCTGAGCACTTTAATGTCATATAAATCTTGTGCTGAACAATTTATTTGTCATTTATGCATTACGTTTATTAATCACTTCCTATAAAACATTGCAAAATAATCTAACAATAAAAATTTCAACAATAAATATATATTAAGGATTTCTAATCCAGCATAGATATAGACTAGGATAAAATTCTTTACTTCCAAGGAAGGTCTTCAATAGGTGCTGAAAAGATAAAAGCAACCATGCGTGTCTGATATGCCAGAAGAGCAAGTTGCAAAGTGTGCAGCCTGCTGTGTTAAAGGTTTGATTCCTACATCATACAGAGGGGTCACTTGTTACATTTGTGTAATTGGGGCTCCATCCTTACTATACTTTTAAAGCAGTGTTACCCCACTTTAAATAGCCATGGCTTCCCCGAAAGCATCCCGGGAAATTTAGTTTGTTAAAGGCACTGAAAGTTGTGATGGGACTCAGTCCTCTTCCAGCAATACAATTCCCTGGGAAGAGGGACTGACTGTTAAAGCTCACTGCGAATTGTAGCCCTGGGAAATGAATAAGTGCCAGGCTCTGAGATTCTCCATCCTGTTTCTATTGGCTTTCCATCCTTCCCCTCCTTATCAAGCATATGCTATAGAAAGCAGAAAAGAATTGAACAAATGATAAGAGGGGTAGGTAGGAAGGAAGCAACTGTGTTCTTCTGCCTGCCACATATCTTTTAATGAAATAGACAGGATCTCCATATTGCATTCATCAATATAGAAGGGGAAGTGCCTGGAAGGGGAAGATGTGTCCACTGATACCTGTGACTCATGGTCAAAAGTCTGGAGGTAGGCAAGCAAACATTTCCCAATTACATGTACTCTCCTGGGCAGTGGGAGGTTCTGGTGGTAGTGCTACCACCAGCACAAGAGACTGTGAAATTTGTGATGTTTGCATATTTACACATCCATAAGCAGAACAAGAAGGAGATAAGTAGACTCCTTCAGCGAAATTGCTTATCGTACATTAGAGATCTCAGAGCAGTGGCACCCAATGATTCTTCACCCTCAGCCAACTCATAGTTATCTCTCACATGGTCTGTCTACATTTCAAATGCTAACTGGCTCCTAGCTATCTTCATTCCCACCTACCAGCTGGAAAGTGTCATACTGCTGGGTATTGCATTACAAAAGCTGTAGGAAGTTCTGCAGCTCAAAGAGAAACATCTGTCATTAGTTGAGTGAGCATCCACTGAAATTACTAGAGAAACAAGGAGATGCCCTATAGTGAGTTGGATTATTTCCTGGAGACAAAAATACAGTCTATACCAGAGTTAACCAGTGTGAGGCCCTCCAGATGTTGCTCAGTCTCCATTATAATTGACCATGCTAGCTGGGGCTGATCAGAATTAGAGGCCAACAGGTAGTGATTTTCTAGGGTTTAGACAGGGGTCTTTTCAAATGTGGGTAGGTTATACAGGGGGTTTAAACCTTATGCATCTAAAGCATGTTTATTTTATTTTTCTATATTTACTTATTTATTATTACATTTATATCCCATCTTTTCTTCAAAGACCTCAAGGTGGCATACACAATTCTTTCTCCACTTCCATGTTTATCTTCACAACAACCATGTGAGGTAGGTTAGGCTAATAAAAAGTGATTTCTCCAAGGTCTCCCAGTGAGCTTCATGGCCAAGTGGTGATTCAGCCCTGGTCTCCCAGGTCCTAGTCCAACACTCCAACCACTACCTCACACTTGCTCTACCACAGCCCTTACCCCAAGCTACCCACTGCCCAAGCACCTGAAACAATACGATCCATGTCATAAATTTATTGGTTCTCCTTAAGTGATGCCTTTTGGATTGAAAGGCAGCATTTTTGTTTATTTTTTGTTACATTCTCATTGAGTGTTCCCAGCAAGTGGCAATCAAGGTGGCTTAATTACTTGGATATTGACTATTTTAAATAAAGTAAAACAAATGTCCAATACAGTCAGAGAGGTCCTTCCACCTTAAGACAGTCTCACAGATAAACTGAGCAGCAGAGTTTTATCTGTTGCTACTGCCAATGCATTTTAATGTGTCAGCTGATGACATCTCTGAATCCGTCTATCATCACACAGTAAAATAATATAGTAAGCCAGACTAAGACAATTCTTCTTAACCCAAACTAAGGAAAGTAACAAAATTCATCAGGACACACACACACACACGGGAATACTCTTTTTGCCTTTTCAAAGAATGTAAAGAGACAAGGTATCATTCTTTTCAAACAAAGTTCTCCATTATAGTGCACTTTAATTTGATTAGACCATGAAGTATCATGTGTTTCCTAAGGGAGAGTAAGAAGCACAGAATGTTTATCTGGGAGTATGTCAAAGTTCACCTCTCTAGCTGGCTATTTTGATGCACTGACTTCATTAATTTTCAGAGAGTGAGAGGCTGCTGCCTTTCCCCTGACGTTCATCATTGCGAAGGAAGTATTGCCAAGTATTTGGGCTGTAATGCTCCTGGTCTGTCAGTGGGTGCTTCTACAATGTTGCTTGCCTCTGCATTCATTTCAGCTATTGTCAAATCACATTAAGGATGGGGGGAAATTTAAATTCAATTACATTTAAAGAGGAATCTACTTAAATCACACTTCGCAAAACAATGCATACATGGAAACCAAGCTGTCCTTTGAAATTTGCACTTCTCTGATTTTCTCAGTGCAGTTCTCTGGCCAAGTAATGTGTAAATAAATGTGTATAGTTGGATAACATGTGCATAAAAATGCATACATTATTGAAATAGCATACAAAAAATGCACCGTATTACAGAAATTTGCTTTGCAAAAATTGCGTATAAACGGCAATATTGCATTCAGAAATGTGTTTGCTAAGACAAATTCACACTAAAATACTGGTGCATTTTCATGAGGACAAGAAGCACAAACTGATGTGGAAATGCGAAGAACTGAACTGAAAACTGGAGAAATGAGAAATGAAGAGAAATTGAAATGGATGGATTCACCTATTCCTAGCTCAAGGGAAAAGATAAACAGAGAACCTTTGAGGAAATTAAACAACACAACAGAAAACACACTCCCTCAGGCATTATCCATGACAAGGTAGCAAAACCTCTTCAGTTCCTGGACACCAGATTCGGAATTAGCCGCAAACATTTTTGATGCCTGAAGCAAGGGGACAAGATAGTAGTCTCCCTTCACTGTACAAAAACTGATCAAGCTAGCAGCTGGATCTTATTTCAACATGTGATTGGGCAGCTTCCTTCACAACACCTGAGGGCAGCAGTCTAGTTTACAGGGCAGATTCATGTGACACACATCTCTATCCTCCACCACCTTGCCACCAGTCCTTGCACACATGAGCTAAAGCAGAACATCCAAGGAAGAAGACTATCAGTGTGGCAAGGTGTCATTCCCTTTACAAAAGATTAAATACTTACATGGGATGCTTAAACAAATCCACATGTCCTGGATCATGTAAGCTCTCCTGTATGCATAACACTTCAATAACTTGAGACAATGGTACAAAGGGAAAGGATGATAGCAGGAGCTTTTTATACCAATCCTCTGGCAGAAACTTAGTCCAAAATGTGTCACAGTGATGAGATGGTTCTAAGGAGCTCGCGACACTTTCAACTCCTATGATAGATGCTGTCAGCTAAGCAAGGAGAGACTGGAATCCCTGCATTTAGCTGAAAGTGTTGGGCGGAAGGTGTACCTCATTCAGCAATGTCAGTTTCTGGCTAGATTGGTGCCCCCTTTCATGGGGAAAGTTGTTGATTTGGTGTGAGCATCTATGAATCCAACAACTGCATGCTTGCGTAAAGCTGCTGTGGTACATAGGAAGTTGCTAGAGTAAGACAGTTCATCTAGCTCAGTTTTGTTGGAACTGACTGGAAGCAGCACTTCAGGAATTTAGGCAGGAATCTACCCTACTCCTACATTGAGATGCCAAGAATTAGACCTGGAACCTTCTACCACGGAACTACATTCCTGTCTGGTGTGCTCTGTTACACTGGTTTTCTTCAGATGCTTACAGGTAAGGATGGACATTTCCCTCAGCCTTGCTTTCCCCTTCACCATTGTTTCTCTCTGGTAAACTGTAGTGCTGGCCACTGCAGATTGTTCCTTTAAATTAGCACTGTGCGGAAAAATTACCTTGCCTCCCACAACCATTCTCCACCAATTAATAAGAAAAGAAATTTCATTCAAAATATATCAAAGATGATAGGAGATTTTTGAAGAAATTCTCATGAGTGGGGTGCCAGTTTTTCATTGCACTTGCCTTACCCTTGAGGTGGTCAAGGGGTATTTTATTTATTCATTCATCCTACAGATCATCTCAGTACTGGTCTATCCTCTGGAGTGCCACCACTTCAATCACAGCCCAGCAGAAGACATTCCCAGGAAGCTTTTTCAGATCAGGAGCATGGGCAGCCAAGGGGGCTGCAGAGTGTTTACTGGAAAGAAAATACAGTGGTACCTCGGGTTAAGTACTTAATTCATTCTGGAGGTCCGTTCTTAACCTGAAACTGTTCTTAACCTGAAGCACCACTTTAGCTAATGGGGCCTCCTGCTGCTGTCGCGCCGCCAGAGCACGATTTCTGTTCTCATCCTGAAGCAAAGTTCTTAACCTGAGGTACTATTTCTGGGTTAGCGGAGTCTGTAACCTGAAGCGTATGTAACCTGAAGCATATGTAACCCGAGGTACCACTGTATATACATCACACTTGGCCACTATGCAAGACTAAACTAATCTCAAAACCCTGTACCCTACCAAAATTCTTAAGTTTTCTGAGAATGGGGCAGAAAAATGGAAACCTCTTTCACAGGGAAAAATAAATTGGAGAACAGATTTTGGCACAGCAGTGATTTTATTATTCATGTGAATGTAGAGAATGCAAAACTCCCTCCATCCACCCAGATTTCTTATTTCAAATTAGCAGAAGGTTTGATACCCCTACTGCAATCATTTTTCCCCCGGGTTGCTGAAGAAGCAATTCCTCATTTAGATAGCTAACAGCATGTTTATCATATAAAAAGAAATTGGACATGAAATGACTTTTTGTTCCAATATGCCATATCATGTGCTTTGAATATTTCAGTCTTGTTGTTTTATCCAAAGCCAGAAGTATGCTAACCAGGATTTATGGTTCTGCTTTAAAATGTCATTTATTTATGAACTTTACATAAGTGTGACCTCCACTATAGCAGGAACACTGTTAACATGGTGGGTTCTTCTTCTTCAAAGTCTCTTTCCACTCCTTCCCCCAACAGCCTGTAATGAATAACTTGGAGCTACTTCCTCTGTGGGTGGATGTGACTGAGAGAAAAAAGTGATTTCATTGATTGTCATAGATGGGTTTCTTAAAGAGTTCAAGACAGCCATGGCATTTTTCACATTCTTCCAAAGATGCAACGGTGCGGGGGATGCCAGGCCCTTTGCACTGGGGGCTTGCTTTGTTCTAGAATATTATTGAAAGGAACAGTTATGTCTTCATTGGAGATGAATGTAGCTCAGTAGTAGAAAATCTACTTTGCTTGCAGAAAGTCCCAGGTCCAGCCCCTGGCATCTCCAGGTAGAACTGGGAAAAGATCCTGTTTGAACTCCTGAAGAGCCTACACAGTCAGTGTAGACAATGCTGAGCTAGGTAGACCAATTGTCTGACTCATTCTAAGTGTATCTGAAGAAGTGTGCATGCACACGAAAGCTCATACCAAGAACTAACTTAGTTGGTCTTTAAGGTGCTACTGGAAGAAAAAAATTTTTTATTCATTCTAAGGTGTATTTCTATGTGCCCCACACCATTCTCCAGACCACTGTGGCAAACTGTTAGTTATTTTAATTTGCAGAACGGGTATGCTGACTACATATTCTCTGCAGCAATCACTTTATGTGAAAGGCAGACTACGGCTTTTGTTCTTCTCACCACACGAATAATCAAATAGCTTTCCGAAGCTGTATAGCATCACCGGAAAAGCTCAGAACTCCTTTGATAATAATAGCTTGAAGTGGTCTTGGTTAAATTAAGCCTCCTACACAAGGCTTAATGTGTCTTTGTAAGATGAGGAGAGGTGTTAAATTCAAAATATTTATGAGCTGGTTATCTTACAACAAGCCCACATAGTGCCTTGATTTTAACACCTTCTTTTGCGGCTTGTTTGGCAGATATGGCAATTTGCAATACATAGTTCAAGCATCTATTTACAGATTAAATCTTATCCTGGCAGCACAGGGTCTTCTCTTACAGTCCAACTCAATATGTGCTGTCCACTTAAAAGTAAGCCCACTGAGTACAATAGGACTTACTTCCAGGTAAGTGAACAGAGGAGAGCAGTTTTATTCTGTCTCTGTCCCTGAAGGGTTCACAATTTGTTTTCAGCAATAATAGAAATCCTGTTTGGATGTGTAACCTTGTTCATTTTAGCTTTTATCCATTCCATTTTGTACTGTGAGAAATTTGGCAAAACATAAACCAGCCTGAAAACCCAGGGGCCACCTAATAATATCATGATCATGACCTAGTACATTGGCTTCAGTGAAACAACATCAGTGTTGTAGTCACAATTTAATTACCCCTGGGTTATGTAACCAATGTCCAGTTGTGTTTCTTATATACTTTGAGATTGTGCACTAAATGCATTGTGCATTTGTTGCACACAAATAAAATTTGTTGCACACAAATGTTTCTTTGTCACTGAAAGCAACATAACTGTAATGTGATCTGTTTCCAAGTGTTACTTAAAATAACCAGCAGCTTGCATTTAGATATGTGTCTGTATTAAAGACGCATAGATCATTAGTCTATTTCCAGATCGTGTCAATTTCACATGCATTCATTCTGTCCTGTTACTGGATTTATGTGTGGTTTCTTTAAATCCACAAAAAGATTTCTGTTTAGCTATGCTACATATGTAGTATGCATTTCTAAAAGCACTTTAACAAAATGCATTAAAAATACGCATTTTAGAATAATGGGGTTTATTGAGCTGAGAATTGAATCACAATATTCAGATAAGTGTGAAATTCAAAATAAAAATATGTTCCAATCTATGAATTAGTTTGTCAGAAGTAGATCGGTTCAGTTTGCATCAGAATTCACAGAAACTAAATTCCTCAAGCATCATGCATGCAAAAACAAAAAACTCTATGATGTTTGATATTCATTTCAGTTTCCTTTATTGGCATAAAAAGAATGTGACGTATACAGGTTCAGATTTTTGCTATGTTAGTTAAGCACATGTGCAAAGTTACCCAAAAAGACATCTGTATTCAGGTACAGCTTTGTGTGTTTACTTAATCTCTAGTATAATTTATCCTCTGAGGTGACCATTGTCACAGTCTCTTTCTGATTCTATGCTACCTTATATAATGGCTTTTAAAGAGGTTCCCTGTTTTTCTGTGAGCTATCCAGGTATAAGAAGACTGAAACAAAGGTGTACATTCATTATCTTTTCTTCACAATGGAAAGAATAACTTTCAGTTGCTAGGAGATCAGGCAAATGATGAGCCCTTGGTTAAGAGACTATGCACAAAAGTGCCTCAGCTTTTATTCCTTTACCAGTGCTGCTTGAGCAGTGAGGAGGTACAAAATGGAAAGGTATATTCATTATATCTTTTGCCCTCTTCGCTGGTGATTTAATAGCATTATTTGATGAGTCTAGAGAAGAAGAAACATCTCCCCTCATGCTCACCCCATGTCTGGCTTTAGCTTCAACACAGACACAGCCTCTGTTGTAATGTTGCTCTGCCATCCTGGGTTGCCAGACAATTGCTTGCACTATTTGGGAGTTCAGTGGAAAATCAGGGCTGCTGTAACTCATAGGGAAGAAGTACTATTTTCTGCTTATTGAGAATCACATACCCTCCAAGTGTCTCAATTTTCCAGGGATAGTCCCGGAATTACAAAAGCCATCCTGGTTTCTGATTCGATCCTGGAATGTCCCTATTTCCCCTGCCAGTGCTGCCGCCACCAAGCTTGGGGAGGAAGATAAGCCGGTGCTTGTACCAAGCAATGGCAGTGACTTCAGATGCAAGGGGACATCTCCATGGCTGCCTCCTCCCTTAAGCAGCTCCAGCTGCTGCTGGAGAGCAGGCGAGCAGGAGGAAAGGCTGCCACCACCAAGGCCTAGCCCTTCATGATGTGCCAGCTCTGTGGGGCAGGCAGAAGGAGGAAGCCTGGGCAGGAAGAAAGAGGAAGCAGAGTGGAGTGCAAGGAACCCTGTTTTGTTGTTGTTTGTTTGTTTGTTTGTTTGTTTGTTTGTTTTAAAGTGCTGTGTGTGTCCATGTCTCGTCTTGCCCCTTTCTAAAATTTATTTACTGATGTGTGTTTTTCTTTTTGTAGGTCTATCAAAGAACCACATAAAATAAAATCAGGATTAAGGGTTTTTTTCAGGATGGTAGAGGATGTGTGTACTGCATCACATTGGTGTAGTGCTGGCCCTTGCTCTTCCTCTGGTAGGAAATGCTATGGGGTGGGAATGGGGGGGGGGTCAGTTGGGAGGGAGTGAGAAATGTCCCTGTTTTCATCTGAAGAAAGTTGGAAGATATAGAATAAGGAAATAATGCAGGTGTCAGTAACATGTCACCCATGGGCAGCAGTGTGGCTGCCAATACAGCGGTACCTTGGGTTACATACGCTTCAGGTTACAGACTCCTCTAATCCAGAAATAGTACCTCAGGTTAAGAACTTTGCTTCAGGATGAGAACAGAAATTGTGCTCCAGCGGCATGGCAGCAGCAGGAGGCCCCATTAGCTAAAGTGGTGCTTCAGGTAAAGAACAGTTTCAGGTTAAGAACGGACCTCCGGAACGAATTAAATATTTAACCCGAGGTACCACTGTACCTCATTTGGTGGCTGTGAAAGGTCTCAGCAAATACCCCCTTAGAAATTTGCAATGCATGAAAGATTGCTAATTCTTCCTGCTTGTTTGCTCTGCCTCAGCCTTTCTTACATGGAATAAGCCCCGTTAAACATTTCATTGGATGCCAGGACTGGACATACTATCTTTCATTTGCAGAGGAGAGATGCAAAGAAATACTCTTTGGGACTGAGTACTGTAGGTGACAAAGGTGATTTTTTTTGGTGGAGTGGGGGGGGTGCCTTTACAATTTTGTGGTCCTGACTCTTCTTTCTGTGGCAGCTATTTTGTGTTAAGCCACACCTCTAGTGGTCATGCCCTCAAGCACATTCTCAACATTCCAAATCTGCCCACTGATCCAAAATGGTTGGTAGCCCCCAACATAATCATATTTTCCCTGTTTGCCTTGCATAGTTGTGCCTCATTAGCAGTTAGCCCTTGAATCACTGGGGTTGATCCATAGGATCAGCCAAACCTAAATAATAATAAAAAATATTGTTAATGTCTTAGGACCCACATACTGTGCCCTCAAACTCTACATTTCTGTTCCCATGATGTTAATTGCCTCCATAAAGTTAATTGCTTTTGCTGTGTATTCTCTTCCCCTCTCCACAAAATACTTATCTCCTTTGAGATGCTGTGTTGATTACTATGCACCAACATAGCAATTACTTGGTTAGGTTGTCAGTCTGTCAATGAGCACAGTAAGATCATTTCAGAATTGGTTCCTTTCAAGCAACTACCTGGTAATTTTGGTTGTTCTTGAGAACTTGGCCATGGGGCTTCAACTTAAGAGAAACCACAAGCATTATTAGCATGTACTGTGAGGTGACTTTTCTTTGGAACAGGCTGCCAAATACGACAGTTGCGAAGTATTTAGTACAACATCGCATTCCTTTAGTGCTATTTTGCTTGATTGGGTTGCATTCAGGGCTTCTTATTTATTCATTCATGGGAAATCTGTCATTCACCACAGAGTTCCAGGGTGACACATAATAAACATTAAAATCATACTTCACAATAAAATTTAAAACAAACACGAAACAAACACCATAAATTCCAAGAACAATGATAGTTTAAAAATAGGCAGCAGAAAGTGAAATGAAGTATCACCGCGTATTCCATACCTTCCCAAAGGCCTGGGGAGAATGCTTACTTTGTCAATGGTGTCAATGGTGTCAACAGCTATTCCAAAGTTGTGGGACTACCTCAGAGAAAGCCCTCCTCTAGGTTCCTGCACTATGAAGCTCACTCAGCAATGAAGCCACCAATGCAGCTTCCTCTGTAGATTTGTTAAAATGAGCAGGTAGGTTGTTTAGGGCTATAACTGAAATCATAAGTACTGTGAAGGAGGCCTGGAATGCTACTGTCAGCCAATGCAGATAAATTCAATGTAGTGACTGGTGTTATATGTATGCAACCAGGATCACCCATTTGTATCCTATCCAGCACATTCTGCAATTGTAACTTCCAGACCATTTTCAAGGCAGACCCTGGTAGAGCACATTAAGTAGCTCAGTATAGAGGTTACTAGAGTGTGTATAATTGCAGCTAGAAAAGCATGACCCTATGCATGTCATCTGAGTTAGGACATAACACAAAATGGCAGTCCATCATAAAACTGTCCACACTCTCCATGTAACAGTCAGGACAATTTATATGTGCGTTTGGCAACCAGAACTGGCAACCAGAAGTTACTCACCCTAAACATTGCCGAGAAAGGAGAGTCTACTAATTTATATCACAGCCCTATGTTCAGTATGACCATCTAGTTCCACTCTTTCCCCAAAATATACATAGGGTTTCAGTCTTAGTGTTGAAATATATATCATTGCTTTTTGTTAATATCCTTACAATTATTTTCTTTAGTAATTTTGGGTTAGGTATATCTTGGTTTCTTTCCCCTTAAAGATGAACAATCGGCATGAATCCCTTGGCCTGATTTACATTATATAGGACCTTTTAAAACCATTGTGTAGTTTTGTCCAGTAAACATGCAATCGTTACCCACCATCAACTTTGTGCATCTACTGCAATGCTGAACTATTTGGAAAAGGAAACATTCCCCCAACCCCCACTGAACTGGAACTATGTCAGTCATGAGTACGTGGCTGCCTTAGATCCATGAGCAACAATCTAATGGCACCTGTGGCCTAATATCTGCTACTGAATTACGCCATGAGATGGTAACTGATAAGGGTCAACCATTCCAAGACTCCCCCTTATATCTTTTCTGGATAGATATCTCCGTCCCTCCATTGCTAGAAACAAGTGCAGGCTGGTCAGTTTTAGAGCTACGATAGCCATCACCCCACACCCCATCCCATGCCAATAAGTAATCACACTAATGCAGTTTCTAATGAAAAGAAAGTGGAAAATATGCACATTGCATCAGCTACTAGTAGGGACGAGAATCCGTAGTAATTAAGGTTGCATTGCCAGCTACGTTTTGACTTTATGTTGGTGAATAAATTAATTAAGCAAGGAAGGCAGAGGAGAAACTATGAAAGAGAGAGAGTGACTTTGGCGTGTGTAAAACGATTCCTAAATGATTCTGACAACAAAGAGGCCACATCCTCCCTGCTAGAACACAGCGCTTGCATCTGTGCTGTTTGCAGGGTCATTAGAGATGTTTGGACTGCAGGGACTAAGAGGTTCTGAGTAAATGTGATCCATATTGAATCAATAAGCTTGTGGCCGGTGGCATGAAAATCCATAGCGCTTGTCTCTGTGTTTATTTGATGCCATCATAAATGGCACCAGCAAAATCCATTATCTTTTGTGTCAAGCATTTAGAAATAGATGTAAGGCAACCCCAAGGGAGTACACTTATTTACAGTCTTGCTGCTGATTTAATTGTCAGAACATGCTTTATAGTTCAGAAGGTGCCTGAAGACAGCAGGCAAATAAGCTCGGTGCCCACAACCCGCAGAGATCACGTGGCTCTCCCTAGTTTTAAAAAGTGTAGCTTTTCAGTACTCTTTAGCATGCGAATTTGCTTTGGAGGTGATTCATAAATAGGATACAGTCCAATTAGCACAATGTAATATGCAAATAACATCTTTAATTAGTATGCATTTCATAGAATCGTAGAATTGCAAAGTTGGAAGGGATCCCAAGGGTCATCCAGTCCAACCCTCCGCAATGCAGGCATCACAACAAAAGCATCCATGACAGTTGACCATCTGAACTCTGCTTAAAAACCTCCAAGGAAGGAGAGTCCACCACCTCTCATTGGACTGTATTCCACTGTCGAACAAATCTTACTGTCAGAAAGTCCTTCCAGAATCTCATTTCTTGCAATTTGAAGCCATTGGTTTGGGTTCTAGCCTCCAGAGCAGGAGGAAAAATAGCTTGCTCCAACCTCCGTGTGACAGACCTTTAGATATCTGAAGATGCCTGTCATATCTCCTTGCAGTCTCCTCATTTCCAGGCTAAACATACCCAGTTCCTTCAATCATTCTCCACAATTTTATGATGTTTCAATGCTTTCTATTTTTGTTTACAGCACCACACAAAATATAAATTATAATTATATTTCCCTCACCAGAAGAATCTCCTGAATTATACTCAACTCAGGGTGGTCTGATGGGTGGCAGCAAACTCTGGATCCAACTACACACAGTTGGTTTTTTTTTAAAAAAACAACAACAAACAATCTCAATGTAATAGTGAATTCCATAACTGCCATTAAAAAACTATATATCCGTTTATCAACAAAGAAACACTCAATACTTTTAAGGCACATTGAAAGCACATTCTTTCCTACAAAGAATTCTGGGCAGTTTACCTCTCACAGAGTTACACATCCCAGCAGCCCTTAGGAAACTACAGTGCCCAGAATTCTTTGAGGGTAAATATGTTTCAAAAGTGCTTTAAAGTTATAGTGTGTACATAGCCAAAGTGACAGGGATGTGCATCTTGAGCCTAATAAGCACATTTATGAGGAATTTGCATTGAAATGAAAGGGCTTGTTTCTAAGCAAATGCATTTGGGAATCAGACGGATGGTGTCAAATCATTTAGCTCCATTGATCTGAGAGACATTTCCCTAGCGAGCTCATATTTTTAAGGAGACGTCTTGAGTTCAATCCCATTCAGAGTAAAGTACTGCTTCATAATGGGAGGCATCAATAGCACAGGATGTTTAGTTTCAAGGAAGAAAAAGGAAATGTGCATGTACTGACAAGATGAATGAGGAAGCCAATGTGAGAGGTTAGACTTGGACTGTGATTGGCTGAGATGTTTCCATTCCTGGTTAGACGTAACCATGCAGCCATTATGCAAATTGAAGTGCTCCGGTTGCATGATAATAAGTTCCAACTGAAAGGGGCTTGCATATTGCATGGAGGAAAGCAATAATTGTAATGACATTAGGTTAATCAGCCCCACATAGCCAATCAGGATGCAGAAATAAATGAAGCAGAAATAGCTTTACAGCTACCACCACACAGACGCCACAGTCTCTCCACTGCTCTGACTTCTTGCCTTGCCTTGCTGTGTGTGTGTGTGTGTGTGTGTGTGTGTGTCTGTGTGTTTTAAAAGGTCTAGACTATAGAGTCTCCACTTGTATACTAATTAAGATTAATGTGAATGTGAAAAGTTGTTGACACTGTAAAAGCTAGTAACCCAAGGCATCTTTGAGCAAAATGCTTTTCAAGTTAACTTAATTGAAATAATTGTAATACTATAAAAACAGAACAAAATGGAGTACATTGGCAAAGGCCAGCACAGCTTGGGGCTACTGCTTGAATTGTATTATCCTACTGAGTAATGATGTAGTGTGGCATTGCCATAAAGAGCACTATATATTGCTTAGCTTCAGTGGGAGGGAGATAATGTAACGATGGTTATACAGGAAGTCAAGTCAAAAGTTGATTGTGATTGGAAGCAAGTTTCTCTTCATTGTGCTCTTCATCCCCTTGCTTCATCGTTAGAAGTTATCATCGTCATGTTTCTCTCCTTTTATTCAGTGTAGCTAGCCATCTGTTACCTTATTTCTCTTGCACTACCTAAACATTTTCCTCCTCTGGTGCCATCCTGAAGAAAACATTTCATCCGGAGGAGTGGTTTGCATTGGAAGGAAATTTCTCATTGGTGTGAATGGTGGGATTGGATGCAGATTAGATGCCAGCTTGCTTAACTTTAGAGTGGTACCTCGGGTTAAGTACTTAATTCGTTCCAGAGGTCCGTACTTAACCTGAAACTGTTCTTAACCTGAAGCACCACTTTAGCTAATGGGGCCTCCTGCTGCTGCCGCGCCACTAGAGTACGATTTCTGTTCTCATCCTGAAGCAAAGTTCTTAACCTGAAGCATTATTTCTGGGTTAGCGGAGTCTGTAACCTGAAGCGTATGTAACCTGAAGCGTATGTAACCTGAGGTACCACTGTATTTAAAAGGTAAGGGAAAATCCACGATGATCACTCCAATGCTGTAAAACCTGTGAGGGTGCATCCATACTATAAGTGCTGTAAAAGTCATTTTGTTGGATCCCTCTGTTTACTCTGGAGCTGCAAGTTTACAGCTTGGAGTTCACATTTGGGACAGGGGGAAGTGGTTCAGACTTTTGCCCCCATGGTAAAATTTGTAGATCTGACACTTGGCCTCAGTCTAAAGGTACTTGTTGTAGAAATGGGGACTAGTGTTTCTCTTTCCTCCTGGTTTAGCTCCAGACTCCCTGGAAACAGGCTCAGACAAATCTATTGCTGCTAGGGACCTGGGGAGTTAAGAAAGAGGTTCTACCATCAACTTTCCTTACCCTCAGTTTATCTCATGCACATGATAAGCTTGGGGGGAAAGAGAAAATGGTGGAGGCCTAATGATATTGAAGTTTGAGTTTGGTTTACTTCTCTTGAAGCACATGACCCTATATTCACATAATGAATATAAAGTATCAGCATACTAAAGCTGATAAGTAAAAGCTTAAGGGTCAAATGAGGAGAAGAAATATTATGGATGTTTTTCTTCTGGCCAAGGTGAGTATAGAACAAGTTACTTGTTCCAGATATCCATAGCTGCTGGAAAATGCAATTGCAAGTTTGCCTGTTGCAAAAGAGTTAAATACTGAAAGCTTTACTGAAAAAGGAGACAGGAACACCTCCTCGGAACTGGACATTTCAGCATCCGGGGGGCACAACAGAAAAAATATTGTTCCTAGTAAATTCAACCTAAAGTCTAGAGCGGGAATTCACTGACAGATTTCAACACTGATCCAATTTTTAGAATAAGGCATACTCACATTGTATCTGGTCTGATCCCTATTCTCTGATCACAGGAAAGCTCCAAGCCATGCTGGTCATCTGCAAAAGTGACTTAAAATGTTAGCTTGAGGTATACTGTATTTGGCTACAGAAAATGTGGTTTATGGCTGAGTAGAGATGTATAGGATTGCACTGTAAAGCAGTGATCCAAGAAAGCCATCATGGAGACTTCCCCACACTTTAATACTAACAAGGTTTTGTTTTTGTTTTCCTTCATCGGTTGCAGTCATGCTTCTAAACAATGATTCCTGAAGCCCAAGGGGGTTTGTGTTTGTTTATTGCTTTACATTTCTATCAAAACTGCAATATTCTGTGTTTCTCTTCCTCTAAACTTGCTGCTGCGTCAGGGACTCTTGCTCAGCATGCCAGTAGGAGTGACTGCCCAAAAGCACAACTTGTAGCAGCGGAGCCAATTTATTTTTTCTTCCATGTTGATTTAGACTGTAGCAAAGTGAAATGAACATTATAGGAGGAAATCTCAAATTGCTTTGTTGGTATATTTATTTTCATGCTACAGATGTCTCACCAAAGTTTAGAGCCTTTCTCAAAATTCTAGGCCTGAAACAAGCACCAGACATTTGCCAAATTTGCCAGTTATGTCATCCAGTTCTCAAATAAACAATGGCAAATTTGCCTCTTGACTGACAGGTGTCAAAAATGAAATCACAGAAACCATCAAATGTCAAAAATGGTCTACCACTGTATGCTTTCTACCAAGTGCTATCAGATAAAAATAACATTACATGTCAGCTACTAAATACTGTAAAATACTGCATGCTATTACATGCAAACTATCAGATGCAGTTTTATAGGAAGAGTGTTCAATTATTCTTTTAAAGTTACCACATTCCATAATATCAGACAAGCTACCCTAAAAGGCAGCTGATCTGTCATTCTCTTCCTCAGTGATCTGCAGCTACAAGGAAATAGTGGCATACTTCACAGTAGACCTCCTAGAACATCTCCCAGAATCCTCTCCACATTTTCATTCTTCTGACACCTTGCTCAATTGCTACAACACAGGGGTCGCCCTATATCCTGTTCCCTTGAAACATCTGAAACATCTCAAAGGTGACCACCATTTCATCAAGCTCATAAACAGGCTCCCTTCTGAAGTTCCCTTTGAAGAACAAGAACAACTGTGGCGTAATTTCTTTCCCACACCACTATACTAATGACAAAATTGTTTTCTCCCTCTTTCATAACACTAGAACTCATGGATATCCAATGAAGTTGAATGTTGAAAGATACAGGACAGACAAAAAAAAGAAAGTACCTCCTTACACACTGCATATGGAATTCATTTCCATAAGGGGTAATGATGGTCACCGTCTTTAAAAGAGTATTGGACAACCTCATCGAGGATAAGTCTATCAATTTCTACTAGCCATGATAGCCATGCACTGTCTCCACAGCTGAATACCAGTTTGCTGGGAATCACAAGTGGGGAGAGTGTTGTTGCACTCAGGTCCTGCTTCTAGGCTTTCCATAGGCAACTGGTTGTCCACTGCATGAGAAGAGGATGCTGGACAAGATGGACCGCAACCTGACCCAGTAGATTTTGGGTTCTTGGGTTCTTTGATCCAGCAGAGGCTTCAGTTCAGAGAGAGGTGATTTTTGCAAACTTCCCCTTTCTCCTGCAGCCCCTACCACATTGTTCCCAAGTGGGCTCCCAACCCATTAGAGCAGATTTTGGAGGAATGTAGGGGGCTGCAGAGGCAAGCAGGAATCAGTGGAAGTTGCCCTGTTTCTCTCTTTCTGCTAACAGAAGTTTTGACTGGATCAAAGGACCATACATAATGGTGGATGTCTCTTTGATTCTGACTGCAAGGTACTTTGAGGGCTGCATTCTTTTCTGGAGGAGCAGCATAAAATGGTGTCAGTAAACAAAAAAAATAAGCAAACACTGTAGCCACTCCTACAACCTGAAGATAACACCAAAAAGCGACTGGAAACCGCATACAATGGAATGTTTTATTGGCAATTTTCATGAAAACACTACACTCTCCTTTGAAAATATCGACTTGATACTGTGCATTTACGTTATGGATCATTTTAAGTGTGTGGTTGAGATATGCCTATTATTCCTCAATAAATGTATGGTGAAAGAGACTAGAAAATGTTTTGTTTTTTTAAGTGATACATTATTGTACAATAAAGATTTAGCCTTAGTGCTCTGGGAAGAACCTGGCAGTTATGGAAACAACAGTTTGCATTTAAAGGTGAGCCTGCCTTGTTTGCCCTTTCTCCAGCCTCAACCCCCAAAATAAGGCAATGAAAGGACTCATAATCAATTGCATGCATGAGTTGCACTTTGAAAAATAATGAAGGGAGAGCCATTGTATGAAGAAGGGTCATGGCTCAGTGGCAGAGCACATGACTTGCATGCAGAAAGTTGCCACTAGGCAGATCTGATATGGAGTTAGAGTGGCTTTGTGTCCTGCCTTATGAAAGACAGTGCACTTTGGTAAGCAGTTGTTGATTTGATGGGCCAGGGGTCAGCACACTTTTTCAGCAGAGGGCGGGTCCACTGTCCCTCAGACCTTGTGGAGGGCTGGACTATATTTTTTGGGGGAAATGAACTAATTCCTATGCCCCACAAATAACCCAGAGATGCATTTTAAACAAAAGCACACATTCTACTCATGTAAAAACAGCAGGCAGGCTCCATAAATAACCCAGGAGATGCATTTTAAATAAAAGGACACATTCTACTCATGTAAAAACACGCTGATTCCCAGACTGCCCAGGGGCCGGATTTAGAAGGCAATTGGGCTGGATCCGGGCCCTGGGCCTTAGTTTGCCTACCCATAGGCTATCCTGTCCAAATCTGGTTGAAAAATGAAGAGCCTCAAAAGGGGACAGTAAAGCCTTGAAATAGCCTAGCAACCATTAGCAGACTGAACACACATTAGTCAATGATGGCCACCAACTTGGATGGCTCTCAAAGAAGATTGGACAATTTCATGGAGAATAAGGCTATCAGTGGCTACTAGCAATGATGGCAATACACTGCCTCCACAGATGAAGGCAGCAATGCTTCTGAATGCACAAGCAGGGAGAGTGAAGTTGCACTCAGACCTTGTTTTCAGGCTTCCCATAGGCAACTGGTGTTGTAGAAGAGCAGAGCAAGCATTGGCGAGATACGTGTGTGTTTGTGTATATATGCACACACAACAAATAGAGCATATCATAGAAACATAAGTACGAACAATGGACTTACTTATATGTGATTGTTCCAAGGAAATGTTTGGCTGGTAGTAATTAGGTACACAGTAAACCACATGGCCCATGTAGGACTCATGTAAAATGTATTTAATCCCATCCACACATCTCTAGGGCTCCTGCCCAAGTTGATCCCTTCCTCATCTTCATGGCAAATTGGCATGGTGGTGAGATTAAAGATCTTTGCAAACCAAAGGGTTATTGTACTTTGCTATCCACCTACAACAGTTATGGGAGCTGTTGTCCTTCAGATATTGTTGGTCTACAACTCACGTTATTCCTGGACTGAATGTGGATCACCCCAATCCTAATTTGACCCTCTAGTAACAATACCATGCTGGAAATATCCTGTGTAGCCAGTATATTCTCATAGCTAACATATAACAAGAAATAATTGAATAGAACTTGGGGAGAAGATAAGCTAAGAAGACACCATTCCATGATTTTAGCAACACAGATTCAAACAGCCAATATCTAGATTGCCCAGTCCTGTCATATTTATGCTGATGCTATATTGTCCAGGAATTACAGTAGGGATACCTTTACCTATTATTTTTCAAGCATCATTTTCTGGTTCCTTATTTTTCAATCCACTCAAAAGAGCAGATCTACTAATGGTGTTCTTTTAAATAGCAAAAAGAGATAATGGTTTATTATTTAAGTAGACAAAAACACAGGCAGTTATAGTTTGGAAACATTTCTTGCTCTTGTTTTGTTAGGAGACAGCAGCAATTTTAGTTGACATGGATTGTTGTGGCCCATGGAGCTGGAAAGATGTATTCCGCAAAATGTGCATATACAGTTAATAGCAGGATACAGCTGGATTATAAAATGCCATTGCAGTTCGTTATTAATAGAAGAAATAAAATAATAGCTTTATTTATTTGCAATATGTTTCTCCCACTTCTGTGCACAAAAAAAGATGTCCAAAGTAGCCACAATCATGAAAACAACTGTTCAAGAACAAACAGCTACAAAAATAATGTACAGCAGAGCAATAAAGAAATAACTCCACACAGGGCGGCTGCTTGTGTATCACCAAAAGAAAAGAAAATACATCAGCATAAAGGAGGACAAAAGAAAACATAGGTTTACATAAAATGTGCATATGGTAATTTCTATGTATAGATGCACATTTAAAAATGTTATCCCATTGTAGTGAAGATTGTCCTCAGATGGCCAGCATGCCTGCTACGGAGGGGGAAGAAATTCAGTGCCACTTGCATTTAAAGGCAAACTCACCTCATTTGCACCTTATTTAGTTCTTCAGCTAAATGATGTGCACAAAAATGCATACCCTAGAATAAACTGTGCATAAAAAGGAATAAAAAGGTAAAGGACCCCTGACAGTTAAGTCCAGTCGAGAACAACTCTGGCGCTCATCTTGCTTTACTGGCTGAGGGAGCCGATGTTTGTCCACAGACAGTTTTTCCAGGTCATGCGGCCAGCATGACTAAGCCGCTTCTGGTGCAACGGGATACCGAGACCAGAGCAGCGCATGGAAACACCGTTTACCTTCCCACCGGAGTGGTACCTAGTTATCTACTTGCACTTTGACATGCTTTCGAACTGCTAGGTTGGCAGGAGCTGGGACCGAGCAATGGGAGCTCACCCTAAGGCTCAGTGGTTTACATCACAGCGCCACCCGCGTCCCTAAAAAGGCATATGTCAGTGAAAATTGCACACAAGCATGTGCATATTATGAGAGACTTGCACTCAAATCCTGATGTTTCTTTTTTTTAAAAAGAATGCAAACTGATGTGGAAAAGTGGAGAATTAAAGACTGGAAATATAAGAAACTGAAATGGATAGATTTGCACATCCCTCATGCCTACTCAGTCTGCTATTGATTGTTAGGCCACTTCAAGGTCCTACTCTCCCTTTTTAAGGCTCTTCATCTTTTAACCAGGATAGCCCATCAAATCAAAGACTGATTATCAAAGAGAACTGTATTCTGTAAGGTAGGACACAATGCCACTCCAGCTCCATGTCAGATTGGCTATGGGGCAATTCTTGAAGCATCGGCTCTCTCTTATTTTTCAAACCGCAACTCAGGCCTGCAATGGAGTTATTTCATTGCCTTATCTTTGGGGGTGAGGCTTGAGGAATAAAAACAGAATTGAGCTTTAAAAGGCTGAAAAACATGCTCCTGGGAGGTAGGGTTTCTGCTGTTACAACTTAGAAGCTGATCGGCACTGTGCACAGTCATCTTCAGCTGGAAACGTATCCAAATAGTTTCCTTGGCCCTATCCAAGGAGAGAGGACTAGGTATGTTTGACAGCAGAGGAGAGACAATTGCCTGTGTGGGGATGCAGCTCCATCACTATGCTGACTCCTTTTTATGCCTGTCTCTCTACATATCCTTAAGCTTCAGAACTGGGATTACTCGGGACTGAACAAGTTGTGATCAGGTCTCCTGGGGAAGAAGGAAGATTGAATGATTGACAGTTGAATCGGCAGCACATTCTTCCCCCATGTATTGCAAAGGCAGGGCTGGCCAGCCTTGCTCTGTGGAAGGAGAAACCACTGTGACCCCCTGTTTTTGTAAAAAATATATAATATCTGTTATGCACTCTAAAAACGGCTCTCTTCTGTTGTGGCTTAGGCACTCTCCTGCAAACTGAGATGTATGATAACATTTTATAGCTAAGCTCCTTTAGGATAGAGCCTGTCACAACAGCAGCTCCTGAGTTAAGAGGATGCCTTAAAGGCACAACTGCTGCCCGAGCCATGTCACCACTTATATACTCTTTGCCGTTGCAAGTATATGGATAGCTGGAACTTGGTACATGTTGCCCGTTGGGATATTTTTAGACGATTTTCATGCAAAAGTGGCGACGTGTTTCTACTTCGGAAGCCGAGCAATGCGCTGGGAGGAGAAAGAAAGCATGCTCAATTTACAAGCAAACTATGCTAATGCCTGCTCCGTGGAAAGGGAAAATACAGTACAGCAAAAAAAAAGAGTATCCATTTTTAAAAATCTGTTCTGAATGGGAAGATCAGGAAGTCCTGAGGTGATCTGCTGAATAAATGCCAACCACATAGGTGAAAGCTGCCCAGTGGCCACTTTCAATTACGCTTCCACTTTCTGCATTCACAACACGCAATTAAAGGATCCCACAACAATTCTTCGCACAAATCAATGCCTCAACTCTCAAAGCCTCCCCCCAAAATGACTATTCAGAGTTATGAACCCAAGTGCATATTGGGGAAAATACACTGCCTTGGCAGAAGTTATTTGTTTTGTTTTGTTTTTTAAATCTTTATTTTGTTACATATAACAATACAAATGTTTGTGAGATACAGAAGCAAACAATAGCTTGCCTGTTTGACATCATGTGTTCAACAACTTAAGAAAAAAATGATGTAGAGTGGGGAAATGGTTATTGCAGAGAGATGAAAATAATGCTGCAGATAATAAGATCATGATTTCCTGCAAGCACAATGAAGCAGCCAATAAGTCCTAGAATACCATCAAATCCAGAAAAAAAATACTTTGCAGGAACTTGTCAGCCACAGGCTTGTCTTTTGACATAAGTCATGAGCAACTACCATGTAGCTGCAAAGTCCATCAGTTTGGCTTTACCCCTGGAAACGTGTAAAGAGTAAGTGAGTTTTTTTCAGATATTGAGATACAGTGGTGCCTCGGGTTACGAACCGTCCTACTTACGAATGCTTCAGGTTATAAACACCGCAAACCCAGAAGTGCTCCGGGTTGTGAACTTTGCCCCGGGATATGAACGTAATCCATTTCTGGGGCCACGGGAAACCTATGTAGGGAATGTGTGCCTCTGGTTAAGAATGCTTCAGGTTAAGAAAGGACTTCTGGAATGAATTAAGTTCATAACCTGAGATGCCACTGTATATAAGACTTTCTTTAAAAAAGTATCAAGGGGAAATGCCAAGGTAGTCATCCAGTTTGGGCAATGGTTAGTGGAGGGAACAGAAAGAGAAGCCAGACTCAGCACTGGGATCTGTTTGTGATATAGATCAAAGGAATAAGATGAGGGTGGCCCTGCAAATCAGTGGCTCTTCATGAGCCCAGATGGCCTATTATTTTGTGTGCATAGTTCCTTTGAAGCATAAGGAGACAGGCAGGGGAAAAGATAACTTTAAACTGTGATGCATAGTAGTCTGTTTTATTATGATGTCTTCCGTCAATGCCTTAATGGCTATACTTTGCTATTTTTAAGTCAGGACTTGGCAGAAGAAGCTTCTCCTGCAGAGGCAGTTGATTTCTAGTTGAACATTATGGTGCACTGCTGATAGTTCAGTGAATGAACCTGGAGTGTGGGGGAAGTTATCATTCCCCTATTCCCTCAGGACACTCCCTATTGTACCTTCAGGCTACATAATGCATGCTACTCCCACATCAGGCTGGGTTAACGATGTGGATCAGCCAGGCCAAAAATATCCCAGGTGTCTGAGTTGTTGGTGACTGATGCACCCCTGCAAGGCATCTAGTTACTGACACCCCAGGGCCACTGGGAAAGCGCCTACTACTAGGATCTAACCAAATGTAAATTCAGTGATCTATACTCTATACAGGTTGACAGCAATGACTAGTGGGTAGAGTCAATACAGTCTCATCCTTTAAGCTGCTGCATCAGAAATACAGCTTTTCTGATAGCTTCAGAAACAGCTGAGAGTATTTGAAGAATATAAAGGATGAGATAAATTCTTGGAGAATATGCCATTTATTAGCCATGACAGCTAAAAGGAACTTTTGTGCACAGAGGCAATAGATATCAAAAACAGCAGCTGAACCATAGGAAAGCAGACACTATTATGCATGGCTTCTGATCAGAGCATCTAGGCATCTGTCTGACTGGCTACAAGCATGACTGCTGGGCAGTGCTACATCTCTCTTAGATCACAATGTCGCTGCTCATTTCTACCAGGTGGAATCTGGTTCGAAATGATTTTAACTTTCCCCAAAGAACCTGGGGAGTGGTAGCTGATGAAGCTGTAGTATGCAAAGGAGTGCTAAATTCCCATTAGAGATCCCACAGGGCTAAATAAGAAGTTATGTTTACTGTGTGAATGCAAGTAAGGCACATAATTTTTAAATAGCAGCCGTAGAACAGCAAGAGACGGAGAGGCAGAATTTAGCCCTTTCTTTCACTGATTGGGTCCTGATGAAAATCCCCCCACCAGCTCAATGCACAATTTTCCCCCAAACTGCCATTTACATTGTAAAAAGCATGCATGTTTAATTGAAGTTATGCATTTAATGTCACATCTAATTTAAGCCATTTTAAAATTATAAATCCAGAGACTTCCTTGTTTGGGAACCATGGTCTAGATTACCTGTTTATTGCGCAGTCATCATGGCTGGCTTGAACAAAGCAGAGGTTATACAAGGCCTGTTCCTTACTTATCATTCATTTTGATTTGTTTGAGGGGAAGTTTATATATATATATATATATATATATATATATATATATATATATATATAATTAGGTTTTAACAATAGAAAAATTCAGAAAAATACAAAGACAAAGAAAATACAAAGTTACAAAATACAAAAATACGAACATTAAACATGAAAAAAAGAAAAAACACATATAAGAAAAAAGCAAAAATTCCCTCTTTCTTAATTTCTCATCTTTAGTTAACTTGTTTTCCTGACTTCCTCACGTCTCCCGTTCTTGTATCCCTTTTAAAAATTAATTCAGCAAATTCATGTCCTATTAGTTTATCTGTTATTAATCCAATCTTACATTTTACCTTGTTGCTAGAACCCCTGTGATTCATTTCAATGTCATCAGCATTCAAAAATTTTACAATATTTCTGTAAATATATTTTAAATTTCCTCCAATCTTCTTCCACCATCTCTTCTCCCTGGCCTCAGATTCTGCCAGTCATTTCTTGAGGGGAGGTTATAGGTCTTTCTGACAATCAATTGTTATCCCAGCCATTTTAGTGTAGTTCTCCATCACTTTCCTAACTACAGAAGTCCACTGTTTGGATAGAGAAAAAAAGGAATTTGTTGTAGCAAAGTCCTTTAATGCGCCTTAACTGCAGAAATATAAATATCCATTATATGATTTGATCTCTCCTGTGAAATAGTGACAGTGTGGAGGCAATCCATAACAATGAAACAAGTATGAAACTGGTTTAAATGTGTAGTGTCAACGTGCCCTTCCTTGTTTGTTCTTGCATTTCAGATACTGGAGCAGAAAACATTGCAAGAGCATAAGAAGTGTGTGCTGGGTCTTTCCCTAGATGAGACAAGGACCATCTAATCTAGCATCCAGTTCTCACTGTGGCCAACCAGACCCAGAAAGTGGGTCTTCCTACCTATTGTTCCCAACAGCTGGTATTCAGAGACATACTGCTTCCAACTATTGAAGAAGAACATTACCTTTGTGGCTAATAGCAGCCTTTAACCTCACTGAATTAGTTTAATCCTCTTTTAAAGGTTGAGAGCCATCACTATGTCTTGGGGAATCAAATTCCATGATTTAACAGTGCACTGGGTGAAGTAGTACTTTCTTTGTCTGTCCTGAATCTTTCAACATTCAGTTCCACTTAATGTTCTAGTACTATGAGAGGGGGTGGACTTTTCTTAAGCAACTTTATCACTTCATGCACAGTTTTATTCATGACATTGTCTGTCCAGTTTCCCTTCTTTGAGTATCCCACATCCTTTCTTGCTTACTTAAGTTTCAATGCCTTTGTGCTGCACATCTGCCTGTGATGTATGCTTCAGATGGTGACTTCTCTTCAGAGATGTGCGGCAGTTCATGTTAGCTTTACAGTATTGTTCTCAGGAGCTCATATAGCACCACTTTCCTGGCTGTTTGTTCTTTCTCTGTCTCTCTCTGTCTTCACTTCTCAAAATATATCTGCATTTGAGTTTCATTTTGATTCTCTAATGTCCTGCATTTTATCTGTGTCTATTTTTATTTGAATGCAAAGTGCCAAATACTTTTGTCTTTTCTTGTTTGTTTTCAGTAAAGGCTGAAATGTTGTGCACCAATAATTCTTTGAATTTCTTCTTTTAAAACTAGTGGACAATCATTGGAACAGACTCAGAAAATAAATGGGACACCACTGATATACTTACAAAGTTTTGTTCCATAATGTCAGAGGTGGAGGACCTCTGGCCCAGGGGAAAAGTGGGCCTCCAAGCTTCTATATCTGGCCCTCAGAACTCTTCCTACATCATACCATCTCCCCAGCCACACTGCCTATCCCAAAACCACATCCCATTATTGGCCCAATGGCAACAGAAACTTTATTCGCCTCAGCCGATGGCCATAGCAACATTACAATATATATGGAAGAAAATGGAAATTACAAAAACACAGTTTAGGGTCCTGAATCGATTGTCAGATAATGGACCTTATTCTGATTGGATTGGCCCAATTTTGAATCTGGCATGAGCGGTTTTGCCTGGCTAGAATGTGTCCTTGAATTCTGGTAATGCCTCTTGCTTGCCTGGATGGAGGACAGGGAGAGGTGTGTTGGTCTATTAACTATTAACTATAAATTTAACTATCAAATATAAACTTTCACCTGTGAGGCAGGTTAGCAGAAGTATGTCATTTGGGTGGGATGCATGGGGTGGAGCACACAAAGCCCTGAAGCTGAAAGGCAGAGTGAAGTGGAATGAAATGGGCTTTGTAACAGCCTTGATTCTGAGTGCGGCAAAACAAAGAGCCTTTCGGGTGAAGAGTCTGTGTGCTCCACCCCTCGTGCCCCCCATGACACACCTCCTCCTTCTGTAGAGGGGAAAGAGAGGGAAGCAGCCCCAGACTGGTGGCAGTGGCCTTAGCATGGTGGGAGACTTGCCCCCAAAAGAATATTATTTGGGGAGGCACAACAGGCCTGAGACCCATAGAGTTGGCGCCTATGAAATCTGCCCTTTTGTCCTCAACATTGCCCTCCCCCCCCTCTTCAAAAAAAAACAACACATTTTATTGGACGGGAACGAAGGAACCTGGTTCCTTCGAGTTGGCATCTATGAGCCAAAATGTGACAGATTCTTTATAGAAACCTAATACCCTTTAGGTGTAGATTTTCTTAAACCCAAAACAAAACTTTAAAAAAGAGACTAAACAGCCTGATCTGAAATATATTTATGCAGAAGTCCCAGTGTGTTTTCAGTAGATTTTACTTCCTAGTAAACAGCCCTAGGATTGCAGTGTTAAATGTGACTTCTAATAATATCTCCCATTCTCAAATGCCTTTGTTAGTTTCGCTGCTCAGTGAGGTGGAAATATCCCTGCAGATGTTCTTTACAAAGAATGAAAGCACTGAAGCAGCTCTGAGGTGCTTGAGCTTCGTCAATTGCATATGTTGCCTGATTAGTGAGTGTATCTAGCAGATACATATTCAAATAGTGTCATTTATCCTTCCCAGAGAGCTGTGCACTGGATGACACCAATGGGTTCTCATGCCATCATTGCTTTAACTAAGCAGAAAGTTAGCCTCCACAGTGCACAAATCTTTCAGTAATTTCCTGTAATTCAGCCTGGTGGCACTGGCATTTGGGAGAAAACGGCTGAATAACGAGATGAGACACAATGGTATGGGTGAACTGTAATGTACTAACTGTTTACAAAAGAGCTGCAGCTGAAACAGGGATGGGTCGTCACTCTCATTATAATTGGTATTGAGTAAGGTGGCGCTGTGGGTTAAACCACAGAGCCTAGGACTTGCCAATCAGAAGGTCGGCGGTTCAAATCCCCGTGACGGGATGAGCTACCCTTGCTCGGTCCCAGCTCCTGCCAACCTAGCAGTTCGAAAGCACAAAGTGCAAGTAGATAAATAGGTACCGCTCCGGTGGGAAGGTAAACGGCGTTTCCGTGCGCTGCTCTGGTTTGCCAGTCATGCTGGTCACATGACCCAGAAGCTGTAAGCTGGCTCTCTTGGCCAATAAAGCGATATGAGCACAACAACCCCAGAGTTGGTCACGACTGGACCTAATGGTCAGGGGTTCCTTTACTTTTTTAAGGTAAACCAAGCTTGGTCGCTGAGTCTGGAGAAGTTATGACTACATTTTCCTGGAAGCCACAACTTCGCAGGCAATGAAGCAGACTTCCTGAGTCATCCTCTTTGTAGGCCCCACATCTCTAGCTTGGCACCAAAGGGAATCCTTACTCTGCCCCCCCCCCCCACATCCCAAAGCCCTGAAGGGCAAGCCTCCTTAAAGGTGCCCCAGATTCTGTTTCTCCAGATGATGCCCGAATTGTCATCATATTAACCTGCAGCAGCTGCTCAGATCTAATTGCTATCAACAAATTAAAAAAAAGATGAAAAATCCTGCAAACATAGGGCAGTACTGCTCATGAACCAAATTTTTCTCCTCAGCACAGAGTGACCAGTGAGCCTATACTACTACCATGGGAGGTTCAGCAGACTTGGGAAAACTGGAGAGATGGGGCCATGGGATGGCATAGAATCAGGGCCAGCCCACCCATGGGCAAGGTAAGGTTATCACCTCAGGTGGCAGGATCCACAGGGTTCCAACCTCTAAGGAACACATTGCCTGCTGCTGCCACTGCTGCCACAGTCACTGCCACAATGGCAAGCAACAGCTGCAGTGAGCTCCTTGAAGATTGGCTCTGACACCTCCTTGGCATTCCCCAATGCTGCCTCTATAGCAGCGTCTTGATGAATTGGAGGTGCTGCTCATCTTCTCCCATCCTTGTTCCCATTTAGATCTTTAATCTCCATTCCACTTGTTCCTGATGTAGTTTTTCAATCACCCCTTCCCAGGTGGAGGACACCATTTTTTGCTTTGCCTCAGGTGCCAAAAATGTCTCGTGTCAGCCCTGCATGGAATTATATAGTCAGCAGGCTCGACATCCCCACTTTTGCTTGACCTATATATTGATTGTTGCGTGTACCAATTAATCTCTCTGGGTCCGAGAGCTTTCCTTATCATTCCATGATTGTGCCTTGTGAAAATCCAGTCTTATCTGCTGAATTGAAGGTCGATTAGGCAAAATCTCTCTTTGGATTTTCCACACATAAGTTCTGATTTAGCAGGTAAGATTGGATTTTCACACTGAACAATGAGAAAACCTCTCTGATCCAAGAGAGATTTATAGAGAGACAATATGATCAAAATATGGGTCAAGTGGAATAGCCCCTCCTCAAGCCCTTTCTTCACAGGTGCGTATTGGCATAACATACATCTGCATGTTTCCTCAACTTGGCTTGTTCATGGGTACACACACCCTGATGCATGCAACTTAACCCCCACCTTGCACTGTGGTTTGTGGATGGGAAAGAGGGTCGCCTGCATTCTTCTCGTGCTCTTTCTCTCATGCACACATTACTTTATAAACATCGAACTGTGAACCCAAACTTAGTCAAAATTAGGCTGTGTGCATGACTTCCCCCAAAGAATCCTGGGAATTGTTGTTTGTTAAGGGTGCTTGAAATTGTAGTTCTGTGGAGAATAGACTGTGGTTCCCAGGATTCTCTGGAGACAGCAGTGTGCTTTCAATGCATTATGTGTACACAGCCACAGCATATACCCATTCAAATTTATAGAACGTATGCTAATTATTGCCTAATTTAGCCCCACTGTTTTCAATGGCATAGTTATAACCACTTTTGTTTTCAATATTTTAAACAATGGGTTTTTTCCTGATATTTTGTGCATGTGGATTCTCTTTAAAATAGGAACCGTGAGTTAGAATATATTTGTTCTTTGTTATTCTTCTCTAGCCTCCCAAACTTACTAATGCACCTAAATGGATACTTCCCCTGTGACCCATATACAACCACCATTTTCAAGCATAACCATATAAAATGTTCACTGCAGAAGAAAGATGTATAAGTTTGTATAATGTTACTTAAGACTATACCTCCTACAAACAGCAAATGCATAGGTTAAGAGAATAGAGCGATTCAAATGGATTTCAAGAGCTCTCTGTGTCAACCGTCAATATAAATCCAAAAATGCTACTGTTGACAGTAATAGCAAGGTATTTTTTATAGAAATAATGCACCAGGGCTTTGGGCATGCCACTTTCAGCAAATATAACTATACATTCTTAAATAACTTCAAATTCACATTACTGTTTAGGATTGCCATGGGATACACGCACCAAATAAAAACATACTTTAAAGCATGTGAAGGATGAAGTTCACATTTTATTCATAGCAAGCAGTCGGCTCCCATCATGAGATTTTGTTAAAAGCTTTGCCAAATCTGTATCGGGTTGTTTATTTGTAAGAGCCAGAACAAAGGATAAGAGAGAATATTTGATAAAGACTGAATGTCAACTACAAATGTTTCAGGAAAAGCTCCCGAGCCTACTAGAAAAGGAACGTTTTGATGGCTGCCTAACTCACATACGATATGTGAACCACCCTGAGACTTCCAGGTATAGGGTGCTATATAAATTCAATAAATAATAATAAAATAATTTATAAACAGCAGAGAGAGAAAGAGAAAGATCATGAGATCAGTTGGTGATAGTGGTTCTCTCTTTTCACCAAGGCTTTTCTGCTTCATTGTGATGTCATTCCATGATCCAAACCTAAACCCCTGGATTAATTCCATCCCAGGACTTCTGTTACTCTGGAAAGACAAGAGCCATTCCATTGACATTATAGCAGGAAGAAGGGACTTTTGAGAAGTCCCTCGCCCCTAATTTTCATGTCGACAGTGCAACTGCCTAAAGTAATTGGGCCTTTCGATTCGTAGCCAGACATGCCAAGACTTCCACTTGACTTGGAACCCAGATTGTGCAGGGTTCTTGGTCATGAGGAAGTCTTCACAAGGACAGTTGCACATGCAAAGGCTCTGATGCTACAGATGGTCATGATTTCCTTCTGAAGGCTAGACGTTGGGACTAATTGGCACATCCCCAGTCCTGTGCTGAGTGTTAATGTGGACTTGAACTAAAAGAGATTCTAGAAAGAAGAATAAGAGACTGCTCATGGTTGTATGGAGGAAAGGAACCCAAGCATTGAACATTTACATCTGCATTCAGATTCTTTTTCCTAACAGTCCCAGGTCCTCTGACTACAGTACATTGTCTACTCTGTCATTTTCTGTGTGCAGAATTATTACACAAACACACACACACACACGAAACATTCCTATTAAAATTACATACTGAATACACTACAATTACTTGCACTGCAGGGCAGTAGAGAGGAGAGATACATTTCCATAAGTGCTTTGGAAACAAAGAAAAGTGGCAATGCATTCTGAACTGGTATATAAATTTATTGGTTTTTAAGATACTATATATTAGGATAGTTTCGAGAGCCTCCCCAACTCTTTTTCAAGCACCTGCCGTTTCAACATTTCAATATTTTCTTTGGAACTGATAATTAGCATGCCAGTGCATAGCAGCAGTGACAGGTAAAATTATCCTTTAAGAGCATTAAAATATTCTCTGGATAAACTATTATATTAAAATATGTCTGAGCAGTATTTTTTTTCCTTCTGGGTCATAAAATTATTACTTTTAGCCAGCAAAAATTACTATGAATTAAGTCATCATTTGTATTTTTTTATAATTTAGGTACAATATAGTCTTTGGGAAAGGAAAGTGCTTTAAAATAAAATCCCTTTGCCCTTTGAATGCCCTGCAAGCTTCAAAATATCGGCTGACAGACATCCAAATGGAGAAAAAGGATGTTTAGGTTTTTAAGGCATTGCAAAGCCAAGACATCTTCTTAGAATTATGTTTAAGCATGGCTTGGATTTAATAGCATGCATAAACAGGCTGCTTTCAGACAGTGACTCTGTTTGCCTCCCCCAATTTAGATTGTTATGTACTCAAAAGATATAGCACAGGAAAACTACTATCCATGAAGGTACTGCGACACATAAAGCATATCAGAGAGAAGGAAATTCTGAGGCCATGGTGAAGTGAGTATTCTCATTCATGATGCTTGATTCTCACAGGACATATGGCACCTGTGCACAACCTCACTCACCTGTCGACATGATAGACAAGGGGATCATGGCAGGACTAAGACAACATAAGAATTATTGAACTGAATCTACATTGTACATTGCTTTCTTCGATGCTGCCTTCCACCCTTCCTGGCTCAAGTGGGCATACAGGAAACAGGCATATAGATAAAGTCCATTACCCCAGTCTGACAGCCACAATTGTTCTCTGAACCATTCTGGGCATATTTCCAGGGGCGCCGACTTATAAAAAATATTGGGGGGGCCCATACCGGGGTCCTGCCGCTGGTTCGCTCGGGTAGCCGGGAGAACGCAGTTCGAGGTGGCGGTGTTGGGGAGAGACCCTCGCTCAGGGCGCCACTAGACTTGGTGGCCGGCGGCCTATCTGGGGGTTTTTGGAGTGTATTTCGGCGGAGCGATTGGGGAGGAGGGGGCTTGTTGCCGGATTCTTCAGCTGAGCCGGAGATCGCTGCTGGGGGTCCCTGGGCCGAGTTGTGAGCACGGCCTGCTGAAGGGAGATCCAGCCGATTGCGCGACGGGGACGGCCGGGGCTCTCCGGCTAGGGCGCGCGGCTGGCTGGCTGGCGAGGGAGCAGGTGGGGAGGAGGCGGGGGTCCTCACTCTCTTAGGAAACGCACCCGCGCGCCCGATTGCCACGAAGTCCGAAGGGTGCGTGTGTGGAATTAAAAAGCAAAAACGAGATACGGGCAGGGCAGGCAAAGAGTTTTCTGCAAGAGGATGGAGGACAGGTTGAAGAGAAAATCACTCAGGATGAGACAGTCAAATCAGCCATGATAAAATGGGCTCAGGATATTGGGTATAACATCATGTTTGAGGACTGGGAAAGGTTATGGACCACCGGAATGAAATTCACGGCATGTAATGCCTTGAAGGAAAATATTATGAAAATGATTTATAGGTGGTACATGACCCCAGTCAAGCTTGCAAAAATATATCACCTGTCTGATAATAAATGTTGGAAATGTAAGGAGGCTGAAGGGACATTCTTTCACCTCTGGTGGACTTGTCCAAAAGTGAAGGCCTTCTGGGAAATGATCTATAATGAGTTAAAAAAGGTATTTAAGTATACCTTTCCCAAGAAACCAGAGGCCTTCCTCTTGGGCATTGTTGGCCAGAAAGTGTTAAAGAAGGATAGAACTTTCTTTATGTATGCAACTACAGCAGCAAGAATACTTATCGCAAAATATTGGAAGACACAAGATTTGCCCACACTGGAAGAGTGGCAGACGCAATTGATGGACTACATGGAACTGGCTGAAATGACTGGCAGAATCCGAGATTTGGGAGAAGAAACAACGGAAGAGGACTGGAAAAAATTTAAGGACTATTTACAAAAACAATATAAGTTGTATGAATGTTAAAAATTTACACGATTCGGAAACTATAGCTTCAGCAATTAGATTTGGGAAACAGGAAATTATATTTTAAGTAAGAAAAGGTCAAAATCTAAGGTAATACTATGTTTAATTTAAGATATAAGTAACTGATGAAAAGTATGTTAAATTTAGAGGTATAGTATTTGAAAAGTACAAAATAAGGTACGAAACAAGGTAATAATTTGCTGATATCTTTATTATAAAGAATGCAGGGTAAGGGAGATGCGAGGAAGTCCAGTTAGTTATATAAAAAATGTGTTGAATGGTTGGTTTTCTTTTCTTCTTTTTCTTCTTTTCTTTTTCTTGTTCTTTTACTTTTTTCTTCAGTGTATGTTTCTAACTTTGTATTTGAAAACTTAATAAAATATTTATAAAAAAAGAAGAGAAAATCCTTTCGCTTTTCTGGGGCGCAGGGAAGTCTCAGAGCCGGAGGTTGGGGAAGGGACCCCCTTTGCTCTGCCCTCTTCTCCCGTCTTAGATTTGCATGGGGGTCCCCACCCGAGCTTGCCTGGCCACCGGGCCACACAAGGGCCGCGCTCTACGCGGCGCACCTTGCTAGCCGCGCAGCTGTCCTCCGCGGCTGCAGAGCGGCCCTGCGCCGGTGCCCAGCCCCTCTGGGCGCCCGCTGCGCTGCCAATGACAAGCGGGCGACGTCGCGGGCGGGGAAGGCGTCGCTTTCTTTCCCGATCCTGCATCCTCCCAGTCTTCCAGCCCTTTTTTGGGTTGGAAGCTCGTCTCGTTCGCCCTTCTCCTTTCTTCACCCTGCGCGCAATTTTCCTCCCTCGTCTCCCTCCCCATTTCTCCTTCCTTCCTGACTGACTGACTGACGGGCTTGGGCTCGGGCTCAGGCTCGGGCTTTGGCTCGGGCTCGGGCTCGGGCTCGGGCTCGGGCAGCCACAGCGTCGGCGGTGTTGGCGATCGGCGGCGCGGGGGGATGGCCCTCCCGGGGGAGCCGGCGCTGCTCAATGGGGTTGCCAAGGAGACAGGCTGGCCGCCCCCCTCCCCCGGCCCGGCGCCCCCCGCCGCGCCGGTGCCCGTTATCGAGCTGGTGCGCGCCGGGCGCCCTATAAAAGCCTCGGATGCGCCCACCGCCGCCCGAGATTATTGGGGGGGCTGAGCCCCCCCAAACAAATTTTTGAGGGGGCTCGGGCCCCCTCAGGCCCCATGGAGTCGGCGCCTATGCATATTTCTCAAAACCAAAAGCAGAACTAGATGAAAAGTTAGCAGACGATGCCACATTTCATAGTTTCATGTTACTACTCACTTTGCAAGACAAGTCAGCTAGGACCCTCTTCAAACATTGTATCATTATTCACGCCCAGCTGCACCACCACCACTGCATGCATGCTTCCGCAGACATCTTTGCCCGCACCGCTTGGGAGAAGCCCCTCCCAGTGCATTCCTCATCTGGACACACAGGAGACATACACATGTTCGGGGAGTCCGAGCCTGCGTCCAAGTCCAGACTCCACTGCCCTCCTGTCAGCCCAGTGGACAATGCTATCCAGACATGCAGGGCAGATGGACCTAGGAATGAGCAAAACAATATTAATAACTGCACCTCAGTGCCGCTTCCGCACATAACCCCTGTATTCATCAGACTTCCAGCAGCCCAGATCCTTAATCCTGTCAACAGACAAGCCCTAGTGCGCAGCAATAGTGGCCACACCAATATGGAAGGAATGAGGTGCATAATCACTGGCCAGCAGGCCACATGCTGCAATTGTCTTATGCATCACTGTAGCAAATCGATGCCTCTTTAACAAGGTCATGTCCTCATGAACCAGGAAGGGACCATCCCAAGGTGGGCGAAGTGACAATATCTCTTGGCATCTTTCACTTGACAAGGGACGGGCTTACCAGTGGCATGCAGCTTCTCTTGTCCAAAAAAAAACAAAAACAAAAAAAAATTAGGTAAGGAATTGTGGAACTCTGGCCCTGAACATATTGTTGACTACAATTCCCATCATCCTTAACAATTTTCTATGCTTACTGGCACTGATGCTGAAGTCCGGCAACATATGGAGGCACACAGGTTCTGTATCCCTGTCTTTGACAGATCTGAGATCTTATAAATGGACTTGTTGGAGATTCAGCCTAGGACTATTATACATGCTAAGAATATGAGCGCTTTCTGTATCTGTCTGTCGGCCTGACTCTCTCCCTCTCCCTTTCTGAATGATGATAAAGATAAGATTGTTTTTCATATTTGATTACATACATGCTCACCAATGAAGCCCTTACCATTGAAGAACCGCGTGGAATCCTTTCACACCTGGAATTATAGCAACATGCTCCTGCTCACAGAACATGACTTCCAAACAGGCTGACATCTTCGCCTCTCTCATTTTGCAAAATCAATTATTGTTTTGTGTGATTACTACTTGAAGCCACTCCAGCCATTCACTTCTTCTACATAGACAATATCCAACACTGACACATTTTTCAATTTCAGTTTGCAGCATTTCAAGGCATCCTGGTGATTTGAAAGACATAGCACAAGATTAGATTTTTGGCTGTAATATGCCTTTGCCTAGGTGTCAGGGTCACGAAATAGCATGATATGCCTTTCAGAAGCATTGCTATACATCACAAAATGCTGCTGACTTTTTTTATGCTGGCTTGCAATACATACAGTTTTTGTTCTACGTTGCACTTTTATACCATAATAGCCCTGAAAATGCTGCTAACATTTAATTAGGTAAGTAAATGATTACTATTGGAAATGGCAATGCAGATAGAGAACATCTGGGGCTTAGATGATTCAAATGTTTTTAAAGCAAACTTGTAACTCACACAGATTTCTTTACAATATATATATATATATATATATATGAATTTATAGCAACCATTGCTTAATTTATACATAAAATATATAAACTGAACTGGTGAACAGCCTAGGCTAATTAATTGGTTTTCTCATCATGAACTGCAAATTGAGAGCTTGGTTTCTTATGACAACCATATTTTTAATTCCAAACTTAAACAGAGGAACATTAAACAGAGGAAAGGGCAGAAGCAAATGAGATGGCACAGAATTAACAAAACTGCTAAAAGGGGCGTCAGTAATGGAACTGTTCATGTTTCAGCCTCATATACACACCTGAAGCTGCCTTAGAATGAATGAGACCACTCTGAACTGAAGAGACTGACTCACGGGCCTTTCCTATAACCTCTCACCATACCATTTAGCTGCAGATGTCAGGGATTGACCTCTGGACTTCCTGCACGTGGAGCAGATGCTCTGCCACTGAGCTGTGAACCTTTTCCCATCCTCTGAAGCTGCAGCCCCCATTCCAGACGTATGGCAGCCCTAGGCACAGGTCTCCTATAGTTGGTTGTGACCTTCCTTCACATGCCGCACAGCCCACCTGGATACCTGATTGCCACAAAGGCCATGTTCACACCATACATTGAAAGCACTATGATACCACTTTAAACACTCATGGCTTCCCCCAAAGAATTCTGGGAACTTTAACATGTTGAGAGTGCTGAGAGTTGTTAGTATACCTCTTTCCCCCTCCCAGAGCTACAATTCCCAGAGTTCTCAGTAAAGAAGGATTGACTGTTAAACCACATCTATGTAGCTTTCTAGTAAGGATTTCATTTTTTCAGATTTTCAGCTGGTCATAGGCACCCTTAATAAAATGCAGCTCCCAGAATTATTTTGGGGAACCTATGGTGTTTTGACCAAACTGCGGGAGGCAGTGGAAGACAGAAGTGCTTGGCGTGCTTTGGTCCATGGGGTCACAAAGAGTCAGACACAACTAAACGACTAAACAACAACATGGTGTTTTAGGGTTGCAGATGGCACTGTGGTCTAAACCACTGAACCTCTTGGGCTTGCCGATCAGAAAGTCGGCAGTTCGAATCCCTGTGACGGGGTGAGCTCCCATTGCTCGGTCCCAGCTCCTGCCAACCTAGCAGTTTGAAAGCAAGCCAGTGCAAGTAGATAAATAGGTACCGCTCCAGTGGGAAGGTAAACAGTGTTTCTGCATGCTGTTCTGGACTTGGTGTTCCGTTGTGCCAGAAGGGACGTAGTCATGCTGGCCACATGACCCAGAAAAACTGTCTGTGGACAAACACCGGCTCCCTCGGCCAGTAAAGCGAGATGAGTGCCGCAACCTCAGAGTCGTCTGCAACTGGACTTAACTGTCAGGGGTCCTTTACCTTTACCTTCTATGGTGTTTTTAGGTGGTAACATGGTGCTTTTAATGTAAGGGGTGAATGTGGCCAAAGTAAGAGAACAGAAAAACATATGAGAAAACTACAGCGGGAGAAACACAACAAGACATGGCTGCCTTTCTTCCCCCTTTTGTGCAAGATGGGTAAATGCTAAATGTTGATTCAGGAAAGGCAGCTACATGGAGTGCAGGAACCTGACTCCTTTGTTATGTGCAGAACTCTCAATAGAACTAGTCACTGTACATTCCATCTTTGATGTGTGATAATTTTCAAAGGAGAGTTTGCATGGATTTATAGAGATAAGAAAATCAGAACTCTCCTCATTTAGTTTGCTACAAATCACATCAGCACCTACAGCTTTCTGTGATTATTTATCCACAAGCGACAGCGTGCATTGTCTATTACACAGCCTGCTCATGAGGTATATTGCATTTATGAATTATATCCCCAATTAACCAAAGCCATGGAAAGTGCATCAGTAACATATGCATGGTTAAAGCTTCTAATCTTCAGCCACATGGCTGCACAGTATATTTCAGGTCATGCTGAAACCTTGAAAGTGCTGCAACTAAGGGATGCTCATTGAAATTGGCCAATTCGGAGCTTTGTAACACACCCAACAATTGGGAACATGGTAACAACTTACGATTTCTGTACCTGCCGATTCCTCTACTTGTGATTCCTGTACCTGTTGTCTTTCAGCCTATGACCAGACAGCTGTTGTACATCTGCTTCTGAGCAGAAGCTCTGAGTAGCAGAGGCAGAAGAAAATGGAGTGGTCTGATCAGTAATGGTATTCATCCTTTCTGTTGCATAGACAGTGTTTAGTTAATCAGCCTGGGTAAGATTTCCTTAGGCCAATCATAAACAGTGGCTTTGACAGCTTGCTGATGCAAGAAATCAACTACTTACAACATCCTTGATAGAAAGTCGTCTAGACTCTGCTTAACAATATCTAATGAAAGGGAGACCACCCACTTCTGGGGCATTCTTCCTAATGCTTATTCAAAATCATATTTCTTGTAATTTGAACCCATTGTGTCAGGTTTTACCTTCCAGAGCAAGAGAAACCAAATTTGCTCATAATCTATGGGACATCCCTTTAAATACCTGAAGATTCCCCCTCTTAATCACCTCTTTCCGAGGCTAAAAATACCCAGCTCCTTCAACATTTTCTCACAGGATTTATCCATTTCCATCTTTGTTACCCTCTTCTGGTCATGTTCTTTGGTCCATATCCTTTTTAAAGTGGACACAGTACTCCAGCCAGGAAAGAAAGAAAGATGCCTGTATGCTGATTTCAGGGAACCATATGCAATACAGAGGAGGCCACATTCACAACGTAGGTTGAAAGCACAAATATGCTACTATTAATATGCCTGCTATTATAAATATTGCCAAAATCTCAATGTATAGTACTGAATATTGTCCTTCCGCCAGCAGGTGAAGACTATTTTTTATTCTGACAGACCTATGGGAACTGACTGGGTTGTTTTTTTTAAAAAAAGAAAGAAAATGCTTTTAATAAAGTTGTTTTGTTGTTTTCCTTTTTATTATCTGTAATTTAATAGTTTCATTTTATGTTGTTTTAATTTTGTTACAGTTTAATTATTTTTAATGACTATCTGTTATATATTTTTAGCTTTTTGTATTTTAATCTCTCTGCTTTTAATTTGTGTAAACTACATTGAGTCCCAATCTAGGAGAATCACATTGAATACCATTGGCCCTATTTCTGTTAGTCTTCCTATGGAAGTAAAATCCCACAGAAATTCTTTCAGATTACTAATTTAATATGCACAAGCACTAATTGGTTTGTATTCCAAGAGTGTGGTGAAAAGCTGCAGTTTTGTCCCCCCCCCCTCCATTTTTTTAAATGTCAAACCTGAATCTTCAGTAGCATCCTTGCTATGTTAACACTTGGCAGAAATTCTGTAGTGTTCAAATAAGGTTTTAAGTCAAATATCTAGAAACAAATGAAAGCTAGAGTTGAGCAAACATCCTACTGTTTGCCTTGATAGTTCAGCCGCTTTCCCAATGATAAATGGTTATTCACAGACTAATGATAATTCTCTGAGCATGAGTTCCCAACTTTTCCGCAGCAGAGTGGAAATTATTTTCTATTAACTCTGAAACGGCATCTGTTTCTTTACGTCAGTTGCAAAGATCTCTAGAGGAGTAGGTTCAATGTCCTGCTGAAAAGATACGGTTCTGTCTCCTGCAGGGCGGCCCTCTGTACAAGTTATTACTCTCCCTGAGCACTTTGGGAGTAGGGTGACTTAAAAGTCTAGGGAAATTTTTTGCAGAGAGTAGCACTTCTGATGCAGAACTGAGGAAGAACAAAGGGATACAGTGAATACTAGGTGACTCTCGGGGGAATCCAGCAGCAGTGAGTAAGCTTAAGTGTAGCTAGTGAAGTACAGATGAGTGAGAAGCAGCAGAAGTTGAGATCTAGCTTCTAGATGCCCCTTTCCTGGATTGTGGAATGAGTTATTGACAGGGGAGCTATTCTTCCCCTCATTTTCTTAATGGCTCTAGATTTTTCGATGCAATGGAAACCATTTTAGAAGTTATCATTTTAGATTATTAAAAATCTTAGGCCCACCTTCATGTGCCCCTATTTACAAACATTAGGTAGGTGTGCACCTGAAGAGTCTTTTTGGAGGTAGTGTCCCAGCTTGGCGATGGCATCCAGAGCTCACTTTCATGTTTCCTTTTGAGGCAAAGCTAGACATGACACTAATTTTCCATTTGCAGTTGCACATGGTTGCTATAAATCCCAGGGGGAAAGCTCCCATTTACACCAGTGGGGACTTCCATCATAGAACTAGTTTAAGTATTTTGGAGAGAGGGATTTTTAATCAGGACACAGGTTACTGTCAGGGATTGGGCAGAGGAGGAAAGGTGGCGATCACCTCCCCATCCTGACCCTTCCAGGGAAGAGGAAGACATTACAGATTTACAATAGGGGTTTGAGGGAGGTCACAGATCAGAGGCAGATGAGGGGGAAAGTTGGGAAATTGTGGGAAAGTCGGAGCAGCTGGCTGACACATCATTAGAAAGCATTCCAGACCCACCATCTCCCAGAACCCAGCAGGTTTTACAAGTAGGAGAGCGAAGAACTCAAAGACAGAGGGCACTTAGCAGCACCTGTAGAGGAGGTAATGATGATGATGAATGAGGAAGTGGGAGAGACAGGGGTGGAGATTATCCAAGAGGCTGGGTTCTATAGCATCTCTCTGTAAAGATTGGAATAAAAAAAGATGGTAAGAAACTTTTCCTTGTCTTTATACTTTCCTGGGCAACCAGCCGGGAGCCGCTGACAGCATCCTGACAGTTACCCTTCCTCATCATATGCCTCAGTCCTTATGGAAACTGGCCCACACTTACTCAGCCAATAAAAGTCATCCAAGCAACTGATGTCATGGTACTTCACCTATAAACCTTCAAAGATTCTTAATCTGAGCAATACAATGCACAGGGGGATAGAACTAAGTAATGCTCTGTTACCTTCCATCTGTCCTGTACCTGTCTTCCTCTTGTAGCTATTACCACCTTCCCTTGTTCCCTATATTTTGCTTAGCTCACTTGGACTCACTTCTTGCCTTCTCAATTTCACTTTGGACTATGCTGTTAGTCAAACCCTATGACGGCTGAACTTTCCATTTTGACAGCCCTGGGTCTGTTCCACTGGAGGAACCTGCCAGACCTGCCAGACCTTCCAAGGGGAGAAATGTAGCTAAATCATCTTCTAAATACATCTTCAGGCCAATGTGACATTGAACTGGCTTGTGGACACATAAACATGCAGAGAAAGGATTGTCCAGACAAACATAACGTTATAAAAGGAGTGAGTTAAAATATGAAGGGAAAGTTGCCTTCTGACCTTTATCTTCATAAGTGATAACTTTCATATAATGACCCAAAGGTTAGCTGAACTGAAAAGGTCATCTGTCAGTTCTCACTATGAAGACCCCTTTTCTAGATGTTCAGCTCCTGTTCGTTCTAAACACCTTTTCACCGTACTGTGGTGTGTGTGTGTAGTTTATTCCAAAGTAACATTTCCCATTCTGCACTTTAAAAGAATATGGTTGAATGACACCCCAATCTCTGAGTGAGGGAAGGACGTTTGCCTGCTCCCTCCCAAACATGAAGGATCACTGATTTCAGATGAAGGACAGTAGTCAGCTTTTACAAGAAATGATCAGAAGAAGGCTGCAGTGAAGTGGGTAAAAGAAAAGTAGGTGGTCTTCTGGCGATATGCTTTAAGTGTTGAAAACTCCTTGGGGATATGTCAGTGCTGTGTGTACAAAAATGACGTTCCAGAATTAGGCATTCAAAAAAAGAAGAAGAAATAGCTGGTGCCTGGGTTAGGAACTGATAGATCACTACAGATGGTTTAGGTTGTTTGGTTTAATGGGCCGAATGTTGCCAGATGGCCAAAGAGGTCCATGAAGTGAGACAAATGTTAGTTGTTACAGGGGTGTTCCACTATTCTCTCAGTAGCAGTAGGTAATGGAGTGATATTGAACCTAGGAAGAGAAACCAACTGGTTCAATTAGTGTTGCATATAGGAAAGCAATAAAAGCAACATGGCAAGAAGACAAGGAGTAAAGAGGCCACGTTTTGCACCAGATGGTTGGTTAGTGGCATATCTAACCTGAAGCCATGTTTCCACAATTTTTTTATATAAAAAACCCTCTAATACATGTTATAACTAATGCAGCGCTACAGACTGCATCAATTATTTTTCTCAATGGCCAAGGGTTATATTATATTAATATTAGTATTTGCACAGAAAACAGATGTAGACTACTGAATTCCAAATTCATTGTACGTTATCCAGGATGCTAAATAAATAGATAAATAAGAATAAAAATGAATTCATGACAATTGAAAGCACATCCTTCACTTTACATTGCTGAAAAAATACTTTATTTTATATGTTACCTGAATTATTTATTCAGTTTCTAGACAACCCAAGTATGCAACAACCCAACACAATATGTAAAAGCTTTAATTCAGATAGCTCCTAGATACTGCCCTGTTACAGTTAATTGTTGCTAATTGTTATAGTGTTCACAGTAATAGCTGCCCCCATTCCCACTTTTTAAAAAACCGCTTTCTTAAATTCCTGATCCTTCCATGTGGAATTCTTGCTCCTCAGTAGGAATTGAGTAAAAAGATTCTGGAGTAAAAATGCCTGTGAGAACATAGCTACAAACAGATGACTGTACTGTGGCCATAACTGAAGGGGCTGACTACATATTACACATAAATGCATGTCTTGGACATTAGAAGAAGAGAAATAACTTGGCGGAGATCAATCTGGAACCAAGGAGGAAAGGGATTCCAAAGGCTTTCCCCGGTGACCATTTCCCTGTTCCTAGCTTCTAAGGCTGCTTTTCTTTCTTTAATTTATTCAAGCATCACATAGGTTTCTCTCACATAGGTATGTGTGTAATGTGCAGTAGCCATGAAACAGTGATGGGAAATGACATTTTGTTTCAAAATGACAAGATAACTAACTTTCCTTCTACACTATTAGTCATTGTTGCTAAATTGAGGCTTGATATTAAGAAGCAATATCAGTGGTGTGGCCAGAGCTTCAGCCTCAGGACTGAAGAACAGGACCCTGCAGACTAGGGTGCCTCCAGATGTCCATTCAGAGAAGAGCTGGTGATGGGGGAAGTGGCAAACCGGCCCTCTCCTAACACTTCAGCTGATGCTTCTCACAACACCCTTTCTTCTCATTTATAAAAGCATGATATCGTTAGGAGTCAGCCGGTTGGGCTTTTACATGGTTACAGATGCTCATCTGTATTATTTTTCTTTACAAATATATGATCTGCAACAAAATGGTGCTTATTCCCAAGTAAGTGTGTTTAGTGTCAGGGTAGTAGAGATTAAAATGTGGAACTGTATGCATTCAGAGCATTTTTTCAAAAAAGCAATATAAAAGGTTGGCAAACTGTTTACTTGCTTGTTTGTTTGATCTATGTATGCCAGATGTTGGGACAAGGGCTTTCATGTCCTCCTTAAAAGCTTCTGGAACCATCTGACTGGACACTAATGGGGACAGAATGTTGGATAAGGTAGATCTATGGTCTCATCCAGGAAGGCTCTTCTTATATTCCTACACAACGCCCCTCAGAATGAAAACTGGGACAAATTGATAAGACAATGTAACCAACTGATGTTGAAGAAGCTGCCATGTCTACTATATTGAAAAGGCTCAGAATGTGTTAGTGGTTCCCTGAAAATATTACCCAGCCAACACTAGAAAACACTTTTTTCGGGAAAATATTCATCTGTCTGTCTTTACAGCATGTAATGTAATTCTCCTTCAGTCTAGAATATTGATAACACCTTAAATGTGAGGGGAAACTGACAGTATGAAAAGCTCTTCTGATCTATGCGGCAGATTTAGTTTGTTGTGCCACATGAAAGGGCCAAGCCTTAGAAGCAAATGAATTCCTTTCAAAGTACCAGGCCAAGTCTTGTTTTGTTTTCATACCCTTTTAAAAAAGATGCCCATGCTCCCATTCAGAAAACACTTCAAGGCATTTGCACTCTCTAGACAGAACAGATGGGTATTGATGGACGTGTTTTTTCTAGTGAATGTGAGGACTGTGAAAGGTTCAGTTTCATGTTGAATAGAATTAAATCAATGGAAAGGGGCCCGTTTGGTTGAAGGGCATTGGCGAAACAACTTCAAACTGTGCTATGCCACCGCCACCCACCTTCTTACTTGCAAGTTGTCTGGGTGGTGGCGGCACTGCCTGTCAGGTTTCTCCTCTGTGGTCTCAGCGTTGCCCTTGTAGAACTCAGCCATAAGGTATATAAAGGCAAAACTAGAATTTGTTGGCTCTGCCTGTCCTTGGCTATGGCACCGCCTACTGTTGATTTCCCTCCGTTCTGTCCTACCAATCCCAATGAGCACCAGCTACCACTGAATGTGCTTGGTGCTGTTCCAAAGCTTACTCCAAAGCAAAGAAGGTTACACTTCTGAGGAACTCCCTATCCAGCCTGGCTCAAAAACTGAGAGTGAATTTATTGCCTAATGAACCAAAGGTTGATGCATAAGACCAATCTTAGCACACACACTTCTGAGACTTTTTCCAGAACATCTGCCAGAGCATCAGAGTAATCAATGGACCTTCCTTGCCCTGAATGAATATATATCTCTGCAAGATTTCTCTGATGTCTTCTCCCTTCCTCCCCTTACACTTAGGGCTGAATGACTTCAGCATGCGATGAGACTTTGAATATCACTAAGTTCACTTTCTCACATCACTTAATGACTCACATATGATTGTTTCATCTGTCTCCACTGATAACCGTTGTGTTTGAACTAAGATGATGCAGCAGTAGTACCCTATGGCAGTAAAAAGAACATTATTTGACCTCTAGGGATTGACATGTGTATGTGAGCCTGTCGTCAATAGACCCTTTCTCCCCTTCCCTTCAAACATCAGTGTGTTGTTATATTTTCTGCTTGTTCCTTTCACTCTCAGGAATAGCAGGTCCTTTGCTCAAGCTACAGGACAGGCCTGTACATTCTGTGGTCTTTCAAGCAAGGAAGCACCAGCTCAGCTGCCATGGCAACTGGGCAGCCATCTCCTTAAACTGGTGTACCTTTAAAAAAAGAAAAGTGTGACAAATCATCCATAGAATACAAGAATGTTTCTGAAACATCCCACCCAGCTTGGCTCAACATTACTATAAGTAGATAGCAAATGGTCTACAAAATTATGTTCTGATAGCTCTGATTTTCATGGCACCCTAGGTCGAAATCCTCCCACTTAGTCTCTTTTCAGTCCCACAACAGTCCACATATACAGGCTGTTTCAGCTTGCATTGTCCCCTGTCAGCCCATTTCAGAGGCCAGGACAACATGTGCAGCTGCATAGCTGTTTTCAAGCTATCAAATTAATTTAGGGAGCCTTTCTCCACAGTGTTTCCCTGCAATCTTGCCTGTGTGGTACAGAAGAGAACCAAAGAAAGCATGTGGCGAGCTAGTATTCAGAGCAGGTGCCCAAGTTCCACTGTGGGGCATTCTGCACAATGACATATGTTTTCAGGAAGACTTCAATTTATAATGGTAGCAAATGGGTACACTAACAATACTTGCACAGGTCACCTAACTGAGGCAAAGCATAGATGTTAGAACCAGTCTTTAAATGGCATTTTACTGTTTCTCTTGCACCTCTAACCCTGCTTCCTAGAGAGAAGTCGTAACACAACTCATAAAAAAGATTCTCACACAGCTAGGGATCACAAATACAGTGTAAACATAGAGTCATTCCTGACCTGTTATTTTCCTGCCATTGTGTTTGTGTGGCTTTGGTTCTTGAACACTCCTGTTGGAAAGAAAACATACAATTCTCAAAAAAAGAAAGTACTGTAGTGAAAGTGTGTGTGTGTGTGTGTGTGAGAGAGAGAGAGAGAGAGAGAGAGAGAGAGAGAGAGAGAGATTAAGGGACTTTTAGTCCCAATAGAAACCACTTTACAAGTAGCTGCATTATTGTGTGCAACAACATAACCATTTTCTGTAAAAATAGAAGCCTGCAGAGAAACCTCTTTAAAGTTATTAAGTGAAGTTACTTTGATCAGACAATTTCAGAATGTTCTGCAAGACAGTTCAGCATGTGGGGAGTCCTGTTCCTTTCAAAAACTGATGTGTGCCTTCCTTTTTTCAAATGTGTTTGAGCATTCTGGAACTTTCTGTTCTCTCTCTCTCTCTGCATCCAAAGGAAGATGTCAATGATGAATTTGGGGAGCTAATCCAATGGGTAATGTGTGTGTGTGTGTCTTCACACACACAGGTCTATCCAATGCCTGTTCCACCCTTCTGTGACACCAGAGCAGCTAAGCCAATGACAGCCAGAGGATTTGTCTGCTAGCCCCGCCTTTGCTTCAACAGACAAAATTGTTGTTGTTGTTGTTGTTGTTGTTGTATACACAGGCTTTTGGACTATAAACTGATTTGTAACTGTGTTCAGTTAGCTAGATTACAGATGCAACTTTATACGTATTATTAATTGGCATAACAAAGTTATATTAGAATACTCTCTGAGAAAAAATAGAAATGACCCATAATTACAATAAAACAGTAGTGTATAAAGACATTATTGTATTTAATGATATAAATTTCTGGTTTGGTTGTTGGGGTCCCACTTTCAGAGGCATTTGGCAAGTACATAACAAATACGCAAGTAAATTATTTGCCGTAAGTTCTGATGAACCAATATAGGAAGATTTCAAAGAAAATGCAGAATGATTTAGGAACTTCTTTAATTATACAGAAGAAAAGTAGATTAAATATTTTCTCGCATTAGACTTTCTCACATCCTATCTGCCTCTCTAGAACCAACGCGGCAATCGTGATTCATGCCAAAGTCTTAATGACTCAGTTACTTCCCTCTTTCATGCTATGAGTCATCACAGGACCAATTCAGTTTCAAGTATTATCAGTCACTAATTGGAGGGTTAGTCTTACAAATGAAATATAAAGCAACATCTTCAGCATGTGGGTCGTGCAAGAAGCTGAACAGAAAGTCCCTTCAAGAAGAAGGACCAGTGCTGCGATATACACAAAGTCTCAGCATCTGTAACAATTAACATTATATAGTTCCTATGATGTAGCCTGCAGGTTTCTTTCATTCTATAACTTCAAAACACCACAACATATATTGCTCGTTATTAGCTTTGAGCATAGTGTGACAACTTCTGAACTGCCACAATATACATAGGTGGAGAATTATTTCAAGAGCCTGATCTATGCTCTGCAGTGCAGTATCAGCACTGATATTCAATTCAGCAATTGCCAAAGCAGTAGTGGTAAGGCTGTAAATACTTCTTTTTTTGGCAAGACAGAGTTTTCACTGCACAAAGCAGATGAAATTTCAGAGAATTTGTAATGTGTATATTTTGTGTGTGTCCTAATATACATTTGTATATACATTCACATATAGAGAAAGACTGGGAAACTTGCCAATGCAAGTTTCAGATGCTCCAAGTATTAGCTATTGGGTATAGGCAAATACTTCTGAGAATATCCACGGTGTATTAAATGCATTGTGAAATTAGTTTTCACTAGCCAGATACTTTCCTAGACACCTATCCTATCCCATCCCATCCCATCCTAGAAGCAGTGTTGTCTGATGCCCATTGGGAGTGGTAGGGTAGAAAGCATCGAAGCTACCAGCAGTTGCAGCTTTAACCAGTGATACACATCTAAGTCTACCGTTGTACTCCATCCTTGCCCCATGCAGAATTCTATAAAGGTAGCTCTGAGATGAAGGAATCATCCAGTCATAGAACTGTATAGTTGGAAGGGGCCACAAGGTTCATCTAGCTCAGGAATCTTTTGCCCTATGGAGGGCTCAACCCATGACACTGAGATTAAAAGTCTCATGCTCTACAAACTAAACTACCCTGTTCAGGGAAGTTTTTAATGTGTGATATTTTAGTGTATTTTTGGTTTCTATGGAAGCCGCCCAGAGTGGCTGGGGAAGCCCAGCCAGATGGGTGGGGTACAAATAATAAATTATTATTATTATTATTATTATTATTATTATTATTATTATTATTATTACCCCCTTGAGTAGTTTGGAAGCAGGCAAGTGGGGACTGGCTGATGGCAGACTGAAGGGGGTGGGGCATTGCCCCATTCACCTTAATAGACCAGCCTCCACTCCCTAGAAGATGAACATACAATTCCCCCCCCCAACATTTGTGCATTGCTGCATCATCATCATCAAAATCATTTTCATTATTTTATGCAAACTTTAACAGTGCTAAAGTAAGTTGATATAGAATTCAAAAGTCATAATCATTACCCACACTAGCTTTTCTATTTAAAGTTAACTCCACTTTGAAATAATTAAATGTTTTGCTTTAGTGTTTTTAGAGAGTTCACACTGCTATATAGTTCTTTTTTCTTTTTCTTTTTGCTATTCTTGTTGCATGGATATTTGGATACTTGAGGATTTAATCTGGTCTGTATTTTGAAATGAACCGATCTGATCAACACATACTGGATTAATGGGTGGATTGCACTGCAGCTGTCCTTTGGATATCACACACCACCTTTTTCAGTGTAGTTGTCACTTCAAAATATGTATATTTAGATTGATAGATTTAGAAAGGTCTGTTGTGAGAGAAAATGCATTTAGAAATCCGTATTTTGTGGGGAAATACATTGAAAATATGTATTTCAGTAAAATGGATTATTTTTTTATTTCATCTATCCCCCTTTGTTTCCCACCACCTTTCTTTGTTAAATTTGCTTTTTAAAAAAATAAACATGAATTTTCATGTGGATTTAAAGCAGAATCAGTACTGTATAGACATGGACTCATGAAACCAACATAAACAGGAAATGGGTTGATTCATCCACTCTTGGTTTAAATATCAGCATACTGTACCCTCGAATCTCTTAATTAGGCTGGGGAATTGGTCTTGGGAATGCATTCAACCTACATACCCAATAAGGAATGAAATGTGCTGGTTGAATATATGTGGATACCAATTTATGTATGATTTGCCCAATATTCACAACCTTTTCTTCCAACCCTTAACAAGCAGAAATGTGTTCTCTGTGATATCGGTTGCTTCCACCATTGCTCACAAGCCGGGAGGCACTTTCATCCACTTATTCACAAGCCAGGAGGGACTTAAGAACTACAGGATATTTTGGGAGGAAAGAAATAAGACTTCTCAAGTCTGCCAGCCCCTGTCACTTCTGCGGCTGTATACCAGGTAAGTCTATCACAGTCTTCCAATTCAAAATACGTACTTGAAAGTTTCAATATAAAGTGAGTAGAGGAAATAGCTGTTACATTAAATACATTACTGGCTTTTCTAGATAACACTGTTACAATCCTAAAATGCTGGTGTGGCTATAGGAGGGTAGCATTGAGGGAAGGAACAGTAGTGATTTCTGTGATAATTGTGCACAGTGACAAGCCTAGGAGAAGGAAGTGGGATAAGCCTAAGCAGAGAAAATAGGAGAAGCCCATAGGACAGGTTCCTGTGATAAACTGGGCTCCTGAATTTAATAAGAAAGGACCTACCAGGTCTGCTCTGAAGCAAGAGTGGCCTGGCCTTCTGAGGCATCAAGAGTGGTGGGTTAGAGAGGGGACCAGCTCACTGTGAAGTGTAACAAGGTTGCAAACAGACAATTTATATTTATGTACACTTAACCCACAGGTGGGTAACCAGTGATAAGAGCTTGGTTCACATCCCACCAGAAGTCAAAAATTACTGGGAACATTAAAATCTGAACTGGCTGTTTCTTTTTCTGCAATGAAGAATGCAACCTATGCCTGCCATTTTTCTCTTGACAGGTTTGTGAGGGCCTTTTAAGTTGTGGTGCCTTGTATGTGGACTCCTCCCTCTGAGGTGGCTTGCTTTTCACCAAACCTTTTCTGTCACCAGGAAATGCCTTTTTAGTTGTCCAGGCCTTTCAGAAAGCCTCTCCTCCTCCAAGAGGGGAGGTGTTGTGGGCAGAACGCGATTCCTGCATCACGCAGGGGGCGTTACGCCCCCTGCCCCACTCACCTGGCTGGTGCACCACGCCCACAGGTAAGCGCCGAACTGGGCGGCTTGGAGGGGGCATGGTTTGCAGCTTAACTTACTGCTGCACCAACCATTCCGCCTCATTTTCCGCCTTCTTGTCGCGAGTCACCCACCCACCACTCCCTTAGAGCTTAGGGCTTAGTTTTTCTCTTGACCTTGCTATGGACCTTAGGTTGGTCGCCCAGGTTGCCCAGGGGGCCTGGATGGATTTTTTCCAATTGGCATTAGGCCTTTTGGTTTTTTCGCCTACCTCGTAGCAATCGTCACAACTTTCTTGGTATTGGCGGTTAGGTTAGGCATTGGAATGTGTTGATGGTGTGTGGAAGGGCTAGGTGTGGCCATCGCCTACCCCTTCAAATTTGGGTATTCCGTTAAAGGAATCTGGCGGTCGTGTGTTCTGTCCGATGCCTGTGTGGCAGGGGGCCATGGCATGACCCTCGGTGACATGAGGGGAGAGCTTATAGTTGTATTAGCATCAACAGGCTCCACCTTCTGGTGAATAAACCCCCTTTGGGCTCACCCTTCTCTGAGTGGGTGGAGTCAATCTGTCGTGGTCCAATGCCTAAGCCAATACCTTCTCACTTGCTGTAATCAATAAAGTTATGGCCTTTTCTTGCCCATTAACCTTGTACTCTGTGTCTGTGTGTCTTCATTCCACAAAGCGGGGATCGGGTCCTCGAACCACAACACACATGAAACGCTTTTCAAAGGTTTTTTTTTCTGATCTTGCTTCTGTTGTCCTGTTGATTTTATTGTATCTCATATTTTTAATGCCTTTTGCAAGCTGCCTTGTAAGTTTTATAAACTCATAAATTGTTTAAATAAATAAATGGTCAGGAGAGGCTTAATTTTTTCATGGCTTAATTTAGGATCTTTATAATTGTCATTTACATTTTTAATATATTCAGTTATGTGATAGATGCGTTAAAAGAGTAGAACACTGCCAAAATAGACAAGGGAAAGAAAATGGAATGGGCAGTCTGGGAAAATGAGAAAACAAAATAGCCAATTCCAAAACGTTTTTGATCAAGATTCGCTTGCGGAGTTTCATGTTCTATTATACTTCAAAAAATTTCCATAAAATTTGATATTCTGGGTGACTTGAGTCCTGACTGTGAAAACATTTTTAAGACCAATGCAAAACATATCAGTTGAGTCAATATTGTGTAGTGGATTGAGTGCCAGACTAGGAGTGAGGAGACCCAGGTTTATATCCCCACTCAGATATGAAGCTCACTGGGTGACTTTGGCTCAGTCACAAACTCTTAGTCTAACCTGTCTCACAGGTTGTTTTAAGGATAAAATTGTGAGCAGGGAGGCTTGTGTGCCACCTTTTGCTCCCTGGAGGAAGGGTGAGGTATAAATGAATTATTATTATTATTATTATTATTATTATTATTATTATTATTATTATTTTGCCACCCATCTGACTGGGTTAACCCAGCCAATCTGGGCAGCTTCCAACAAAATATATATAAAAAATAAAAATCAGTCATTCAAAGCTTCCCTGAACAGGGTTGCCTTTAGATAAATAACGCCCCCCCCCCCGGCAAAAGAACTAAAATAACCATTTCTGTTTTCTGCTCAAGACAAAAGATTGTGTTGTAACTCCTCTGAAATCCATGGTGCCTGTTTTAGCCATTACAGGAGACAAACTCATATTTAAGGACATGCAGATGTGACGGAAAACCACTTACAACACCTCAGGGGGCTTGTACATGCTTCAAAATATATGTTTTCCTCACCCGTGGCTAGTGGGCTCAAAATGGTGGGACTCAAGTTATGCAGGAAGCATCATAGCTCAGTGGTAGAGCATCTACTCTGTATTCATAAGGTCTCAGGTTCCATCCCTGGCATCTCTCAATAGGGCTGGGGCAGAATCTCCCTGCTTGATATCCCGAAGAGCTACTGCAAGTCAGTGAAGAGAATACTGAGCTTGATAGACAAATGGTTTGACTTGGCATAAAACAGCTTTCTATGTTCCTATTTTCCTGTGTTACAGATTTATACAGAGTGTGATGTTTTAATAATTTTGGTCAGTTATGTATGCTTTCCATCTGCAGTACAAGTTGATACTATCCAAAAAAGATCTATAATATACATAGCCATTCTTCTTGTCATGTGTCTCTTAGCTTTCTTGTAAGGATTTCTTTCTTCAGATTTTCAGCTGATTTTCATTATTTTATAAGCCTTTCTTTCTTTCTTTCTTTCTTTCTTTCTTTCTTTCTTTCTTTCTTTCTTTTGAGTGGTGCTTTGTATTCCTCACTCCCCTGCTCCCACAAAAGCGTTATCATTAAAAATAAGTAAATGTCAGCATTTTTTTCTGGTAACAGCATCCGTTAGAAAGAGGAGGAAAGGACAAAGTGTTGGTTAAAAAAGAAGTGTCCAATACATAAAAGGGATGAAGAATTTAAACAGATGGTATCATTGGACTATATATATATATATATATATATATATATATATATATATATATGTAAATATATATTGAAACAGCCTCCAACTCGGATTGCGAATATGACTCTCAAAGCATAACTGCAGACAGTTATAAAAATAAAGTGACTGTGAAGAACAGTTGCTCGGTTTCATTTTGTGATAATGTGCTGTGCTGGTCCTTTAAACCTACAATTGGAAGTGAGGAGAGAGCAGAGGAGTTTTTAAACAGGAACTTGGCCATAGCACAAAGAGCGATAGAAACTTTCATGCTCAGTTTGTCAGCTTGCCAGTCCTGCTAAACTGCAAATGCAGTACAATGCAGTACACCCACTCCAATGTAGTACATCTACAGCAATGTTGGATTTGGGCCATTAGTGTCATGGCAGCTATCCTTTGGAACTTTCTCCCTTTATTTATCAGGCAGGAGCCTTCTCTAGTGTCCTTTTGGCGTCTATTCAACACATTCCTCCTTCTACAAGCCTTCCAAGTGGAGACTTTTAATTCCTGTGGGTATCTGTATTGGATTTGAATGTAGATATGTAATTGTTTATTTCAGGGATTGGGGACCTGTGGCCCATCAGCCTTAGCCAGCATGTCCAATGATCAGGAAGGATGGGAGTTGTAGAACAACAAATATCTGGAGGGTATTGTGTTGGCTACCCAATTTAGAAGTACTTGTGCATGACCTCTTTGCATGCTTCTCAGCTTGTAAATGGGAGATGTACTCTAACAACTGAAGGGCCAAATGTTCCCCATCCCTGGTTTTTTATTGTAGAATTAACCTGTGGCCAAAGTATAATGCTTCTTTCTTGTGTCTCTTTTTGCACATTTTACGTAGAGTCTACAAAACAGAGACAGTGGTTTCATGGAGAGAGGTAAAACAGATTTCAAAGGAAGGTGTGGGAGTTCAATCTCATAAAATGATTAAAGAACTCCCTTGTAAAGATCACTTTGCTAAGAGAGCCAGCGTGGTGTAGTGGTTAAGAGCAGTGGACTCGTAATCTGGTGAACCAGGTTTGCTTCCCCACTCCTCCACATGCAGCTGCTGTGTGACCTTGGATTAGTCACACTTCTCTGAAGTCTCTCAGCCTCGCTCACCTCACAGAGTGTTTGTTGTGGGTGAGGAAGTCAAAGGAGATTGTTAGCCGCTTTGAGACTCCTTAGGGTAGTGATAAAGTGGGATATCAAATCCAAACACTGCTCACTCTGTTGTTTGGATTAAACTTAGCATATGCACAGGAGAAATATGGTACTATATCAGGCAGGTGTAGACGCTTGGTTGCACTTCTGCAGGGCCAGCTCAATGCATTTTGGCACCTGAGGTGAACCATAAAATGATGTGTGTGTCCCACCCACCTGCCAAGGAAGAAGGGGTGAGAGAAGGTGTACATTGTAAACAAGAGTAGAGTGGAGATCTGCATTGGGAACAGGGGAGGGGCAATCACATCGACATTACCTGATGGTTGAAGTGGGAATCAAAGGCTGTCATGGGGGTGTGGGGAAGAAGCCAACTGAATCATGCCAGGCATGTGCAGAGCCCAGGAGACACCAGAGGGCAGCCCCTGCCATTTCCTCCCTGGAGATGGGAGGAGACCAGCAGCGCCTCCTGTTCTCTGTGAGGTTGCTATAGAGGTGGCATTCTGGGAGGTGCTGAGGAGGAGGCAGATCCAGCCTCCAAGGTGGTGTACCACAGCTGTCATTGATACAGAGACAGTGACAGCAGCAGTGCATTCCTTGGCAGCTGGATCTGCTGCCCCTGTGGATCCTGCCACCTGAGGCAGTCACCTCACCTTGCCTCATGTGTGGGATGGTCCTGCACTTCTGAATGCAACAGAAGCTGGAAAGGCAACCAGTGAGGTACAGTTGGCATTTCCAATGATATTTACACAGTAAACACAAATGACTTACCTACAGTTGAGCGTGAATCCATGGGGTAGATTTCCATTGGGTGCACATTGGTGTTACGCTATGGATGCAAACTGCATTCTGCCCTATTCCCATCTGCAGTGTGGAGAGGTAAGACTGAAGTATCAGCATGGTGTTTCTTTCTCCCTTTTTAAAGTCATTCAATTTAATTATTTGGTTGTTAACACCTAGAGAAAAATGATGTGGCCTTCCCTTTGTTCAATAAAGTGCATATAAGTCTGATTTCTTCCCCGCTGACATAGTGATCCCTGAACACTTCATAGTATATTTATGCCTTCATTTCAGCAAACCTGTATGGAAAAACACAGTATGACTTGACATGAGTGGCTACTTTTTAATTGGCATTTATTCAGCTTTCTCTCTTTTCACACTTCTAGTTTATAAGTCTGTGTTAATAATTTCATTCCTTGCATTCAAAACACTTGACTTTGCTCTCAAGCTAACACACCTTGAGTTAATCAGGTTGTTCTCAACACAGGAGGGACCTTCTGGTCTGGATATCACGGGGAATTGATAATAAGCAGCATAATGGTTTCATTCATTATCCAAAGATAAAAAAATTCAACAGTGAAATGATCAGACTGTCCCCATTCCAGTTTCTATGACACCTGCCCAAATAATACACAGACTCCAGCAAAATATTTATTTATGGCCTTGCTTATTTATTCAGGTCATGTCACTGAGTCCTACGATTGTTAAAACATTCCCTTCGAAAATGTGACACTGGTTCACTTCCCATCAAAATGCATGGGTCTCAGGCAGGCAAAGCATTTTGAAGATCATGACCAAAGCATTTTAAAAGAAAACTGAAGTTAATGTGGGTTATTCTTGGAAAACGAAGCCTGCATCCCTATGTACCCTTTCCCTATGAACACAATGAAACTTACTCTTGAGTAGACATGCATAGGATTTCACTGTAGGCGACAGAGCTCTGGCTTTACACATGGTGGCAAGTGATAGCATGTTTCTGATGTGCCTAACCTCCTTCCATTACATGTGAACCAAAGCATCCAGATGCATGCAAAAGCATGTCCCACCTGTGCAATCCATCTGCCTCTTCTTGGTAGCCAATGCTTTAGGCTGCAGCCTAGAGCTTATGCACGTATTATTTTTAATTTAATTTATTTCAAAACATCCTGTGCTGATAAGTGCCATTATGTACTTTAGCTGCTAAGTGGCATTGGACACTGTTGTGTCAGGGTAGAGTCAACTAATCTCTGTCGTTTCACAGAATCATAGAACTGTAGCATTGGAAGGGACCCAAAAGGTCTTCTAGTCCAACCCCCTGCAATGCTGGAATCTCAGCTAGTTCATACATGACAGGAGGCCATCAAACCTCCGCTTAAAAACCTCCTGTGAAGGAGAGTCCACCACCTTCCAAGGGAGTCTGTTCCACTGTTGAACCGTTCTTACCATCAGAAAGCTATTCCCCTCAACGCTTCTGTAAAAGAGGAATGCAACATTTGTCCCGGCTAACCTAAATAGCCAGAACTATTTACATTTTCAAGAGGCATAAATTGCCTTTGTTGTATTCTGTTCCCTTTTTTATGTTGCTGCAAGTCTGGATGCATTAAACAGATGCTTGATGTATGTGACAGCAGAACAACTATCTCGCCCTCTGAGCTGGGGAGCCAGATGTCTGTCATGTGGATCTCAGTGGACATGAAGCCTTGGCTCTGGAGCTTCTCTCTCAATCCCCAGATAGAGGCCCAAGTGGAGATGCCATTCCCTGCTTGACAGCTTAGCTAGATGATTCTATCACCAGACCACCAGGCCTGAATTCCCCCCTGGGGCCAGGTGCCATTCTTAAGGGAAGAAAGCTAAACATGTGGGAGAAGATCAAAGGGAGTGGACATGGTTTATTATTCTTGTTTCACTAAACATCCATTCACCTTCTGGTATAAAAAAGACAAGATAAAAATTGGTAAGGCTATCCATAGGCAGAGGGGTGTTTTCTGTGTGTGAGTGTGTGCTACTCAAGACAACCTTTGTGATTGTATAGCTCCTTCAATAATCTGTCAAAAGCTGCCATCGCTGGGTAAAGAAGAGCTGTTCATTTCTGTATCTCATCTTGGATTGATGTATGTGCCACTCCCCCCCCCCCCCATCCTTCAGCTCAGGATAACATTTGCCCTTTCATGTTCTCAGTTTAAGCCACTGGGAATTGAGAGAATTTCAAAGGATAATTATACCAATCTGCATATAAAAGGCTGGATGTCCTACAGAGGCTTCAGTCGAAAAGCAAACTCTTCCCAAAGATGAAAATGAGAAATGAGAAGTAAATCCCAAAACTAAAGATTCAATAAAGTTAATGCATTTTTCATCTGATGGGGTGAATGTGGGTTTGTAAAGTGACTGGGAGATTTGCTAAGCCACTGCCTTGAGTCAGTCTTCTGACATAAAAAGGGAGCTGTAATGGGGCCCCCAAACTCAATCTCTCTCTTGGTTTGCGCTAGTTTATTGACCTTCAGGGCATGCTGCAAGGCATATTTTTTGCATTAGATGAGGAGAATGGAGGGGTTCTGTTAGAGATCCTAAATGGGATCCTCACCCCCACCCCGTTGGGATATTGTTAGGTCTCCTGAAGGGAGGCTAAAGAGTAGTGTGATCAAGCTTGAGCTATTTAAGAATTGCTAGTACACATCCATACTAAGGAGTGCACATTCTTGTGATTTAAGTCTTGTTGATAATTTTAATAAATAATACATTTTAAACTTGCCTTTACTAGGGACATCCCACATTTGTGTCCAGGGCAGCTGTTTACCAGCTCCATCTGGTACGTAGGCTGAGACCCTATCTGCCCGCGGACTGTCTCGCCAGAGTGGCGCATGCTCTGGTTATCTCCCGCTTGGACTACTGCAATGCACTCTACGTGGGGCTACCTTTGAAGGTGACTCGGAAACTACAACTAATCCAGAATGCGGCAGCTAGACTGGTGACTGGTGACTTATAATTCTAACATGTGGTATAGTCTTGCTTTTATTCTGCTGAGTGCATTACACTGTACTTTATTGTATTTTAATTGTGGAATGCCCTAGAATGTAGATAGGTACCTAAATGTTTTAAATATCTGCATCTGAGAGTCCTGCCCCATTATAATATATAAAAGGCTTCAATTTCTATGAGCAGAACAAAATAGCAGAAAATAGTAAGTTCTCTTTCTCCTCTTTAATAAGAATATGGAAAAGATGTTGAAGCTAATTACACTGGCATTGTTTTCAGTGTGGTTTGAGACAAGAATAGGCAGATCTATAGATGTGAATTTTAGCTTTGCATAGTATGCTACACCCCACCCATGCAAACGTCTAATGTTTCTATAACCACCTACATCTTTCCATCCGGCATCCAAGCAACCAAGCAGCAGTATCACACCTCAAAGACACATTGCCACAAAGCAAAAGTACTTAAGGAGGGTGCAGAGCAGGGTCAAGAAGGCGTGCAGACTGGGGAGAATCATATGGGCTGAATAGAGGTCTGGCAGACCTGAAAGTCCCTACTCTTGCTAGAAAGCCTGGTTTGTGAATGCAACAAAATAAAGTGGGAATGAAGAGGTAGGATTTTGAGGTATCAGAATGACAGGTAGAACTTTAGATTGCAAGTACCCTAGTATGACATGCATTTCTTTCTTTTTGGAAAAAAACAATTTTCCCTTACCGGTAGAAAACTAGTGCAGTAGGGACTGGACCCGTCTAGAAGTTTCCCCACCTTGCAATTGTGCTAGTGTTTCAGTTTTACTCTCAATGATCCCTCCCCCTTATTGGTAAGGATCATTCAAAACAGCTATTTCACATTTTTATAGAATTTGAAAGTTTCGGATTGCTCTTGAACCTCTGTGCTGAAATGCGTTGATGAGCTGTAATAGATGTTGACTGTCATTTCTGAGAGCTATTTTTGCATTCTTTTTGGGAGGAGCCTCTGAGCCTGTTTTGCAGTTGGTTTAGGCCTTGAACAACCCCAGCAGAAGACATCTGTCCGTGATCATGCAAAGGAGAAAGAGCATTAACTGTGTCTCGTTTGATGTCTGTTGGTTCTGTCTAATTGTGGAGTGATTGTATTATGACCCGAGACCTGGGTCTCTTTCTGGCACTGAGCAGAATCTGGCACAGGGGGCATCCAATATTAATTAAGCCTTTGGGGTAGATTATCATCTGAAGCCATTAACCTTTAAACAAGCTTTAAAATGCAAAGTTGAGAAAAATCAAAACCAAGCAAAATAATCCAGTGCTCAGAAAATGTTTATGATGATGGTTCTATTTCTCATGGGAGGCACAGAATTGTTTAGTCTGACCATCAGAAAAGCAGGCTTTGCAAATGAAATATGTTTATATGTCACAAACCTTGTATATTCCAGGAACTATATAACTGAAGGCTGTTAGCACAAACGTGATGCAGCACATGGTGATCCCAGTCTCCAACATGAAAATGTGCCTGCCTGTGCCAGCTCTTAATTACTAGCTCATTAACACTCAGGTGTCAATTGCTGGTGGCAAAGGCAATACCCAAATGGCATGGTTGCTGTCATGCACAATGTAATTAAATTGACCTCAGCGAAAGGAGCCCAGCAGTTCCCTGATACTATTTGGACACTGGTTTCAGGCACTATTCACAATAGTGTAATTTGGTGAATCACAAAGTGTAATGAGGGAATGACTCTGGAGAGCAGAAAATTGTACTTGCATATGTAATAATGACTTTAAGGACAATTAAAGGAATATAATCACTGCTGTGTTTTGTTCCAAGCTAGTAAGTGCAGTAACTAGTTGATTTTGCATTGTTGATTTAAAGCTCTCGATGCTATTGGGGAGTGACTTTTTAAAGTCATTTTAAACCCTCAGGATTAACATTAAATGTTTTAACGCTAATTGAAAAAGTCTTTAGTAGTTCCACTATAGGCCCTGGCTTCTAGTGGGTTATTATGAAGCACTTTTATTTGCCCATCACCTCCTAATTGATAGTTGTAGTGTGTGTGTTTTCAGACTATGTGCACTGCAGTTATTGAGGATGACTTTTTAAAATTAAAAAATGCATTATTGCACACATGCACATCGCTGAAAAATGTTTTCTGTTGAAACACAGTTTACATCAGTCTTCTTTGGCAGGCTGGAAACTGATTCCAGTTACATTCCAGCTAGATCTATGGAGAAGCTGCCTTGTGATTTGTGTCCTATAGAGCAGGCAATAACTGACCACCTGGATAAGCCTGATTTAATTCCCGAAAGCTTATGGGTGGGGCAAACCCAGGGGGAAACTGGAGTTAATTCCTGATTCCTTAATCAGGCCGGGCCTTGGCATCATATACAAAGGATGTAGAACTGGCCAAGAAGGAGAAGAATCTTTCACTGTAGCTGTTGCTCTGAGCAGGCAGGGGTGAAGCAAGCACACTATTCCCTCCAGTGGTTCTGTTAGGGTTGGGCAGAAGTCCAGGGCCCCGCAGTGCAGGGGTGCCAAATGACTATGAGAGGAGGCGACGGCAGAAGCTCATAGGGCAAACAATGTGACATCAGGATCAGAAAATGGTGCACCAGGGCTGATGTCAATGGCTGCTACATATCTTCCTTAAAAATTTAGCCAGGCGTGTGTACTCCACACAGGGCTGTCTTAAGCATATCCAGCGCCCTGGTGCAAAGCTCCCTCTGCTCCCCCCCCCCATTTCCCAGAGTTTTTTAGGGAGGACAGCGCTGTCAGTGGGGCTGGAGGAGGCAGGGAGCGGCTGGAGGGCAGCTCCTCCGGCGGGAAAGAAGCAGAGGCTGGATATGGCACCTCCCAGCTCAGCAGGTCATTTTGTGCCACAGTGGCTACAGCAGATGGAGACTCCAAGTGTGGCGCTGCTTCGACATGGCATGGCAGAGGTGGGTGAGGGCGGTGAGCTGATGCCGGGAGGCACCACGTCCAGCCTCTGCCTCTTCCTTGGCGTCCTGGCACCCCACGCCACTAGCCTCTATGGGTAAGACGCCCCTGACTATACAGCAAAATGCTGCCGCTGCATGCCAGAGGCACCATGGGTAAAGAAAGGTGTTTGGCATGGCTGGATCCTCAACAGCAGGCACTTTGCTGAGGAGTACAGCCTCCCAAATAGCTGTTTCTTGAAAAAAGGGAATATGGACAAAAAGAGTCTGATTCTCATTTCACATCACTACCTGGGAAGCTGTGGGAGGGAAGCAACCAGGTGGCAGCAGCAGAGCAGCCAGGGTGGGACATTATGGGGCAGGAGAGGGTAGAGAGGATGCCCAAAGAGCACCTTGCCCACTTTCACTCCAACCCAGCACAGCTATTTACTCCCCGAGTTAATTTCCTTTTGACTTCATGGTGGATGTTTGGGCAACAGGCCCCTCCTTGATCATGCCATGATAGCACTGCATTTACACTAGTGTTTATTCCTGGGTTGATATTGCTACTAGTGTTGTGGTGATTGTTTGCTGACAAAATGAAAGGGGGGCAGTGAAGCGCCCCCTAAGTGGGGCATACAAATATACCTCGTTGTTGTTTTTATGTCCTTACAGCTGGACTTAGTTACTTCTGTTCGTTGCCTTCTCAGGATCACTTTTTCCCTTTCACCATGTGGCACTAACCCACTTAGGAAGATTCTAGTCCTCTCGAGATATTATTAAAATGTAGTCATGTGGTGAGTGCAGGGCAGGTATGCTGGTACTCCCCCCCCCCCCGCCCAGCTTTGAGCATGCTTATAAGCAGTGCTTTTTTTCTTTAAAAATGTTGAGGGGTACTCTCATTTTCCTACTCATATTGAAATACTGCCCCTCAATGAGGACAAACTTAAATTCACAAAATGTTTAGGGGTATGCGTACCCCTGCGTCACCCAGAAAAAAGCACTGCTTACAAGCCTCTCCCTGGGAACATCCTCCTCCACTGATCTGAGCAGAAAATCCTGCTCTTACAGGAAATCTGTGTATGGTTTGAACCCCCAAAATAATCTGGTTTGAGAGCATGGACAATAAGACATGCTGGGGTTTTTACACATTACATTCAACAGGTATACAATCTGTGTACCTGTGTACGCAAGTACTTGAGCTGTACACTTATACATTTATTCACATGTACTTGGGGAAGCCCTAAAAGGCACTCCCAATCGTGCTTTGATAGTGGAATGAAGCCTGCTGCACCAGCTGTTCAAGCAAGCTCCCAGGGGAAAAGCATAAAGCATCTTTCTACTCTACCACCTATCAGCTCTGCCCACCTGTTAAATTTGGGCCACAAGGCTGTGACTGGATAAGGATCTGACCTACAGAGCCAAAAAGGTTTTCTGCCCCTGCCATACAATCATTTAAAATCTGGTTCTGCAAGCTTCTACTTCTCACACCTAAGAAAAGAATTCCTCGCTACCAGGTGCAGCATGGCTTGTAGTACCAGAGTGAATACAAGCAGAAAAAATATTATCCATGAAAAAAAGTGCAACCCATCTCATAAAGTGTTTCTGAGCTGGAAAATAAATAAAAGAGGCTTTGTTTTCCTTGTGAATGATGTAAACAGATTTGCTGACAAGTTTATGCAAAGGGAGAAGTCATTTCCAGAGGCATTACAAAAATCTAATGAATAGATGAAAGCATTTTCTTGATTATGTATTTATTAAATATTGAGAAATCTGGGGGGAAATGATCTAAAAGAGGGAAGGCAGGGAACAAAAGGAGAGCACTCCCTTGAAGAGTGACAAGCAGTCACACAGAGATGGTTTCCACTGAAGTGCTAACAGCTCCTGCAGGTGGGAATGAGCATGCTGAAAGGTACCCAGCCTAAAAACAGGAGGAAATCAACACCTTTTGGTTTTTCCGTGGAGAAAAACTGCTTAGGTTAGCTTCAATAAACAGTGCTAAGCGAGAGAAGCAGAGATGAGAAGAGAGGAGGGGTCAACACACACACACACAAATCAAAGTTAGGATATTATGAAGATGGGAATCTTGTGGGGGGTTTTTTCCATTTCTACAAGAATATATAAATGAGCCCTTTCTCTACCCATCTCCAGGGCTGGCATAGTCTCACCCCCACACCTTATGGGAGCATTTGGATCCTATGTACTCACAGCAACTTCTGACATGCCTGCAAAACACCCACCTTTTTGCCGTCTCCAACATCATAGCCTGACACAGCTTTACAGCTGAGGTCTGCAAATTTAGACCTCCCTCTCTAAGACCCTTTTCTACACCTTCAAAGAAGGAGATCTGAAGAATCTTGTGTCCCCTGGGATGCCCTCCTGAAGACCACCAGCTTGCAGCCTAATGTATGTTTTTAACAGATGTATGTTGGGGGGACAGGGAAAAATTATATAGCAATTTTGCTGCCATCTTTTAAGGTATATTATTTGTTTATTTATTTTCTTATTTACTTATTTATTTATTTGCCTGCTTGTCTATTTGTTTGGATGGTTATAAAAATCTGTAGTGCTTCCTGGCCAGATTCCCTGAAGCAGCTTACAACAAGTCACAAAAGACAATCTCGTTGAAATGTTACAATTCGAAAACTGAAATGGAAGGCCTCATTTTGGAAAGATTCTTTTGCAGAAGGACGTGATAAAGTAAACCACTAAATGAGAGCTTCTTCCAAGATTGTGCTGGTTTTATTGGATGTATTTAAAATGATACAAGGACTGCAGAGAATGTGTGATTGATTGATTCCCTTATAACGGCAAGGACTGAGAAAATGGCAAGGACTAAATGGAAAAGGGAAGGAGCTCTCTATTGATGATTGGCTGAGGGTAATGTGGGGCGCAGGTGGCGCTGTGGTCTAAACTACTGAGTCTCTTGGGCTTGCCAATCAGAAGGTCAGCAGTTCGAATCCCCACAACGGAGTGAGCTCCTGTTGCTCTGTCCCAGCTCCTGCCAACCTAGCAATGCAAGTAAATAAATGGGTACCACTGTGGCGGGAAGATACATGGTGTTTCTGTGTATTCTATCATGGTGTTCTGTTGCACCATGACCTGGAAAGCCACCTGTGGACAAACCTTGGCCTGAAAGCTAGATGAGCGCCGCAACCCCTTAGTTGCCTTTGACTGGACTTAACCATCCAGGGGTCCTTTACCTTTACTTAACCTTTTATTGTGGTGCACCATGCATGAAGGCTAGAACTTGATTAACAAATAATGGAAATTTATTTCTAAAGTTTTGGAATAGACAATTTAGTCAAAATAGATCATGTTATATGAAATTATATTGGCATTGCTTGGAGATATATTCTGATGGGAAATGTGAAAATAATATACATAATAATTTATTTATTTATTTTAAAATGGTTTTTTTGGGGGGGAATCACTCATAGATAGAAACTGGGGAGCAGAAAAAGAAAGAACAGGTAGAAAAATAAAAATTAATGCTGAAACCCAACAGCTACAAAACAAAAGCAAACAAAATCTCATCTCCCTTTAATGTCCGCACTTTCAAAACTGTATATAGCAGTCTAAAGTTCTAAGAGGCCCTCTTTATGGTCATTGCTGTTTTGTCCTCTAGTGGAATATTTTATTGCTTTGCTTTTACTGACTCAGTATCTGTCCATGCTGTTCTAAAAGGTGAAAGTAACTGGAGCTGCATCTGCAATATGGCCTGGAATTATTATTCTCCATGGAAGAGCAATTCCCAATAAGTGGGTCATAAAACAATAATGCTTAAGTATTTTAAAAGAAATATTTCTGTTCCCAAGATTGCATTAGAAATTTTGGTCCATGCTACACTCCTCTAGTCCAAGCCTCCCCTATCACCTCAAGGTTGCGATTTTATAAATGCTTACATGATGTGAGCTAATCCCACTGAACTCAATAGCATTTACTTTTGAGGAGACATGCATAGGCTTGCACTGTTACTACCATTTTCTAACTAGTCTATTTGCAATTATCTTCTAGAATGTCTGGACAATTGTATTTCAGAATATCCTATCAGGATGATAGTTGAGTATCTTCTCTTGCATTCTCAATTTTATGCAACTGTTTCAAACTCCCCAGATTGTTTGGTAGGCAAACTTTTCTCTTTTTTTATGATGTTTTCATTGCTGATAAGCAAAAGCCTATATATGGCAGCTAATAGTACCTAGGGAAGTCAACAAAACCCGAACAAATGGTTAACTTCACTTGTTACTATACAGTTTACATAGTGCTACATTTGTTTCCACACAGTGCGCTACTATATGGCACCATACAGTTCCTTGGCCAATTTATCCCTATGCCTATATAATGCATGGATTTTAGATTGTCTTCTAATACAGTTCTGGCACAAATAATGGAAACCATTAGAGCAGCTAGATCAGTGATGGTGAACTGGTAGCTTTCAGTATGGCGCTGAACTGCAACTTCCATCATCCCTGAACACTGGGCTTGCTGGATGAGGCCATTGGGGTTGGAGTCTAAAGCCACATTCCCCATCCCTGAGCTAGGGTGGAAGAATACTGGTGCTTTGCTTTCCTGATTTCACAAGCTTTAATTAGCAGCAGCTGAGAGAAGGATGTATGGACATAATCTGAGGTAGGTATCTGTGGAACTGAAATCTTTTTGAATTCCTGGCCTAAGAAACTGATTGTTGCACAACAAACATGGAGAAAGGTAGATTTGTCATAGTGCTACCTGGACTAGCTTTACTAGTCTGCTTGTCTAAACAATCATGCATCTCTGTGGCAAGGCAACTTTGTATAATTACCCAACTCAGTTGAATCTTCAGTTTCTAACCCATTGGTAGAAACCTTGGCCTCAGTCTCAAGCCTTCTCCAAAATGTATATTTCAAACTTGCAAATTGTGCTGTCTAGATTGGCTCTGGGCAGATGACTCTTGCTCAGAACTTCACTGAGGCAATCCAAATGCATTTCTTGTGCATATCATGACCCTGTCAACCCAATGGATTGATAACTTGGACTTAATCTGCAGTCTGAATCCATATTTTGTCTCAGCCTTCATGGCCGGAATCCTGACAATACCATCATCATAATGTCTCTTATCCATCAGCCATTAGCAGAACAAAACCAGCCACAAGGCTTTTCTCGAACTTGTTCTTGACTCTTACTGTTCCCAGGTGGAAAAGCATAGTTTAGCTTTGTCTGAGGAAAAAATGATCTTCAGTCATACACACACACACACACACACAGAGAGAGAGAGAGACACTGTTTTAATCATTTCAGGGAAGGTGAATGAATCTGAATAAAATATGATTGTGGGAATTGCACACTGAACTTGTGTGTTTTTGAGTTTACATATTTTAACAGCACACAGTGCACACGGTATGTTAAATATGCTCTAAGCTCTGAGAAGAATTAGTTAGCAAGTCCCTTTCACATAACTTAAACATTCCTGGGGAGAAGCTTGGGAGCTGCATAAGGTGAGCGCCCGCAGAGAGACAGACACTCATTTCTTCTCCTCTGCACATCAACAGACACTTGCCCATTAACACTCACAGTGAGAACAATCCAATCTTAATAAAAAGTTAAAACTGTGCAATCAATCACACCAAGAAATAAAGCTAAAGGTGACGTGACCACAATACATTCAGCTCTATGCTAATTTAAAAGCCTGTGCTCTACTTTAGGCTGCAAGCCTATGCCATTTACCTTGGAGTAATTCCCTTGAAATTCAATAGGACTTCAGTTGGAGCAGACCTGGACTGGATTATGTTCTGAAGAAACCAACAAACAGTACTGTCAAGTCTCAAGAAGCTGTTCGAAGTGGATTAATGCTGGCATAATGAAGTGCTATCTTTATTCCTGGCAATAGCACTTCCACAATGACATGGAGATTTTTTATTTAAAAATACTACTTTAGACAATCTGCAAACTCAGGCAGATGTGTTTCTATTGGCCCAAATTATTGAATTTTGAAAATAGCTCCTCTGACCCCAGATCCTAAAAAATTTCCCTGGTGCTTTCTCTCTGAAATATTGGCAACTCATCCCTGCAACGTCAACACATCCATAAAACTGTGCAACTGTCTGTATACCACAGTTCAAACATTTTGTTCTTTCACTGCAAACCTTAGGGATGCTTCAAACCTAACAGATTTCCTGCACAGATGTTACTTATGTGTAATAAGAAAAATATGCATACATATGTCTTTTCTGATATACGTTATCTATGCAGCCAAACAGAGAAATAAACAAACATCACACATACTCTTTGCTCATGCTCTAACCACTCAAAAGGAAGATCTGTGCAGGGAATAATCTGTTACTCATTATAATGTATAGCCACCTCCATAGGCCTAACATGCTTCTTCCTACACAGATGTACTTTCCAGTTAGTAAATTGGTCATGTTTGAAGAAGCCCCTGGGGTCATGACAAAGATTAATCTAGGGGAGGAAATATAAATATAGAACCAAATAAATGTAATATGGTTTCTGCATGTGCATGTCCCACTACCCCTCAATTTCCCAGGTGCAGCTCCCTGTGGATCCTGGGACCTCTCTAGAGCAGCTCTGGCATAGCATCAGGAGCTGAAGCCAGAAGCAAAAATAAGCAATGTATTGAGAGCATTCAGGAGAACATGCATAGATAGATAGTGTCTATGTGATGCAGGTGAACATTATAAGCAGCCTGAAATTCCTGTGGCCCATGCTTTTAATGTATCTTGAGACTGTTTCTACCTACATGCAGGAACATACAAAAACTAATTTCTGGTGATAAAGAAAAACATAACAGAAACACCCAGTATCTGCCCCCCCCCATATATATATACACCATGCAAGAGCTACTCTGGTTAGCTGTAGGACCACAGTGAGCTTGCTGGGGGGAAATGATTGTGTGCACAGCCATCATTGCTAGGCATTTGTTCACTGGGATTCAGAATGCTTAGGACAGAGATTGGGAACCTGGGTCTCTCCAGATGTTGGACTAGAGCTCCCATCATCCTTGACCATTAGCCGTACTGGCTGTGGCTAATGGAAATTGGAGTCCTAAAACATCTGAACAGTCACAAGTTCCCCACCCCTGGTTTAGGATAAAACTCTGGCTAAATTGAAACAGTGGAACATGATTTCTTACAATTGATATTTTACAGAGACCTCGGTTCTATTTCATCTCAGAAACCTAGATCCTAAAAAAACACACCATCTAAATAAAGAATTCCATTGTTGACAAGATTACATTAGATTAACTGCTTGTTTTCAGTAGACCTTTGACCTAATAAGCCAGAAATGACAATATAACTATCCCATGGACAAATGCATTGTCCCTGCTCATACGTATTCTTAAAAGTGTATATCATTACTACCTTTGAAGTCGTTGAAGAGAACTGTACACAGAGACCATTGATTTATATCCCCATAAGAGAGTGATGCCCAAACTTGGCCCTCCAGCTGTTTTGGGACTACAATTCTCATCATCACTAGCTAACAGGACCAGTGGTCAGGGAGGATGGGAATTATAGTCCGAAAACAGCTGGAGGGCCAAGTTTGGCCATAAGAGGACACAAAGTCTCATGAACTTTATTAACAAACTCAAATTCTAAAACAATTTAAATTTGAGAAAGCTGTCAAAATATGCTCTTGCATATCACACAGATTATCTACAAAGACACAGATAATTAGAGCCAGCCGAATACATTTGGGCAGATGCTGTGAACGACAAAATGATGCCAGCTTCTGCCAGGGAAGAAGGGGTGAGTGAAGATCTGCATCAGGAACAAGGAGGTAATAAAGATCTGTGTTGGGAACAAGGGTGGGGGGAGAAAAGCAGTGTCTCCGATTCACCCAAAGGCTGCTGTACAGCGGTGATGTAGGAAGGGGGGTGCAGGTTGCTCTGGGTGTCATCCCTGAGGGGGTCACAAAATGACACACCACAGGGGGCAGCATTTAGCACGGGGCCTGGCCTGCAGTGCACCCAAGCCACACGTCTCTCCTAGGAGTGACGCGGTGACTCAGCCCCTGTGCTGCGAGAAATGGCAGTGTGGGGCTTGCGTATGCCAGGTGGACTCCACGGCGCCCCCGTGGGCGGCTCGCCCCACCCCCGTGTGTGGATCACCCTGCCCCTGTGGGTGCCAGAGCAGCTAGCTACACCCCTGCTGTACAGATGGCATTGCAGAAGAGAGCTGCTTACGAAGTGGAAGATTTGGTACCTAAAGAGCATCCCACAGTTGTTGCTGCCACCATGGAACAGCATCCCTCGGAGGCTGGATGTACTGCCTCTGTGGATCCTGCCACCTGAGGTGACTGCCTCACCTGCTGGTAATCAGCAAAGTGTGCGAGAGGAAGACATTATTTATGTGCACACTTCCATTTATACCAGAGGCATATTAGCAGACACGTGGGGTGCAGGATAAGATGGGAGAGCTCTTGAAAAGATTTTCCATCCCTGGTTATATGAAGTCTTATTGGAATACTGGACAGATTACACCATTTTTATTCTCCATTTAATCCACAACTCCCAGATACATTTGGTCCACCCCTGAAGTTTATTATTAATTTCAGGATTGTGAACACAACCCATTAGAAGCTGCTGTTGACCAAGGCACATCAAAATCAATGGGAATCACGCATCTTGTTGGGATGTAACAGTATTTCATTTCACTGAGGCTCACATGTAAAGCCTACAACCAGGACTTCGCTGTTCCTTTCAAGAATGGTATCTATGTGTGCATGTTGCTTTCACAAGAGTCCTGAAGGTAGATGAATCTATGCGTGCAACAGGTCACTTGGATATGAACTGATGGATCAAGGCGCTTGGCCAGTAGTGACCTTCGGGAAACTTCGCAAATTTTCCATCGTGTGTTAGAAGACCACCTGCCATGATGGTGTTGCTTACCTCCACAGTTGGGGTACAATATGCCTATAAATAGCAAGGAACACATGTGGGGAGAGTTTGACTACACTCAGGTCCTGAATGCAGGTTTTCTAAAACCATCTGGTTGGTCACTGTGAGAATAGTATGCTGGACAAATTTGTATTTGACCTGATCTGGCAGAGCCCTCATGTTCATGGAATAATGGCAAGGGCCAGTTAAATCAGATCATTGGTGCTTCCAGCCCATTACTGTCCACACTGAATGGCAGCATTTTCATAGGGTTTCATACAGGCATATTTCCTGTTGCCAGGGTATGAACCTGGAAACTTTTGTATGCAAAGCCTGTGCTCTGCTACCAAGCTAAGAGCCTTCCCTATATATGCTGCATGTGTGTGTGTGAACCATGAGTGAGGCAATCCTAAATAAGAAAAAGAATGTGTAGATGGGCGATAACTAAAATAAATAAATTAAATAAAAACTTGACTGTGCTTAGCAAGAAGCATATTGAAGTGTGTTCAATTGTATTTAGGCTGCAATTCAAACTCCCTGCAACCCCTGACCTTGTGCCTTTTTGGAGAGATGAGCCACAGCTTCTTCTGAAGTCTCATGGGTATGGTTGCCATCTTTCTTCTGGCAAAATACAGGGCAGGACATCTTTTTTTCTTCTAGTGCTGAGGTAACTTCAAAGCAATCCATTAAGATCTATCGCAGCCTAATAGGATGGCTCCTCTGGAATTTGTCACACATGCATGCACACATGCACACATAAACATGAATTTGTAAATCTGTCTGTGCTCGACTAGCCAGAGCTTAAAGACATGACCTTTCACACACGTTTTCAAACACATGCATTTGGAGAGGATCCTTAACTGGGCAGAGAAAGAGACCTGAAATACAGGACAAAACTGTATCAATACAGGACACAGCATTTTACATTGAAATATGGGACTACTCTGTATTATACAAGACATGTGGCAACTCTACTTATGGGAGCCACAATGGAACGTGTGAGGCAGGACCATCAAGTCCAGACTGGGCCCAATGTCAGTTTGCAAAGCTGCGAGACCGGCTTGGGGGTCAGCAGGTCCTCAGCCAGCTCAGTCCCTTCCCTGGCCCAGAAGGCCCCATTTGGGGCCTCTTCACTGGTTTCCACTGGTGGGGGTGTTGCCTGCCCACAGATCTGGAAACCAGCTTGCCTCTACTCAACCCAATAAGTGGTGGTGATGGTAGTTGGATTGCTCTCCATTAACTGAGGTTGAAGTTGCAGCTTAAGCTACGGAACATAAAAGGGCTAAATCTTGTTTTCCATCTATTTGTTGGACATTTGAACTATTTTTTGGACATTAAAACCATGATATTAAACGAAGTTAAAAAAATTGCAAAGAAAGTATAGTTTGGGAAATGTTGCAATGAGAACTCTTGCTACTGACTTAAAATTACGCTGAATGACCACAGCTCCGTGTTAACAGCAGAGGCTTTGAAAGCTAAAGGTCCAAGGGTCTTTACCTGGCATCTCAAGTAGGGCTTGGAAGGGATAAAAACCTGGAGAGCCACTGCAAGTCAGTGTAGACAACACTGAGCTAGATGGACTAATGATCTGATTCATTATAAGGCAGCTTTCCAGGGTTCCTAACATGTCAGGCTGCATCTGTTTACAATCTCTGTGACATAACCAAAAGCAATTATAATTTAATTGTGTTGGCCAGGCTCAAGGCAACCTCCTCAAGCTTTAAACCTGGACCTGCTCAATTTTTCACAGCTGAAATCTTCTCACATTGTGAAATTTCTGGCAAGGTGCAGGAGAATCTTGCTGGACAATGCAGATCAGATCAAATGCAGATCCTATCAGGGGCTTGCTGTTGAAAGGAGGAAGCTGAGGTTCTGTGCCATATGCAGCTTCATGAATCTGGGGCTGAAATACTAAATTACATACTTCATCAATATTGAAAAACTTAAACTTCATTCAGAAACACAAGGAATTGTTTAAATTGTTTATTTTTACTCTAGGGAAAGATCCTCAAAGTAAAAACAAAACAAAATAAAATATATTGGCTTTTAAAACCACCCTTCTGTTATGGGATTTGGGGCCCATTCATGCAATTTTGATGAAAAATCCAAACCATACACACACACACACACACACACACACACACACACACCTTGATATGCTATCTAATAAGTGGATGCAAACTATTCTAAAAGTAGCTGCATGTTGTCATTCCAATATCCCCCTCCAGGCTGCATTGTTAGAAGCCTACCATGCCAGAGAAACTGACATCCTGTAGTTCCTTCAAAGAGTCCACAACATACTTTTCTCTTGTACTTGGGTGGTTTCCCATCAGGCAGCTTACAAGTCTTAAACCTGCTTAGCTTCAGCTGCAGAACTGCATTTGTACCACGTAAGATATTCTATACCTGTGCAGGCATTTGGCATGCAGAAAGCTAGAAGGATCCATTCTCTTTAAGCAGATTATGTTGGTTTTAGTTGTGTTGGATAAGTCCTTTAGGATCACACCTGAAACTTCTATATCTTTCACAGCAACTTCTCATACTGTATTGGAAGCTGCTGTGAATGTTTCCCCAAGAGTCTAGGGATGAGTGAAAGTGCAGAGAATTAGGAGTCTTGAAAGAAAATCAGATTCCACATTTGATGGTTCACAAGGAAATCAGAAAAAAAAATCCCAGTTGCCTTTATGCCTGCAGCAAAAGTGCATCAAGTCAACAAACTTAGTATTTAAGCTATTTGAATATTTTACACTCTTGTCTATGCAATAGCTAAAGCAGAGGTGGCCTTCCTTCTAGCCCAAACTGTGCAGCCAATGGTCAAGGATTATTAGAGCTGAAATCCCATAGATCTGGAAGTCACCACATTGGCTGCTGCTGAGCAAGAGGAATATGCTTAATTTCTCCAGCAGGTCAAATTTCTCTAAAATTGTTTCTTCAAAATGAAGAGATTTTCCCACATCAGTCCGTGTGGTGAATTGTTTCACCTGCATAATGTGCTACTGGTTTTTAAAAACATGGTTTTGGGTTTCCACCGGGCCACAAATACCAGAAAACGCTCTGCTAGGGACACATACCAGAAGACACCTTGTAGTAACAAAAGATAATCACTGACAGTAGTAGATTGGCTACCCCACAACCAGATGCCCTCCAGTCGCTGTTGGACTACAAGACTTATCTTCCATGAATGACCATTGGTCATGCTGGCTTGAGCTGATGGGAGTCCTAGGCCAAAACATCTCTAGGCAACCAGGTTGGGGAAGGAAGTTGCCCTTGAACCATTCCCCTTTGTAGTAGTTAGCATCTTCTGTTTAGGCATCTAAAAGCTTGATCATGTTTCCATGCACAAGTCTCCCACTGACCTCAGTTGCATTGAGCATATACAGAAACAGGAGAATAAGGAAAGGCGAAAGCATGAAATGAACTGATGCATGCCCATGTCTTCTACTCATAATCCATTATAGAGAGAGATGGAATAAATGCACTAGAAAAGACAGATGAAATAACAGCATTATGAATACTTTCCCCAAAAAAGTTGCGGGCAAAATGTGAGGGAGATTTTCAGTAAATAAAAACACCTTTAATAGTCTATAAAAAAGAAAAAGAAAAAGTGATATTTTTTTCTCCACAGGACTAGAAACAACCCTAATTTACAGTATACACCTCTGTATAGAGAGGCTATAAAAATAAAGCAAAACCAGTTCCAGGAGGGGCATTCCATTTCTTGCCTTAAAAGCACGCTCAAGTTGACAGATTTCTTCAAATGAAATATTCTTCACACATTTCATTATTAATAGCCCATTCCCCCCTCCCCACCATAAAACTTAACAAGGCATATAGGTGACCAGAACTCCCATTACCTAAAGCTAAAGAAGAATTTACGGCTGTGTTTGCTCAAATTAATAGTTAATTTGTGTGCTTTCTTCTTCTTCTGTGATTCATATATAATACACATTGTTAAATGGATCCCAAGAAATCCCTGTCAATATATAAATAATTTAGAAATATGCACTAAAAGTATTTAGCAGGAATATTTTGTTTTGTTTTGTTACGAGTTTGGAAACTAACATTGCTTATAAGTCAACAACTTTTGTACACACAGTTCCCATTCACACAATGGGAATACGGCAGAAAATAATTGGCGGAATAAATTCTTGTAGCTACTACTGGTGTCAGTCTGCTCTGCAACAATTTGCAGCTATTGGGACTCTGATGCACTTACACACCTGGAAGTACAAAGATATGCTTGCAAACAAGTTACCCCCACCACAGAAGTGAATGAGGAAGTCTGCCTGCAGGGAAGCTTCATGTGTGCATTGCTGTATACACAGACTTAATAATAATAATAATAATAATAATAATAATAATAATAATAATAATAATAGTGTAATAGTATTTTCACTCCCCCCCCCACCCTTACTTATACCGAGTCATATATACCCTGTGAACAGAATTCATTGTCAGCAAGGAAGCCAATTTATGGTCCTAGGGTATGAACCAAAAGCTTCCAAAATAAAAAGAATGGATTCTTATCCTTCATTCAAAAGGGCACTGCATCCATTACCTCCAACTGAAACACAAGACATGCTTTTATGGTTGTTGTTTTCCTGAACGTTTGACAGGTAGTCATCAGAGAGAAAGAAAAAGACAGTAGCATTATGACAGAAAGAACAAACGAAAAACCTCACTATATTTGACCTTTCTTTTTTCAATGGTACTTGTAATCAGAGGCCATGAAAGTAAAGGAAGCCTTTACTTTGTAGCATTTTGAAATTTTGACAATTTATTCTTTTTCTGATAAAAATATCCTTTCTGAGACGCTTCAAACCATCCAAACTACAAAACGATAACACAGGCAAGACTAACCTGCTTACCACTGAAGCTAGTTCTGACTATTCCTAACTTCAAATCGCTTTTATGTTAAAGAGAAATTAATCAAATTAATGGCTTGGCAACATGTATGACTTTGTGGTTGGTCTTTCTTTGAAAACCACTGCAAGTCAGCATGAAAAGATGTATTTGTGCAAAACAAGGTTAAAGGATGATATATGTTGTCAGCTATGAGTCTGGTGGCGCATGTGTGTGTGGGGAGATTGCCTTAAAATAGTTATCTTCACTTAACATCATATCTTACATTGCAAAATGTACAGACACCCAGTGTACTCTTTAACAACATATACATGTGAGTTTATAGAGCCTTTATAAAAAGTTTTTTGATTCCAAATTAAAAACCATAGAAATAGAATCAAAATAATGGAGGTTGATATATATACTTCGATAGTACATAGTCAGTGCTCATTTTCATAATTATTGACAGCTGTATCTTTGGCATTGAAAATTCAGTACAACTTTCAGGAAAAAAATGTTGTTGCTTACAGCTTTTTTTTTTTTTAACAAGGACAAACAGGATTGACCAAAGTACAAAAATTTGGGAAGTATTATTAAAGATTTATTTTATTTTTAGGCAAGGATAATTTAAGGACCCTGAATTACCTTCTCGCTTTAGTGTATGGTGCGGATTGTATGAATTCATTTAAAAATCAACTAAATGGTACCACGTTTCCCGGAAAATTATATGTAATATAATATATATATTTTATATTTATTTAGAAGCTTTGAAATAGTACAGTAAACACTTTGCAACACGGTGTATAAACTACAGAATGTCTTTGATATTTTGTGGGTCTGCAGATTAACAACATTTCCATGACCCACAGGTGAAAAGAACATGATTCACAATTTCTTTTGTAAAGTTGGAATAGTCTGGGGGACACTTGATCACACAAAAATAATATAAAACAGTCAAGTTTAAAACAGTGATATTGCATTTATAATGCACGTTTCCTTTTTTAAAATCTGTACGATTGGCTTCTTGTGGCGAATATAAACATCTAAAGGGCTCAGTGACATTTTGGAGAGAGAAAGAGAAACAGAGAGCGATATAGTGCTGTAAACAGGCACACACTGATCAGGGAGGCAAAGTCAGTTGCCCCTTGAAGTTTCTACAGTTCCATACATTTCAACTCATTTCTCAGGCCTGCTGAGAGCAATTAGGTCCTATTATTGGCCAAGATGTCTCCAACAGCACAGTAAATCTTCAGTTTTACACAGAATCGGATGGCCAAGATAATGACGTTGAAAAGTTGATGCTTTTGTTGGTCGACTTTTGTGCAAATCATGCTGCTTCAGGTAAGTCCCGTAGAATTGACTAGCATATCCTTTTCCGTGCTGTGGGGGGAAAGAAAGAAACTTCTGAGAAAACAAAGAATAATTCTGTGGCATGTTAACACATAGCTGGTGCTCTATATTACCGGTAAATAGAAGAAACAGCAGTGGGGAGAGTTCAGTACTCCATAGGGAGCAGTGATAGCTGGGCTTTAATGTTCTATTTCAGTAGTTTTCCATTTTGATAGGCAAATAGTAAAGTTGTTACAACAAAGTGGATGTGGTTTAGCAAAAATACAGTGTTTTAAAGTCCCATTTGTAAAACTGAAGATATTTGAGCATGTGCTTTATTCTCCCCACTGAAATCAACAGGTCATGCAGCATAAATCTAGGTAAATTCTGTCCAATTTCCATGGGGGTTTGCTCCCAAGTATATCGAAGCATCACAATTTTTTTGATTTGTAAAGGATCATGCTGAATTATAGATTTATGAGAGGAGAATTACTGTGATTTTACATTACTGAAACCCAACTTCTTGTTATGACTTCTCTCGTAGCCCTGGTTATAGCTACCTATGTAGAAATGTAACCTAGACTGAAGAACATGGACAATCTATACAATGTATTGTTCCAATCACAATCTATTTCTGCATGATAGTTCTACTATTTCTAGAGCAGCTTGCATCATCAATCCATCATATTCAGAGATGGTAGTGCCAAAATTGCACACCAGAGAGACAAGGGCCGAGTGGCCTGGTTCACACATAATGCTCTTGTTTATCCCAAGATTGCATTATTGTATTCCAGATGCTCTTGTTTCATGCCTTTATAGCTTGATTACATGTCTGGGATGGGGTAGCCTAACATACTATGGTTAAGGATGTGTACTGGGTTTGCACAAAACACCAAGAAATAGTTAAAGCAAACTACGGTCTGTATGCCAGCAACAAACCATGGCTTCATACTGTGGTTTGTTCACAGTAAAGAAACCCTAGTTAAGTTGCTGGACAGGGCTTGGACAATCAAACAAATCATAGTTTAAAGAAACAAAGTTTAGCATTATGTGCAAACCAGGCTAGAGAAAGCTTTTACAGTGGTATCTCTGGTTACGAACTTAATTCGTTCCAGAGGTCTGTTCTTAAACTGAAATTGCTCATAATATGAGGCACGCTTTCGCTAATGGTGCTTCCCATTGCTGGTGCATGACTTCTGCTCGCATCCTGGGGCAAAGTTTGCAACCGGGAGCATCGACTTCCAGGTTAGTGGAGCTCGTAACCCGCAAGTGTTCGCAAGCAGGACAGTACGTAATACGAGGTTCCACTGTACATCAACCACATTCACCTTGAAGACACTAAAAAAAAAAAATTCATTGAAAACACCAATTCAAGCGATATCAGGTATATGTATAGGAACCTACACTGGACCTAGGACTGGCTGGCTAACCAATAGCAGCTCTCTGGATTTACGAGTCAAACTTTTCTCTGCTATCTCAGGTACTTGGAGTCACCTGGGATTGATAGTGGGATACTATAACTTCAGAGCCAATGAGCCACTGTCTCTCTTAAGCCTACAATCGTTGGTTTAAGAAATGACTGCTGGAATCCTAGTGAAATGGCCAGTAGGATTATATGGGAATGCAAATGAAACAACTGGACTTGAGGAACAAACTCCATTTGTTGAAGGCTCTGTGGTACTCTATTTTTTGATAAATAATCTGGTACGCCAAGGCAAGGATTCAGTAATGCTTTTTGTACATTTTGGATGAAGAAGAAGCACACTTTCACTTCAATATCACATTATAAAAGTAGCACTTTGAAACCAATTTGCTTTCTCCTTTCTCCTATTTGCTAAAGCTAAAGATCCCACAACAATCTTAAACTGGTTTTTCCTTCCCTTTCTAACTGAACCATTATCGTAGTCACCAACAGATATATGTATTTTCTGGGACTGACAGAAAACGAAAATATGTTGACTAATCCCACCATTCAAATCTAGGCATTTACTGTCATGCTGAAAATTGACCTTCTTTTTTGTAGGTGAAAAGGGCCAGCGCATTAGCAGACGGGTATCCAAATCTGCCAGCTATGCTAGCCATGTATTGTTGTATTGTTAGCACCAGACATCAGCTATTTTGACTGTAATTGGGAGCAAAGGTAACAAACAATTTGTAGCGGCATTCAGAAAAGACACCAAATCAAATTCTCATCTGAGTCGCATGCCTGCAGCTAAGATGAGAAAGAAACTTGCTCTCTTGAAGTGTTCTTTTTGAAAATATTACACTTGTGTCAATACACGGTTTGCCATCAAACTATCAAAGGCCACATGGAAGAATCATCATTAACATGTTTTATAGGGTGAAATTTAACCTCCAAGGTTTCAGTGTCTTCAGATTATAAAGTGTGGGTTAAAAAAAAATAGCTTCATTATGAGGTAAGGAAATACAAAGAAATCCCTAAAACTGCTTTAATGAAACATTGCTACATGGCAATAAATTAAAAGTTTTTTCAGAAATATTGTTGAACATTCTAGTTTGTTTTAAACCTAAATTGCTTTGAACCCTAATTTGTTTCAAACACATTTTGATATTGTGTTTTAATTGTTGTAACCCACCCTGGGACCTTGGGGTGAAAGGCAGGCAATAAATTGTAATAATAATAAAAAAAACAAATATGATCCTATCAATAATTTTAAAAGAAACTATGGCGAAAATATACAAAACACCACAAAAGGTTGGAATAATATTTAGTCCAAAGAATATGCAGCTTTTGTATCTATTATGTTTATACTTGTTTATTTATTTTACCTATGTCTTTATTTGCATTTTACTTTTATGTAGCCTGTGATTATTTTTTAATGAAGGGCAGTATATAAAATTTACATATATGCATTTATTTTTACTGAAAGACATATGTAAAAAAAATACATATATGCATATTTATATTTATAAAAAATAAGCAACAAATTTACATACATCCTTTCCCCCAAAAGGCTTACAATATATTTTGATGTTATCCTATTGTAAACTAACAATAAACACAATCCAAATAAAAACTAAAATAAACAACGAAAAGCAGGAAACTCTTAAACTTATATAGGATGCTCTATCAAGGTTCATCACTTGATAAACTTGATACTTTATGGATTGCAGGTGAAAAAATGAAACTCTTCCACTGAAAAGCAATAGGATGAAGATTCCCTTCCTTCAACAGGAGCTTTCTGGCTATTTTGGAAGGCATGATTGGATGTAGTGGAGAAACTATTAGGCTTTCAAAAAGGCATTGTTTAAACATTTTATATTGAATTTTAAATGAACAAAATACATGATGATACTAACTGCCTAGAATCCAATGAATTCAGTTCTATGAGGACAACACTATTAACAACAGTCCTCCATCCCACATGGTAGCAAGTTTTGAAAGTAAGGGGAGTTTTAAAAGGAGTTTGCGATATGGTGTGAGGATCAGTTGCTCAAACAAAGAGAAAAGATCCCACTGAACTTCTTGCAGAACTGTAAACTGCAGTTTGGATTTCAGTACTATGCGGTAAGCTACTAGAATAGTAAAACTGAAAGTAGACTCTGTTCTTTATGTATTGGAATACAAAGTATGAAGCGAACTGAGATACTGTTTCTTCTTTAGTGTGGCTTTACTTTACATTTTAAAAAAGAAAGAGAATGCCTATTTTCTTGAAGTGTTACTTTTTGCAACATCCTACAGCTAGTGTTGACATCACAGTAGCCAAAGCCATATGGAGAATCTGTTGTTTAGGTGATTTGTGGGATGGAGGTGTTGGGATCAAAGTAAAATGTGTTTTCATAACCCACAGCTGAATTAATACATGCAAATCATGTATTTGCAGAAGCAGAGACATCAATAAATCAAGTTGTCAGTGGATGTTATTGTTGTGTCCAGTTGTAGTCTCCCACCCCCCTCCACACACACCTCATGGAAAGCACTTTGATCCTGGAAAGGCCAGATCTAGAAAGTGCTTTTTCCAGTTTCCCTCTTTCTCCTCCATCCTACCTCAAACTGTGCCAGTTGGTCTCTGGTCTACAATCTATGTAGCAGGGTTTTGGGGGTATGAGTGCAGGGGCCTGAGAAAGGAAATTAGCAAAAAAAAAAAAAAAATCCTTCCCCCTCCAGAAGAGGAGAGCCAGGGAAGGATGTAACCCATAATGTCTGATCTGAGCAAAATAAAACAGGAGGAGATCCATGATCTCCATTTTCTTTTAAAAAAAAAAAAATACCAATGCAGGAGAAAAAGAATCAGAGCATTGGGAATAGAAGGTGTGAAACCATTCCTCCAGATGTTTGCTTAAAGGTAAATGTAAAGGTACCCCTGACCATTAGGTCCAGTTGCGGACGACTCTGGGGTTGTGTGCTCATCTCGCTCACTCTATTGGCCGAGGGAGCCGGCGTTTGTCTGCAGACAGCTTCCGGGTCATGTGGCCAGCATGACTAAGCCGCTTCTGGCGAGCCAGAGCAGTGCACGGAAACGCTGTTTACCTTCCCGCTGCAGTGATACCTATTTATCTACTTGCACTTTGACACGCTTTCGAACTGCTAGGTGGGCAGGAGCTGGGACCGAACAATGGGAGCTCACACCATCGTGGGGATTCGAACCGCCAACCTTCTGATCGGCAAGCCCTAGGCTCTGTGGTTTAGACCATAGTGCCACCCGCGTCTCTCGATATTTGCTTACTAAAGCTCATATTGTGCCCCCTGGAATGACACAGGTTCCATGTCTTTTCCCCATTGGGGAATTGGCAGCTTGTAGGGGGCATTATATTGAGAAAACAACACAAGTTCTAAAAGCTGATGTAGCCCTGAACAACGAAGTCTCTTCTGCCATGTCAAAGACTGACAGTAATTATGGCATAAGCATTTAAGGATTACCGTTCACCTTGTCTGATGAAATGGACTCTACTTCATGAAAACTTGTGCTGTAATTAATTTAGCAGTTTTTAGAGTACCGCAAGACCCTGTTGTTTATGTTGCAACAGATTAACAGCTATCTTGCTGGAAACTGCACCTTTGAACTGATTTACCACCCTGGCTGCTTTTAAGGTTTAAAAAACAAGAGGCACTCACAAATAAATAGCACAGAGGCTTTGATCCAGTCTCTGTACAACTTTCCTTGTGACCACTTTTATCCTCATCTAGTCCAGCTGCTGTTGTAAAGCTAAGTCATTGTGAAGACTCATTCCAAACAAACCACAAGCTGTAACCAAGGTTTGTTTTATGGCTTACCTCTCTTAATTTGTCTTGGGGAGACAAACCATGATCTTGGGTTTGGATGGGATGGTTTAGTTTACGGAAGCACAGTGGCAGCAGGACAAGAGGAAGAGCAACATGGTTTGCTCTTCTTTCTGGAAGACTCACTTGTGCTAAGTTATGGTTTTGCTGAGTGTTATGTGCAAACTGGACAACTATTTACTGTTGGGGAAGCCACCTATAAAGCAGTGACCAAATCAAGCTTTATATCTATCTATCTATCTATTCACACAATTTCATTACAGCAGTGTCATGACAATGCTGAATATCCCTTTCCAGGGGGCACTATCAATTAAAAACCAATTTAAACACTCATTAGAGTATGCAGTTATTAAACTAACAGACTGTAGGCCTACTTGATCAGATCCTGGGACAACAATTCCTGAACTCACTTAATCCTCTGGAATTTAACAAAGTTAGCATGTAATCCAAGGGTGAAGACTATGACTCTACAAATATTGTTGAAGTCACATCATCCCTGAGCACTGGGCATGCAGGCTGGAGCTGATGGCAGCTGTTATAAAACAATCATAGAATCATAGAATCATAGAATCATAGAGATGGAATAGACCACAAGGGCCATCGAGTCCAACCCCCTGCCAAGCAGGAAACACCATCAGAGCACTCCTGACATATGGTTGTCAAGCCTCTGCTTAAAGACCTCCAAAGAAGGAGACTCCACCACACTCCTTGGCAGCAAATTCCACTGTCGAACAGCTCTTACTGTCAGGAAGTTCTTCCTAATGTTTAGGTGGAATCTTCTTTCTTGTAGTTTGGATCCATTGCTCCGTGTCCGCTTCTCTGGAGCAGCATAAAACAACCTTTCTCCCTCCTCTATATGACATCCTTTTATATACCGTATTTTTCGCACCATAGGATGCACCAGGCAATAGGACGCACCTTGTTTTAGAGGGGGGATAACAAGAAAAAAAATTTCTCCCCCTCTCTGCCCAGCGCCCCTTCAGCAAAGCGGCAGGAGGCGCTGCGCAGAGAGGGGGAGAATTTTCCCCCTCTTGTTTTCCCGCTCTAAAACAAGGTGCCGTTTAAGGTGCGTTCAGGCAGCTACCTTGGAAGCCTGGAGAGCGAGAGGGGTCGGTGTGCACTGACCCCTCTCGCTCTCCAGGCTTCAGGTTCCTTTCGACCTGCTCTTTGGGGCTGGCGGGGGGAAGCCCACCACCAGCCCCAAAGAGCAGGTCAGGGAGCAGCAGAAAGGCGCAGCGGAGAGGCTCCTGCCATAGCCGCGTGTCACCTCTCCAGCTGGGAGAGGGTAGTGGGGGGCTTCTTTTGCCCCGCACGCGCTCTCCTGGCTGGAGAGGTGACGCACGCCTATAGAGGCTCCTGCCATAGCTGCGCGTCACCTCTCCAGCCGGGAGAGGGTCGCGGGGCTATGGCGTCTTTGCTCCATAGGACGCACACACATTTCCCCTTCATTTTTGAAGGGGGAAAAGTGCATCCTATAGAGCGAAAAATACGGTATTTGAACATGGCTATCATATCACCCCTTAACCTCCTCTTCTCTAGGCTAAACATGCCCAGCTCCCTTAACCGTTCCTCATAAGGCATCGTTTCCAGGCCTTTGACCATTTTGGTTGCCCTCCTCTGAACACGTTCCAGTTTGTCAGTGTCCTTCTTGAACTGTGGTGCCCAGAACTGGACACAGTACTCCAGGTGAGGTCTGACCAGAGCAGAATACAGTGGCACTATTACTTCCCTTGATCTAGATGCTATACTTGCTTGCTTAGAGTTGAAAGACAGACAATAATCCCAACAAGACACTCCCTTGACATGATGGGATGAAGATAATGTTAAAATGATCATGTGGACAAACAGCAGGGTCAGTATTACTTGAAGAGATGGGGGTAGAGTTAGCATTTTCTATAAAGAAACACACTGAATTGTGAATCACTCAAAACAGCCAGAAAAGGTGTGTAGCCTCAGAATTATCTGCTTGCTGAGACAAAGGTATCTATTAGGGACAATATTATCCAGTCCATGTGGGAACTGCTGTATGGTTCAGAGAATGATTAAAAAGCTTCTGGAGACCAGCCTGACCATATGGATGGGGCCTGATTGTATGGGTCTTTCCAATGAAAATTGGTATCATGGAAGAAGAGAGGGGCTGAAAGTCTCATGTAGTTGAACCCGGCCCACAAGGTTAGGGCATTTAAACATTCTGCCAGTCTGCAAGAGCTGCTTTTAAATAAACAGCTCCCCCAAAACTGGGAGAACCCTAAAGATTCAGAAACTCTATGAATCCTGACAGTGTGAAACAGTATCTGATTTATTAAGAGAGAGAGAGAGAATTTATTATTTAGTTAAAAACCAGCATACTCTATTTAATACTATAAGTACCAACAGGGATAAAATAAAGTAAAACAAAAAGGTAAGTAAGTAAAACTGAAGGCCTAATAATTTAAAAGAGAGATAGGAAGTCTATATATATCCAGTAGGTGAGAGTGACTGATTTTATAGGCTGATGCGCAAAATTTTGTGACTAATATTGTAATCTCTGGTTTTCCATCTTCTAGAAGTAAACTAGACAATTCCAAATTAGAACTTCTGGACATTCTTCTAAGTAATGTGGCAATAATCTTTCTACGAGCATCCTCGTAGTAGGGGCAGAGTAAAATGATATGGTCTTAATTACGTGAATGTTCTTAATTACTTATGTGGTCTTAATTAATTACACGAATCACCAGTATTTGTATAAATCTGTTTAAAGACAAGTACAAGCTACACATGTGTTTTCATCTTACATGTTTTTGCTGTGAACCCCCCTGAGATATTCAGATGAAGGGTGGTAAACAAATCAAATAAATAAAACAAATAAAAGTAAATGTAAGATATGGTGGAAATGTTAGTTTCAATTAGTGATGCTGCCAAAAGGTCATATATGGGGAAAGGGAGTTGGGAATCAGTTCTCCCAGTTTTGGACATCTAATGCCAATAACAACCCAAGCCAATACCCCACCACCACCTGAAGTTTGCACTTAGCTCGTAATGGGCTTGGCTGTCATCATTTAAGCCAATAACTGCTGCCCATTTCTTTCTCTAACCAAGCTTACCAAATAATGCAGGGAAGGAATTGCATCTGAGTCTCCATGTTGGCCTTAATGGCTAATGCACTACAGCCACCAGGAAGCAAAGGAGATGTAATTGCCTCTGTATCTTTAGTAGAAGTGTAATGGATGCACCTGGCCATGTCTGCACACCCATCCTGCAATGCTATGCAGGTTTGGTTTGGAAAGGGAAGAGACAAGAGCAAAGGCTGTCTGGGTAGGGGTTAGTGGCAGAGAACTTCTTGGGTCCTGATGGTAATGAAGTCCAAATTAAGGTGTTTTAGTGAAATCCAGATTGAACTAAGTCTGGGGAAGCTTGCACATTGCTAACTACAACCACATGAAATGTAATACTTAGTGTCTTCAATATATCACTTTGCTTTTCATCAGTTAATGAATGATTACCGTATATATGTAAGCATCTGCACAAAAATCTTTGAATAAGAAATATTATTACAAATATAGTTTGAGAATGTCAATTCACAATAAAACAATTAACCAGTATTTCCTTACAATTGCAAGCAATAGATGTCAATGGTATGCATTTTGAATATTATCACTATCTCAAAACCAACTCGGTTCCAGGAAACATGATGTTTACCATTCATTTAGTTGCTGCATGTATACATAGGCAACAACTGCTAAATACTGGAATGTTTTGGCAGTCAGAGCCATACACACGCACAAAAAGCAATTTGGTTTTACTAAACCAATGAAGGATGCATAAAGGGATTCACACAACAAATGGAGTTGAAGTATGCACATTTAAATCCATTTAGACCAATGGGAATAAACTGGCATTCATCTAAGGATTTTGATTTACCTTTATCATCATAACCATCATAACAAACACCACCACCCCTGCAGATCTTGGGGATTCATGGAGAAGAGATTCTGAGACATAAGCTGTTGTAAGAAAAGTCCCTTCTGAGTCTAATCAATATTGATTTTTTTCCTCGAGTAATAACACACTTCTGCTGGGATTTTATTTTCCTTTTTGCTTGGTCTCTGAGGACTCACTGTTTGCCTGTGGCTTCCATATAAGTAAAAATGCTCTTTGGAATCTTGATTAAACGGCCTAAATTTAACTGCCTAAATTTATCTATATAAAAATATGATGCATGTTCATCTGTTGTAATCTCCTTCACTGCTTCATTAGTTTGGCCATCAATGGGATGATACTGAACAGTTATTTATATTAACAAACAAACAAACACCTGTATTTAAATTCTTCCAGTTTTTGAAATTTAGCAGTTCAGAGTACAACAATGCCTCTTTTTTTTTTCCTTTCTGACCGTTTCTAAATCACCTCATAAAAAAATTATTATGCCGTTTTTAAAACTCTTAATTCACCATACAACGAAAGTTAGCCAATATCCTGCTGAATTAATTCCTTTCCACAAAATTTAAGAGAGCTTTTTTCCACTCCAAACTTCAAGTGGAAGAATATGACCAGCCTCAAAGGTGGGGTCAGACCTAAATGTCTCACTTTTCAGCAGGCAAAGAAATGTGCCTGCACGAATATCTGTCTGAACCTGTATTATTATCCTTACTTTACAGTTGGGGAAATAGAGTCAGAGAGGTTATGTGGAAAGAAGGATTGCCATGTGGTTAAAGCAGGAGATATGAAGACAATATATCTGAGCTATTTCTGGCTTTGTCTTGAGGTTGGGGGAGGAAATCATCACTAAACCTCTCTGTCCATGATTCCCCCATCTGTAAAATGAGAATAATAATGCTTACCTATCTCACAGAGGATCTGCTGGCCTTAAATCACTATTCTTTTATAATCCACTTTGAGATCCACAAATGGCAAGGCCTAGAGAGGCGGAAAGCATAACGGTTATTACAAGAGTTCACATCAAAAATAAAGAATTCTAGCTCACACTATATTGAAGCTTTTTACAGTATCCTCATTATGGTTCACCAAAAGAGAATCAAGAGGATAGCTTTATGTTTATCCCTTGGGTCTGATGCCCTTTTTTTTGCTTCATTTCTTCTTATTAAATCATTAGCAAAGTTAAATAAAATTGCTACCATATTTGCACAACAAACTAGGTCCTGTAATATGTGTCTAGAGGGACAAGGGATTAACAATCAGTTACACAGAAGAAGCAGGAGGAGAAAAGGCTTTTAAAATCTGTTCAGGGGTTTTCTACCTTAACACATTTATTCCAAGAAGAGTTCGGATATTTTTAAGGCACAAATCACAGTATGGTATATAAAGCAGTTTCTATCCCAAAAGGTGATGGATTTTAAGAGCTACACAGAGAGGACAGGATGTAATATAATACAGCAACCACCAAAAAACATAGCAAATGTATTTATAGCAATGTGTGCATTTATTTCTATGCATGTGAGGGTCTGTAAAAAGGCAATGACAATATGGATAGGAGAAAACTAATGAATCCCATAATCAACAGGGAAATGGGAAACCCTACTTTTTATTTAAATGCTTGTATATAGTGATCTGCCAGATTAAAGCTCCATCCCTAGGTACTTACTGGATGTAAGCTTCATTGAACATAGTAGCTGTTCAGATGTTCGGCCATGGCTCCATAAACCACGGTTTATGATGCATGACCACATGCCATGGCAGTATATTCCTCACTTTCTTTGATACAGAAATCCTGGCTTGCTTTGGACCAGAGTCACCCATTGCATCTGAATCAGGAAACTCTCATTTAATGTTGTAAAACAAATCAGAATAAGAAACCAAGATCTGATCTTCAGCAGGTCCTGCATGCAGCTTGTTCACAACCTGTGGTCCAGAGCTGTGATGCTTCACAAATAGACATTTAAATGTCTGGAAAAATAGCCATAGGGATTATTTGATGGAAATTGGCAGGAGAAAAATGCAGCCCTGCTTATGGTAAATGGCAGCTTGTGGCTGTCCTCATCTCAGTATGTTAGATCAGGGAAAGGCAGAAGATTCTTCCTGCCTTTGTAGAGTTTTCATACAGCCCATGTTCTAAGCACAGCATGTACAAAAATCAGCTGCTGCAGCTCAAGGGAGTCTGTGACTCACAATTAAGTATTTATTCCTGTTCAGATCTGACAGTGCAGTGATGGAGTATTTGGGTCATCCTTTGGGGGCTCATGGCTGATACTAGCAGGAAAGAACATTGCAACCATCTCTTCCAAACACTGAAGCAGACAACTTGCTACTTGTGCAGAGCCAGCAGCCGACAAGCAGCAGAGAAAGGCTGCTTCAAACCATATTTAAGATCAAATAAAGAGCAGATTTCTTTTTTGAAAATGTTGAAAATGTACAATGGTAAAAGGAAAAGGTAAGCTCCTTTGTACATTCAGGAGTCCCAGGGGACTTGTACCCAGGCTAGGGAGAAACATATTCAATTGTGAATCCAGGGGAAGGACTTTTGAAGAAATCTCAGTGTACTGAAACCCCAAGGATTTTGCAACAAATGGCAAAAGCCCCGTATCCCATAGCCAATGTCCATTTAAAGTGGGGTCATAATTTCCTCTGAGAAGGCAGTTCTGCTGGTCACACAAGGAGCTCTCTCTTTCTGCTCTCCACACCCTGGCATTTTCCTTATATGGCAAACCTGGGCATGAACATTTCATTTTTGGCAGACACGCTGTCTGTAGTGTTGTGTGGGGGGTTGTTTTTTAACATCTGAGCTTTTAAAGCATCACACAGCATTATGGAGGCCTCCACTTCAGTTCATGGCACCTAGGAGAGATCTTGCTTCAGTTCAAATAAGTCCCAGAACTGTCTTAAATAGCCCACTTTGGTTCAGGATTTGTCAGAATCCAATGCACTCCAGATCCCATCCCAAAACAGATCAGGGCAAAGATAGGGAGTGAGTGATGTAACTTGGAAGACGTAACCTCTACTTCACAAAACACTAGAAGCAGCAGCCATTCCACAAATTCACTCTTCATTTCTCTTCAAAAGCAGCACAAAGGAAAGCAGTCCAGCCATTTTAAAAGCATTCTGTAGCCAGACACAACAAGACAAGACAAGACCACCCTTTAAGAGAGCATGCAAAAATGTGGAAATGTTTATAACAATAGAGGAATTTTGTCAGCTAAAGGAGCACAGTTCCAAATGTTCAAAAAAGAAGGAAAAAAAAGAAGACATTTTACTATCATGTGTTACGAACACCAGAAGCTGCCTTACAGCGAGGCAGATCATTGGTTCATTTAGTTCAATATTGTCTACACTGACTGGCAGTGAGTCTAGGATTTCAAGCAAGAGTCACTCCCAGTTGTACCTGGAGACTGAACCTAGGAAGCATGTTCTATCACTGAGCTATTGACCTACATGATGCAAGTGGACAGCCAAATTTTCTTGAATGCCAGCGGTGGTCTCTATAGAATAGATTTCTGGGACAACTGATTTCTATTTTTTAAAAAAGATTCAGGAGCTGATGTCACCGTTATTTCAAAAAAGACATACAAAGGATCTCCTGAGATCTGCATATGGCAGGGATTGTTTTATAGAGACAAGAGAATATTCTAAATTGTCTTGGATGCTTTAACGTACAAACAAACTGCATAGAAGAGCAGCTTGTGTATACTATGTAAGTGATATGAAGTCAAAACCTGGATAATCTCAATTGTGGAGCAATGGCAGAATGGGACTGCGCAAAACAGTGGGATAAATTTAAGGAGGGTTTGGACACCCTGGTCTAATAAAAAGAAATCCTATGGACATTTTAAGACCTGACACCAAACCATACAGCATGCAAACAGCTTGCAGAACACCCATTCCCTTACTCCACAAGGTGGAAATGGACCTGGAAAGGATGGAGGAACATGGCATAATTAAGGAAATCAAGCCTACCTTGTGGTGTGCACCAAAGTTCCTAGTCATCGGGGAAGAGGTGGAAAAAAGAAGAAGATCTGTATTGATCTTTAAAAGCTGAATGAAGACGCACTCTAATAAAAAAAAATGTACTTCCAACACTAGTATCTTTCCCAAAAGTGACAGGAATAAAAATATTTGTCAATTTGGATACCTCAAGTGATTTCTGGCAAATACCTTTGACAAACCAGAGTGCTAAATTGATTATATTCATCACACTCTTTTTGAAGGCTTGCCATTTGGAACAACAAACGCTTCCAAAAATTTTCAAAGAAAGGTGGCAAAAGTCCTTAAGAGATTTAAAAGGAGCAATTGCCCCATGGATGGGATCCTAATACATGGCACATCAATGGAAGACTATGACAAAATCCTGGCAATTGTTTAGAATTAGATGCATGAATCCTAGCTAGGAGAAACACGTTATTTTGCAAGATGAAAGAAGAGTCTATACAGAAGCTGTGCTTACAGGTACCATATAGGGTAGGCTAGTTTTGAACATCTATCCTTTTAAGAGATTTCTGCAACCATCTCTTCTCTGCATAGATTCAGCAGACAGAACCCCTGGATGGTCAAAAGAGGTGAAAAGGAATAGGGGAATCATATTCCATCTTTGAGATGTTTAGCTTGAGTGGCAAACAGGTGGGCTCAACCAATTAGATGAGCACCATGTGGCCAGAAAGGAACTCTTGGCACCTTGTGGGGAGCTAGCAAATGAGGTCAAAAAGGTGTTAATTAAAAGGAGATTGCTCGGGCTATTCTCTGGCATATCAAAGGAGCTCTCATATCAAAGGAGGTCATTTATTTGAAAGTGTCAAGAAATACATGCATTTACAACAGCACTGACTCATAAAACCTTTCTAGGAATGGAAAACTCATTAGGCCATTATTTGCAAGCCATCTCAACAGAGGACTAGCCACCAATCTAATACTGAAATGTGTAGCATCCTAGTTTTTGAACCAGATCAGGAAATCTAAAGGAAACAACCTCCAAGTATGTTCCAGGATTTATTCAAGCAAATACTTTCAACATCATTTGGTGGGGAAGCAGGATATACATTTAAGAAACAAATAAATAAAGTCATAAAGTCTCAAAACACAAGCAGACACTTAAAAAGTCATTCTGCGCCAATCAAACACCAGTTCTTTTTTCCATCTAGCTGTTAACAGTGCTACTCAGCAGCACGGCATTATGAAATCTACTACTAAATCTGTGTCTATTGCTTCCTTTCAGTTTAGTAAACAGTCTGTCCTAAACAGACTCACTTAGTTTGCTAGTACAATTTGGACAGGGAAATACCCAATGCCTAATTTTGGGACTACAGATGATTGTTCTTAGCTACAGCAATAAGGCCAGACTGTAAGCAAAACCGAACCTTACATTTCACTACCTGAGAACAGCAAAGTACCCAAGCCAGCTAAGTTAGTTTGGCAGTTGAGACGGCAAACACCATAAACTCCCAAGGCATGGTGCACCTTGCCTGAGCTTAACACCTTCCTGAAGCTAAGCAGGTCTGGGTCTGGTCAGTGCCTGGGTGGGTGACCTCCTGGGAGCAACATGTACACCACCTTGGGTTCCATGAAGAAAGGATCCATAAATGGAAAAATAAATATAAAGGTAATAAAGTGAAATATTAAAATAATGAAACAATATAATAATCAATCAATAACAAATTTCTGTGTTTCATGTCACACAAAATCAACTGCCTGAGATAGTAGCCTCACTATGGTAACATTCACACTATCAGCACCTCTCCATTATCTAACTAGAGTTCCTAGGGTTCCTTGGGGAAATCCGTAACTGTATGGTATGGATGTGACCTTTGCCTAAAGGTAGTGCTGCCTCTGTCTGTTGATACCATTTCCATCCAAATAGAAACCTCAGCATTAGTCATTATGTGCTTTACAACTAAAGCACCAAGCAATCAATGGCCCAGCACATTACTGTTTCCCAGCATGATGTCCTCTGCTATTGGGTACCTGCTTTCCAAATAGATTTTAAAATCAGCTACCCCCAACATTGCAGACAAACAGATTCCCATTAGTGTTGTGACATGGGAATGGAAAATAAAATAATACTAGCTACTTATTTCTCTCAGGACAGTAAAGCATACCATGACGAAGGGCGAGATACCTGTAAGAAGGCGATGCAGAGCCACACTTGTCTCCAAAATAAAAAATGAATGGCCAGAATCCAAAGACCTGTCCAGGCTTTCACAGGCAGAGAAGCTTTTTCCCTTTTGAACACCACTCGATGGAATGATGTGGCTCAAGGCGCATCAAAACATCTCTTCCGATTTTTTGTAAATATATGTTAGGTGCATTACTTTAGGGCATGCCAAGATGAACATTCAGAACTGCATGAGTGGCACTTGTTTGTGTACTGGAGTAACTTTCTCAATGGCCCAAAACCCCTACCCAGGGAGTGGGGGCCTGCAGTGGAGAATGAAAGGAAGTAGGATGCTATCAATGTGGATGGTTGTAAAAGAGGGTTAGATAAATTTAAGGAGGACAAGGCTATCAATGGCTTCTAGTCATAATGGCTACGCTCTACCTCCACTGGCAGAGGCAACATGACTCTGAATATCAGCTGCTGGGAATTACAGGTGGGCAGAGAACTGCGTGCTCATGTCCAGCTTATAGGCTTCCCACAGACATTTAGAACAAGATGCTTGATGAGGTGGGCCACTGGCCTCATTCAGCAGATTTGTCTTAGGTTCTTGTGCTCTTGTCATTGCAGGCTATGGAAGACTGCTGAGTACTTGAAAAATTATGTATTCTCTTTAAGACTACTTTCCCAAAATAAAAACAGATATGCTGACAACTGGTGATGCTGGAATATGTATACAATGTTGGTCCTTATAGCAACATTATTCAGTGTTTGAAAAGCAGCTAAATGTAGCAGTGAAGAGCCATTTGAAGCCTTTTCTTACCGTGACCCCTATGTGCACTGTCACAATGCTAGTTATTTAACAATACATTTCCTGCTACAGTTCAAATGAAGATCAGGAAGGAATTTCCGCTTTTGGGCTCATGCTCTGAAGACAAGGGTGAAGTTAAAAATAGGCATGTTGCCACACTTTGCAGAATTGGTTTTATATGTTTTCTGGGGAGCCCTGAAACACACACAAGCACAAAGCAAATTAGCAGAAAAATGAAGCATGATGAGGAAAGGAACGAGAAAGGCATCAAGGATGGCTGCATGATGTCAAACACCACAAGATCAGAGCTGACTATATGAATGCACTCTAACCATGAGATTCGTTGTTGTGCAGTGGTTATAGTGTAAGACTTAAGACTGGAGAGACATAAGTTCAAATTCTTGGTTCACTGAGTTACTGGCAGCATAGAGAAATACTAGATAGGGAAGGCAAAGAAGAGCCTTTAGAAATATGCAATAGGAAAACCTCTCAGGCTGTGATCCTGGATGAACTGAAATATTAAATACCAAAGAAAATTGTTAGTTTTCATCTGGTAAGGCATGAATTGTATGCGTATTGAAGAAGAAGCTATGATACACTTCAGTTTAAATGTATTCATAAATGCTAATGCATACTGGAATGTGACCTCTCCTCCGCCTCTCCCCCCATCTACCCACATATATTGAGGTGCACTGTAGATGTGGATAGATGTGCACTGTTTCATAAAATGTATTAATAAATCAATAATGCATGTGAGAAAAGACAGGGTATAAGGGTTTTTTTTTTGTTTGTTTTTTTAGGTAACTAGCCCTAGAAAGCATAAACACACACTTCACATACAGTTCTGTGGGCATGCTGGAATTAGTATATTAACAGTTTTCAATGCCTTCCACATTTCGTTTCTTCTTCTTAAAATGGATGTGAAGTATAAGCTGTTAAGGTAAGGTGCCATGTCTTAAAATATACTCCAAATATGGCTTATGTTGCCTCAACATTCTAACAAAAAGTAATTTTGAGCAGTTCTGCAGCTCTGGATTTTAATATTAATTTGTTTTTTTAACTAGCTTCCAATCTGTTGTGTTTTTTTTAATCTGCTCGTACTTGATTGTTCTATTGTTTTCACTGTGGTTCTGACATTACATGGTGTTTTACATTGATTTTTAATCCCATTATATTGATTAGTACTGTCTTCTCATTATATCGATTAGTACCAGAGAAGGAATAACCGTTGGGAGGAGCACACAGAGAAGAAACGACATTTGCACCTTTAGTAGCAAACCTGGATGCCTTCCTCTGCCCCACCTGTACTAAAAAACATGTCTCTCCCAATCAGTCTCTACAGCCACAGCAGGCACTGTAACTCCCCAATAGTTTGACTTTTTCATTGTCTCCTGTGAAAGATGGATGCCAACAACTGTGTGCTTTGTTATTAGCCACTTTGGGAATTTTTAATGTCTCTGCATATAACGTTTTGTAAGGACATTTTACATGTTCGTTAGTGATATTATTTCCCTCATCAAAAGCTCTGATTTTGAAAAAAAACAACTTTGAGAATTAATATTCTGCAGTTCAGTGGTGAAACACATGCTTTTGTAAGCAAAAGGTAACAGATCTCCTGACATCTCTAGTAGAGCTGGAAAAGACTCCTGTTTGAGAGCCACTGTCAGCACTGAGATAGTTGGTCCAAGATAGTTGGTCCTATGTTCCTCTGAGCATGTGAGCTATCCATATAACCAATACTCCTTGCCATCACCTATACCAGTGGCGTAGCGTGGGTTGTCAGCACCCGGGGCAAGGCAAGTAATTTGTGCCCCCTAACCCATGGATTTGCGCCCCCTAACCCTAACCCCCAGATGTTGCGCCCGGTGCGGCCGGCCCCCCCTGCACCCCCCCACGCTACGCCACTGACCTATACTCAAGTTTTCTAGCATTCAAGACACCTACATGGCTCTGTCTGTTATTCACCATTGGCATAGCATAGGGTTCAAACTAAGTATTTGATAAATGTACAGCATGCAGCTATTTTTACTTATTTAATCATAGGTAGCGGGGACTGAGCAATGACAAACCTAGACAGCATCTTAAAAAGCAGAGACATCACCTTGCTGACAAAGGTCCGTATACCGGTAGTTAAAGCTATGGTTTTTCCAGTAGTGATGTATAGAAGTGAGAGCTGAACCATAAAGAAGGCTGATCGGCGAAAAATTGATGCTTTTGAATTATGGTGCTGGAGGAGACTCTTGAGAGTCCCATGGACTGCAAGAAGATCAAACCGATCCATTCTGAAGGAAATCAGCCCTGAGTGCTCACTGGAACGACAGATCCTGAAGCTGAAGCTCTAGTACCTCATGAGAAGAGAAGACTCCCTGGAAAAGACCCTGATGTTGGGAAAGATTGAGAGCACAAGGAAAAGGGGATGACAGAGGACGAGATGGTTGGACGGTGTTCTTGAAGCTACCAACATGAGTTTGACCAAACTGCGGGAGGCAGTGGAAGACAGGAGTGTCTGGCGTGCTCTGGTCCATGGGGTCATGAAGAGTCGGAGACGACTAAACGACTAAACAACAACAACAAAGTGGGGGCTGAAATACTTACTGAAAAGGCTGCATATGGGAAGGGAGGATATTGCATCCTTCCTCCGTGTTATTGGAGTTAAACTCTTTACCCACCTAAACAGTTAGGAATCTTAAAAGAAAAGGACCCCACTGACATAAAGGGGAGCATTATTCTTAAGACTCCTAGCTACATGTAGGGGGTGGAGGTTCACTCTAATCATGCTGAGGTGGTGAGATATAAGCCGTACCTCCCTAGGAGCTGCTTCCCCCATAAGTGTTGACCCACCATGTCTGTAATTAAGTAAGAAAAAAACTAGGTGCTTAGCAGCGGCATGCTACATGTCTAGCAAACATCTAGTTTGTCACGTGGCTTCCAGAGTAGCTGAGAATAAAGTCCAAGAGTCACATATGAAACTCTAAAGAAAGCTGGCAATGCTCACGCTGACATGTACAATGATTTATAAGCTGTGTAAAAATCAAATGAGAGCTGTGAGCATCAGCTCTCAGGGTTGTGCAATAAAACAATGATTGCAGTAATTGCTGTTTTCTCCCCCTTTGCAACAAACATCCTTGCTTTCATCTATATAAATATATAAATACAACAGATCATTTCATCTCTATTCAGTGTACCAGCGGTTTTGTCCATACTCAAGAGGTCAAAAAATAGGGGGGGGGGGAGCACATCCAAAAGCTATCTTGCCCACAGCAGGAATAAAACCCTGTCCTTCATCTTGTTGCATGTAAGTGCATGTGTAATATTGCTGCCCAAATCAACTCAAATCCATTTTGGTGACACTGATACAAACATAAGCAGGGATGCAAAAGGCACTGATGGACATAGCACTAACCATTCAGAGCTTTTTATCCATCAAAATGACTTTGATGCTGATGCTGTTACCTCCACCATCAAAATGGGGCAGATGGCTCATCTAAATGCAAATAGGTCACTTTTTCTGTCAGAGCATATTTGTGGATACTGGACCAGCAATCAAGTGAATTTGCTAAAAAGGGTTATGAACCAAATTCTGCAGACAGACAGACAGACTGTTTCGTCAATTCCAGCACAGAATACGTCCTAGCAGTCTAGATGAGTCTGGTAGTCTAGGTTATTCAGGCAATCTAGTAGAATTCTGATAACAAGACAAAAAGTCCTCTTTATGTTAGCCTTTTTGTAAGAACTACTGGTACATTCTGGGGCTACAATCTAATCTACACTTACCTGAAACTAAGCATCACCAAACTTGCTACTGAGTTAATATTCATTGGTCTATGCTGTTCATATGCATTCATTTCAAACACTTAATACCACTGATTTCCCTTAGGAGAGCTCTTGACAATTAAGCAAGCATTTAATGTTTAGAATATAAGTGTGTGTGTGTGTGTGTGTGTGTGTGTGTGAATACACACACACACAGTCATACCTCTGGTTGCGGTCACTTCATGTTGTGGATTTTCGGGTTGCGAACGCAGCAAACCCGGAAGTGTATACTTCTGGGTTTCGCCCCGCGAGCATGCCAGAAGCAATCTGCGCACTTCACACATGCACAGAAGTGCTCTATTGCGCTTTGCGCATGCGCACTAGCAGACTCTACTTATGGACTTTTTGGGGTGCGAATGGCACCCCAAAATGGGTCGCATTCATAAGTAGAGGTACCACTGTATGTATGTGTGTGCATATATATATATATATATATATATATATATATATATATATATATGTATATGAATGAGACAAATCTGATCCTGATATTCCAGATGCAGCATAAAATGTTAGGTTTTTTGTGGTCAGTAGTGTGAAGTAATGTACTTCAACCTATTCCTAAATTTTCAACACCTGGGGGATGGAAAAAGTTGTGTAAAGAAATACATAAACAATTATCCTGACCATGCTACACATTCCATAAAGTACACCACAAACTCAACAGTATATCGCAAATAATTACTGCACACTGATACATTACTGTACATTTGTATTTGAAATGTAGCCTCTGATGTTGATTATCTTGTGACAGCTATCCCATGCTTTCAGCACTGATTATTCAGTGCCACTGTTGTGGTGACTTCTTTAAGCACATATTAGCACATATTCAAGATCTCTCTAACTAGCGGCAACGTTTAACTAATTGCCAAGCTTGCATATAACTGCTCAAAATACCTGTTAAAAGAAAAGCTTAAAGAAACTTTCTAGAAGTGAGATACATGTGACTGCAATTAACTTGGAGTGCAATCTTATGAATATCTATTCAGACTTAAGTCCCACTAAGTTTGATGGGGCTTACTCTCAGATAGGTGGGTATAGGATTGAAATCAAAATGTATTAGCATAGCTTTTCTACATCTTCATGTAGCATCATCCCTACCCTTTTCCTAAATGCAGATCTTCCACCCTATTCCCCCAATGTAAACAACACAGGTGATATGCAACCAACCTTCACCACATCCTCCTCATGTTCCCAGATCCTACAATCCCATGTCCTACCATCTCAGCAGTCTGTCCAGCAGGGGTGAGGCATCTCATTTTTCTGCCTGAGGTAAAACAAGAACGTGCTGCTGCACCACTTCTGCAGCCTCCCTTACCTGGATTGCAATGCCTGTGAAACAGTGATGACGTGGGGGGGGGGGACACAAGCCCTCATTACTTATAAAGCTGTTGCTATTAATAATATTATTGACTTGGCTCACAAAATTGACTCAGAGTGACTTACAACACAGTATGAACATGAAAACAAACAAATAAAAACTTTAAAAAATCATGCATATAAATAAAAGACAGGTTTTGCAGGACCTGCCCATTAAAATTGGCCACAAATACTCAAAAACATGTACTAAATTGTGTTCGGGGTTCCTGCTTGTGACCCATGACACACATTGCAGCTACTAATCACCCTCTTCAACTTCTGCCAGTTATGAAGCCACCATCCTACCGTATTCTTCTTTATAAATCCTCCAATTGGGGCTACGTGGTGACCGCCTTACATTTCTATGTATATAGGGCTACATATACAGCTTGTACAATAAACATGTCATCATCTCTGCTTTATTTATTTTATGCCATTTATTAAATATAGATTATTTCAGTCAAAGCACACAAATATTTGCCACAAGGATGCAGAAGAATGTTGAGATACCAATGAAACCAGTATTTCTTTAGTCTCCATTGGCATGGGCAGCTGAAAAAAAGGCCCTCCAGCTATTCCATCTAGTCAGTCTAAGATGGTGATCCGGAAGGGTCCAACCAGGGCCAACAGTATGCTGATGTGGTTAACTAGCTGACTCAAGGGAGCTAATAGAGGAAAGAAGGCTTCCTTCAGAAAATGGAACTCATGTCCAAATGAGAAAATGTATACAAATTTTGGCCAAAAAAAAAAAAAAATGTAAGCAGTCAATGAGGGAAAAGAAAGAAAGAAAGAAAGAAAGAAATCTAAATACATTAAAGCAGGAAATTGGCTAAGGATGTGGTTGGACCTTTGGATGAGAAGGCAGTTGAAAGAGGAAAGGTTAACTCACATCCCTGCCCCGCCAACTGCTCCACTCTGTCACATAGGAGTGAGACCACCTATCAGCAATAACTCATGGAAAGTGTCCTTGCCCTTGTCACATTCAAAAGAAGCAACCCAAAGGGGTACCATTCCCTTCAGAGTTGATCCTCTGGACCTGGGTTGTCAGTGGGTGTTCTCCAAATAGACTTGTATCCTGGAAATCACCTACAGCAATGGAAGTTCTTCCTCTTCGTGTGTAGGGCTAGCTCGCCAAACCATCTGATTACTCCACCAAACTGTTCTCCAGATGCAGTAGAAAAGTTCAGGAAAAGCTAACATTTATAGCCATCTCCTGTCCAGCCATAGTCCTGCTACTGTTACCTATATTCTTAAAGTAAACCCCACTGCATTTTACAATGGAAATGTGATGTTTTCCTTGCAGCACTAAGTTTGCCACTCAGTAGCAGTGAAAATATATCCCAAAGGGTTAGCTGAATAATATATGCACATCAAAAGAAGAATCTCTCATTTTTTCCTATATTTTGCTGGATATTGGCATGGATCCAACATACCATTGCAGTCGTGCCAGAGAAGATCGAAACATACCCTCCAACATTTCTCTGATCTCTCCCCTTCCCCACAAGCACACACACATCTGGCCACATAAAAATCCTCCCCCAGGCAATCTTAAGCATCAATAGACTTTCAGGTGCAGCTTTGCAGGGATACACGGACTACAGTGCTATTAAAGCCCAATTTCAAACCTAATGTGATAAAAGTCTTAACAAATCAATTCTCACCCTATTCAATTATCAACTTAAAATACAATTTCTGAAATAAACATAAACACTTGGGGGGAATGAAATGAAAAAGCAGAGAGTAGATCTACATATTTGGGGGAAACATGTTGTTCACTCCTCCAAGAACAGTAACCAATTTAAAATGCAACTGGTACTGATGGTGTCAGTGATTTCAATGCATTTTAAAAATCCCTGCGTATGGAAAGTTAACATGGCAAGGAGAATGTTTTAGCAAATCCTTCTGTCTGGCACTCAAGTTTTATTCATGCTGCAAGTTCCTTTTTTCTTCTTTTAATCTGCAGGAAACATCAACCCTGTTCAGGCATGGTGCCTGAAGGACGTATGTGCCAGCCCTTCTTGCAATGCTCCTGCCTGACCTTCCCATACAGTGGTATCTCGGGTTACAGGCGCTTCAGGTTACAGATGCTTCAGGTTACAGACTCCGCTAACCCAGAAATAATACCTTGGGTTAAGAACTTTGCTTCAGGATGAGAACAGAAATCGTGCGGTTGCAACGTGGCAGCAGCGGGAGGCCCCATTAGCTAAAGTGGTACCTCAGGTTAAGAGCAGTTTCAGGTTAAGAACAGACCTCCGGAACAAATTAAGTTCTTAACCAGAGGTACCATTGTACCATGAAGAAGTTTGAAGGCTCCCATACTCAACACAGGAAGGTCTCTGGCAGGGATGCTGCAGGTGGGACCTGCATGCACCCTTTTCTTAAAGGTACAAAATGAGTTCACATATCCACAATGATGCTTTCCATCCATGCTGGCTGTTATTTATTACAGCACAGATCTTCAGATAACAGCATTATCATAATCCAGCCAGTGTTTCCTTAGACTTCTGCACATTTGAGTTACCCGTCCCTATTTTCTTCTTCTTTTTTTGTGTCACTTCTTTATCCGCTTTGGTCTTTGATTTTGTGTTCAAAAGCAAAGCAATTATATCGTGTTTTGAAGTGCTATCCTATCAAATTTCAGCCCGTCCTTCTAATTTATCAAGATTATAGAGTACTTAATTGCATTCCGCAAAAGATTTGCAATCCTTTCCAAGCTTGTATTGTTTAAATATGTGATTAGCATACTCTTCACTGCAATGTCTAAGTCACTGATGAGTCATATTATGCCTGAAATAGGCCACTTGTTATCCTCTTCATCGCTGACACTAGGCCATCATAACAACAATTAGTGTGCTTTGTTACCGCAAGCTATATTTCTGAGCTCTTGTTTTATTTAACTACAAAAAGGTACTGACACAATGACTTTGATATGGAATTGGGCAAACTTAATGCTGTAGATTTCTGTGCCCCACACAGGTAGGCCTAACAAAATGTTTACTGCCTCCTGGGTTTCAGATGGCAAAAGGGGCCAGGCAGTTCTGAATCTTTGTTAAAGGACAGGCTACTACAAATATAAACAACTCAATTCTTTTTATAATTTATTATTTAAAGGCAGTTTACATAAAAGAAATCAATTCATTTTGCTTCTTGTAAAATCACAAATGAGGGAAAGAGGCTACTGAGTACCAAGAAGAAAAGGAAAACATAGCCACCTGGCATATTTAAGCCATTTAATGTACATTCTGTCCAAGCTAAATTCTGCTAAATACATTAAATTCCGTACTAAATTAAGAAATGATGGGCCAAATATCTCTGCAGCACCTGCCATGTGCAGGCTGTAGCTAGCTAAGTCTCTGTGTTCGCTTGGGAAACTTGACAGGCTAAAACTGTGGTAAAATATTTATTAAATTTATATCTTACCCTTCCACTCAAAGGAATGCAGGAAGAGGCCCATCCCTCCCTCCCTTACCTGGTATTTGTTGTTTAACAATAATGATGCAATTGCTAATCACAAAATTAATGCAACACAAGGTGCTTGGTATTTAAAAATTTTGCCTGAGGGCAACTTTCACCTTTGGCCAGCTTTGCATGGGACACTTGCTAACTATGGCTTGGGGGACAGACACAGAGTAGGCATATAGCCTCTCCTCTCTTTTTCTGATCCATGCAGATAATCTGTAGATGGGACCACTGTCTCCACCCTGCTCATCATACGGTCAATCTGATGACTGAGGTGGGGACAATTAGCATCTCCATTAGAATCCCCAAGTGCTGTGTCTACTTTGACTTTTTGTGTCTGTTTCTGCCCAAATTGGTATGTTCTGGGTGGGTGGGTGAAAAAAGGTGCTTGGAGTGCCAGATCAGAGCCAGGAATTAACCACATCCAATGCAATGTATATTTTTTGTGTGTGTTTTTTTGTTTTTGTTTGTTTTTTTAAATTTTTTTATTTATTAAGGATTTTCTTGTTTTACAGAAGTAAGTGTAATGCCTCGTATTTTTCCCATGTAACATTTTTACAAATCTGTTTCATTTGTTGAGACATTAGGGGGAGAAGAAGAAAAAAGGGGGTGGAGGGAGAGAAGATGGGTGGGGTCGGGTGGCGATGTTTCTATTATGCTTAATGTATGTAGAGTTTGGTGTCAGTGTTGCTTGTGTTGTTCTCTTGTGTTCCTTTGGTGGTGAGAGAGGTTGGGGTTGGCCTAGGGTGTATGCTATGTGAAGTTGTCAGTTGGTTCAGAACATGGCAGCTGGAGTGCTAACTCATTCAACGCTTGGGAGTCCCCTATTACAACAGCTGAACTGGCTTCTGGACCACTTCTGGGGACATGTTGAGGTGCTGAATAGTCGTAGTAATAGTAGTTATTAATTAAATTTGTATAATGCCATTAATCAAAAGATCATCAGGGTGGTTCACAATAGAAAAACATAAAATGAGAATACAAAAATACACAATGCAACAAAAACAAAAACAAACCAATAACCCCCCCTCCCAAAAACACATTCAAACAGTCCCTCTTGCCTTTTAATTAGATTCTGTTTTAGTTCCTAATGTATTCCAGATAGATTGATTAAAAATGTTTTGCTGTAGAATCACAGAAATGGAGGGAATCTAGTAGCCCTCCCAGTCCATCTCATTGCAAGATGAAGGAAATCCAGAGCTAGAGCATTCCCAGCAAATGTCTGCACAGTCTTCATTTGAATTTTCCTTTCAAGAGAGCCCACCACTTCCCTCAGTAATCTGCTTCCATCATTGAACTTCTCTTACCATTTCTCCTAGTACTCAACTGAAAACCATCCTCCTGTAAATTCAATCCACTGAATCTAGTCCTTTCCCCTGAGGCAGCAGCAAAAAAACCCATTTGACTTCACCTAGGTATAACAGCCTTTCAGGTATTTGAAGATTGATATCTGTTGAAGCTGGATGGACAGATCCTGAAGCTGAGGCTCCAATACTTTGGCCACCTCGTGAGAAGAGAAGACTCCCTGGAAGAGACCCTGATGTTTGGAAAGATGGAGGGCACAAGGAGAAGGGGGACGACAGAGGACGAGATGGTTGGACAGTGTTCTCGAAGCTACCAACATGAGTTGAGTCTGACCAAACTGCAGGAGGGAGTGGAAGACAGGAGTGCCTGGTGTGCTCTGGTCCATGGGGTCACGAAGAGTCAGACATGACTAAACAACTAAACAAAAATCTGTTGCAGTTAGCAGAGAGAGGCATGGCCATACACCTGACCTTCCCACAGCAGGGTTTCTACAGCTTAGCAGGAGGGAGAGAGAAATGGGTGCAGTGGTGGGTTTATTGAGAGTGCTGGATCGGCTTGGCTGATGTGCCCACACAGTACAGACTTCTCCACCACCTCACTCCAGCAAGCTGCTGCTGCGTAGTCAACTTTGCCTTTCTCTCTCCCCACCCCTCACCTCTCCTGGTCTTCTCTTCTTCATGCTAAACCTATGCAGTTCCTTCCATTTCCCCCTCACAGAAACCAAGTTGCTTTGAGAATTTTCTGCTTTAAAATAAATCAAAACGCCAGTTCAAATATGCAAATATGTTTGCCAAGAAACTGCAATGTGTGTGAATATTTAATTCCAATTATGGGAAGCAGTTGCTCATGATACAAGCCAGGTGGGTGGATAGGGCACAAAATGTATCTTTGGTTGTGACAATGTCCCTGAACGTACCCCAGATCTAAAATACATTTAACTCAGGCACAATCGCCTGCATAACATGCTCATCACAACAGCCCACATGTCAGTCATGAGAGTGAGGCTTTAATGTGGATCAGAAGCAAGCCACAGAGTAGAAAATGCATGGTAGATGAATGACAAATGTAATGCATGTTAAACCTAACAACTTTGTTACATTGAAGACTAAGGTCCTGTCTTATTCATGCTCTTCATTATATAATGTAGCACTTAACTATTTTCGTTCTTACTAAAATAGCGTTGGCAGTCATTTAGATAGATAAGCTTCATTTTCTCCTTTTTAGTTTTGACACTACATACATCCTTTCCCATTTTTCTCTACGGGTACATAAATTAAATACACACTTATGGCAAAGTGAATGTTATTTTCATTTGTGCTTTTAACCCCACAGAGAAATCTTCTGCTTCACATTTTGAGAAGGCTGCTCTCAATCACTATGCCTCAAATATTATTGTGTGTTCCCCACCACTACCTTCCTGCAGATGAGCAGTGGCATAGCACTATATGATTTACTGCAGAACATTATTAACCAAAACTAACACAAGTATTTTATATGATGATTACATAGGAAACTGACTTTTACATGGTTAGACTATTTGCCGATTTGGCTGAGCATTGGTTAATGCAGTCTTTGCCAAACTGGTGCCCTGCTGCATTTTTTGTCTAGAACTCCCATCAGCTCCAAGAAGCCCAACTGGCTGAGCTGAGGGAGGTTTTAGTCCAAATCATCTGTGGGCACCAGTGTGACAAAGCCTGGCCTAATTTGACTGGCAGCAGCTTTTCAGGTTCTTCCAGAGATCTTTCACATTAATTGCTGCCTGATCCTTAAAAACAAAAACAAAAGGAATTCCAGGAATTTAACCTATGCAAAGCACATGTTCTACCACTATGATAACATCCCTTGCTAATTAAGTTTGTGTAACTATTATCTTTGGTATAAAAATGAAATCTAGTTTTGAATAACAGAAACCAGGGGAAGAAGGTTGGGATTCAGATTTAGGACAACTAAATCTCTTTGATTACAAATCATAACCCATTCACAGTATTTTTTTCTCTCAACCGATTTGTCCAATGCAAGCTTGTATTCCTATGCATGCATAAACAGGGGCCTCTCCAAGAGCTAGTTTAATTCTCTGCTCTTCATACGGTTGCTTCTTCTGCAGGACGAAGGTAGTTGAAAGGAAGTCTTCTTAAATGAAGGTGGATGTTTTGGAACCAGGGACCTTAAGATATTAGTGGCAGAGTATTAGGAAAAACATAACAAATTAAACAAATTAAAAATATGATAGCTAGAAAATATTGCTGAGAGATAAATTAACTACTAACAGCTGGGTTTCCTCCCTATCATACAGATCCAAAAACAAGAAAAACATTGCAACAGGAAGCTCTACTGTACACCTCCTTGAGATCAACGGATTTCATACTTCATGGAAGGTATTCCAAGCAGAAAGGACAAATAAAGATGGTATTTATGGGGTTGGGGAATGCTCAGTAAGAATCAGTAATGTTAATGCTTAAAAATTTCTAGCTGTGTACCCTGTTAACTCATGTTCTCCCAAATTAAGAGCAACTATTCCATATCCTAGTTAAGATCTCCACTACTTGAATTACAATAAATGAAATCATTATGACAGCCTCATTTTAGTACTATCTCAAAACTGTGGTGCAGTGCCATTTTTCAGTAAGATATATACCGGTACCTAAAATTCCGAAAAACAACCATAACAATCCATAATAAGCTAAAATCATTCTTGCCAATTTACAGAGGTGATGGCAAGCTGTCAGACCACGAGTTATGGAGAATGTGGAAGCTGGCATGCTATTTTGTGATATTTCTGGTTTGCCTAATACAGTTGTTAATTTTCAGTTTCTTTGTGCAACTAAATGGTTTCTTGAACTATTAGCGCATATATAATTTCTCCACCTTTTGGTGATGAACTAACATTATCTATTCTTGGTTTTGCAAAGAAGCTTATAGTCATTAGTACTGAAAGTACTACGCAAATGACACTGAATCATCTCTGTCCTTGCTGCATTTTATAAAGACATCATACTGCAAAGTTCTCTTCAGCATCTTTACCACACAAAGCAGCTCTTGCAATAGCTGCATAAAATAGCTGCTTTGTCAATCATATATTTAAAACTAGAAAAGTGGATATATTCCCCTTCCTGTTTTTCTTGTTCTTTTTAAGCGGAATTCAAAATATTCATGGAATAAATATTATTTATATGTAATTTTATTCCCAAAATGAAGTTAATTTTCAGGATATTTCAACATAACTATTTTCCCACTGCCCAGTATTCCAACCATCCCATGGCTATGACCCTCTGAGAGTGCAAGTAACTGTTTCCTTAAGATTACTAACAAGAGGTAAAGTATGAGATAGAAAATCTTTTCATACATTATAACAGTTTAATAAATGATTTTTACAAGATCACATTATTACAACCCATAAAAATGAACAACAACACTAGTTTGGTATGGGGAATTTTTTTTCAATTTGTTTGTTTGGTTTTTTTGAAAAAAGATTAGTTTATTTATTTAAAAGCAGTGATTTTTAGAACTGCAGGCAGTCCTATGCATGTTTATTGAGAAGAACATCTCAGTATGGTCAATGGGGCTTGCTTCCGCTAGGTATGGTATGCATAGAATTATAGGTTTAATATCTCAAAATGCAGGTGGACTAAATGTGGGAAATTCTGCACATAGTATATCTGGCATAGTAAAAGGTCTCTTTTGCATCCTGATATGGTCCAGAAACTTACATGAGTTGTTATTTTGAAAGCTTGTCTTCTCAAAAGTTTTTTTCTGGCCATGCCATTATCCATGGCCAAATTACAGGCTGTGGTTATAACATCTGAATTATGTGGTTTCGTCTGAGTAGCATAATATTCCCACTGAAGTCAGCAAGGGTTTGGTTCAGATACAGAGGATCTTTAAATAAAAGCCCTGTGTGGATTCTGCTTGTTGCCATCGCAAATTATAAAAGACTTTCTTCATCCTCACTTTTAACTGCAGCCTCTTTAACTGCAGAGGGGCACTGACCTTCAGGAGTGGCTTTCAAAACATGTGGCGGCTGTGAGACGGGCAATCTGGAAAGACTAAGCCTATGCTTAACTCAAAGTTCCCCAACCTGGTGCCCGCCACTATTTTGGACTGCAACTGAAATCACTCCTGACCAATGGCCATGCTAGCTAGGGCTGATTGGAGTTGTAGTTCAACAACACCTGGAGTGCAACCTTTCCTATCTCTTCAGCTGGAGAAGAAGAAATAAGGCTTTTCAATATATGATTACATTCTACCTGACTTGAACAGACCAGAGCCAAGGCTATATCAAATACTTAGCATCAGCTCCTCATCTCAAGTTTTATAGGCAGATGCCAACTTGAGTCTAATAAAGCGCCCTTTGGTCACTTTTCCCAAAGGCTGGACAAGCAACCTAAAAACCTTTTTTAAGCCAGCTATTGATCAGCACATCTAGTCTCAAGTCTTTGCCATGATTAATTATCACTTTTAGTGACTGTAGAAAGTCCCATTCAATAGGACTTGCTCCTGAGGTAAGTTCACAGAACTTCCATTTTGGTCTCAGTCCAATCTTAGAATCCCATTACTTGGTTTTTGACTCTTTAATATCATTAAATAACTCCAAAAGAATAAATATCACATTTGCTCTTTTTTTAAGGCTCCAGACAGGAGAGTTTCATAACCCTAGCTGGAGATATTGGAACTGAGTGCACACCACTGAGCTACAGAGCTTCCACAACATACCGTTATTATCTAGATACTTACAATCTGGGGCTAACATTATATGTAAGTCTCAAGATTCTTTCTGTCCATATGGGAGAAGGGGACAACTTCCCTGCCATTTATACACTCATTACTGTCTCCTTTCCCACTCTATTCCCATTTGGTTTTCCACTTCATGTCCTTTAACCCTTTCTGCTGTCTGTCCTCTCTGCTTCAACAGACTTTATCATTCCTACCATTGCAGGAATTGTGTTTTGCATCTCTTTGACCCAGAATCCATTTGCCCACATTTTGTCTTTACAAATGTCGCAAGATAGGAAAAGGACTACTCTTCTCTTAGACATTTCATGTCTCTCAATCCTTATGATGTCTCCTGACTTTTTAGTAGTGCCATTCTAAATGGATGAGATTTAATAACCACAGCAATTATAAAGCATTGCAAACAGAAACATTTTCCAAGTTTAATTTATCTAGAACAAGGGACAGGACTATTTCTGTTGGAAATAAAGTCAACTTCCCCCCTGAAAATCAAATGCAACGGTTGGATGAATACCATCTGGTATAAGCAACTTATTTTTATTTAACGTGTTAGTATGTTCCAGCACTTTGTCACTTGACTTCTTATTCTCAGATGCGGCCTCTTAATTACCTGACATGAACAGATAAAATGAATGCAACTGTCATAACAGCTACTTTGGAATCTGCTTAATCTTATGAGTTGATCTCTGCTAAACTAAATTATTTTTATGCTGTTCCAACTACCTTTTAAACACGCAACTGCTAGGCTTGGGCATTTATTAGTTATGTGAGATATATGCTATATTTTATTGAGTTAGCGTAATTTTCACTAACCCACTCTATATTCCTGACTTACTCTGTGAAGCTCTATTTAGCATCTTGAAGTTTTGTGGTGCAGAATGTATATGCCGCTTTTACATTTCTGGTTAAGTATACATTCTTTGGCTATCACAGGAGTGGGGAAACCATGGGCCAAATGTGGTCCCTCAAACCTCTCTATATGGCCCTACAGCCCTTCTCGTGCCACACAACCTCTTCAACAACAAACACTCTCGCCAGGCCATTCACCAGCTCTGCTTCACTATCCCTGAGCTTTCATAATGGGATTAAGTCTGCAGCTGCTGCCTGTTGCACTGCAGTCCTCCCCACCCCCTGTTATCATTTCTCCAAATGTATGTTTCACAACAAATGTTTCCCATGTCAAAGGCTGCTCAGGGAAACATTTTCAATCACACCCAGGGGCTTCTGCACAGGCAGTGTGAGTTTGGGGGCAGCTCTCCCTCAATCCTAGGAACTGGCTTCTTGGGAATTATTAATAGAGTCAAAAGTCCCAGTGGAAATACAGACTGAAGTTCTAGACTTTATCCATTCTGTTTCTGGGATTGCTTTGTTCTTTATCCTTTGAATAATTAAACTTGTTTAATAATATGCAAATAATATATTTCTCTCCTCCCATCCTGAAGCTAAGAAATAACACAATTTAAACAATAGGCATTTTATTTGTAGGGTCAAGTATGGCTGCCCCCCACCCAGCTGCAGACATGGGTAGCATACCTTGCTCTGTTAAGAGTTTTCTAAATTAGCTTTGTTTGTTTGTTTGTTTTAAATCCCCTTTGTAGCTTTCAACAGCTCCTTGATACTTTTTGGGGGGCACAATTTGCCCCAAGAGAATGTTAAACTTAATTAGCCTGTGGTCACTATAGCTCGACTCTAGTTACCACTTGAATAAACTCGGTTGCTTCTCTTAGAATTGCAACTGAGAATAGGCTCTCTCTCTCTGTTGGGTTCAAAAAAGAAATTATTCATTGTAAAATATTTTCTCAACTCTATAAAATATCATGCTCTTCAGTAGCTGGTTTCTTCTCCTTCACCTACCTCTCTCTCTCTCTAAAATAACTCTTGCTTGTTATGAAGTTCAAAATCTAACTTTATACAAAAGAAAACATTAATTGCAGGTAGGGGAAAACCTGCCTGATTTTAGATTTAATATAGCTTTAGCCTGAAGTCTAGAAACAAGTCTAGAAGAAAAGAAAAGGAAAAAAAAGCCCTGAATCCTATTCCCCTTTAAATGTCTTTCAGATACCACCAACACACTGCACAGGCTTACAAATCTTCAAATGTACATCACAACTTATTAGAAAATAAACAAACTAGAGGGGCAGCTATGTAGAGTGGTATAAGATTTAAATCATAGAATTTTAATCATAGAGTGGTCTATGATTTAAAAAGGCAGAAGCAACAGGAACAGGCTGAATTTGGATGATAAACCTCTTATAGCTGTTTGGCACTGCAAAGTTGCTGTTCATTTTCAGCCATTAGGAGAAAAAAGATACACTACCTTCACTGAACAAGCTCAGGCATCACCTTAAAGAAATGTACAATGCTACAGGTCTGAAACATATGACCTAAAATCATGAAAAGGTTATTAGGAATGCATGGCTGAAGTAGTATCTCTAGAGTGAAGGGTGCATTTGGAATGGCTGATCTGCTGAACAGTGAAAAAAAGATCTGTCAATCCTCCTCTAGATCATTAAGTTCAAAGGTAACCTAGCAGGTACAAGAAGTACAACCAGATGGTGTTTTGGCTTTTTTCTTTTTCTTTTCGGAACAAGTGATGTGCCTTAACATCAGCTGCTAGAAACTAAAATATACAAAGCTGGAATCAGAAGCTTCTGCTATGTCTGGCTTCTTAGTCTAAAAGCTAAAATAAGCATAAATAAAGCATAAATTCCCGCTTTAAGATGGGATCCCTCTAGGACAGAACTGGGGAGGGGAGGGCAGAACTGAGAAAAGGAAGCACTGCTATATTGCATTTCAATGGTGACATTACCACTCTCATCAATTAGATTTGCTTTTCTTTCTTTCAGAAAGATCCCTGCAACCTTTGCAGCCGCTGCACTTCCTAAATGAAGGCACTGGTTTTCTTCATTTCCAGACACACAGACTCATCCTAACCACTTATAATCAAGGGAAGACTTTACGATCTCCTAATAAAACATAATGGGCCGGTAAGCATCGCAATGTAGAATCTCGGGCCAAAGAGTGATTTCAAGGCACTCCACTTGGCATGGAAATGAATAAGGAATTCTCCTCTTTCACCTAACCCTACGCACCATCTTCTGTATCACAAACAAGCACCATCATACTTACAATGGTCTCAAGAATTCAGAAAGCTCCAGAAAAGATTGTTAAAAGTTCATCCCATGAAGGATGGTCAAGAGAACAAAAGGCGATGGCAGCAGCAGCAGAGAAATATGAATCGGAGAATGAATGCCAAGCCTTGCTCAATGGGGAACAAAGCAGCTGTTGGGTACAAAACAAGTTTGGTACCACAAGTAGTCCCAATGAAGAAGCACCACAAACAGCTTACAAATGTGAGGAAATACTTGTCTTGCTAACTATTTACTTTTAAAAAATTCATTAGGGCAACAGTTCCAAAAACAGCATTTTAAAAAACAAATCCATCTTCAACAAGGTCCTAGAAGTTACAAACTTAAAATGCCATAGGCATTTTCTTTAAAAAAATAATAATAAGATATCAACATTGTTCTCTTCAGTGGTTCTTAATCCAAAGGGATTCAGGGCTTCTTCCCCCCATTGCCTCTGGTATACTGCTCTATTCCTAGCAAGCACCCTGGGGAATGGAGTTTTATTCCCATCAAGGGAAAACTCTCTAGCAGCCTTTTGAACAGTACTTACTCAAATATGGTGGTTTGTAAGGCGCTCGTGTATTAGACAGCAGTCCATCCAGTTCCTTCCTCTCCAGAGTGCTGTGAAGGGCCTTCTCTTTGCCAAAGGTGGAGAAGGACCTCTCTGCCCCTGGCTGGGCTTCTGGTGTTTCAAACACTTCAGTGTCTGGAACAGAGTCCATACCGGGCACATGAAGATTGCTGCGGTAATCCGCAGCTTGGCGTCCATCAGAAGGGACAAAAGAGGGCATCCAGCACCGATCCGAGTGGCCCAAGGCTTTACATTCCTCCGTGCAATTAGAGAAGAGATCCATGCCTACAAGCAGGAAAGAGAGAAAAACTGTAGATATAATCTTCAGCATCATGACCAGCTGCTGATGTATGGTGATCAAAAAGGAGTTGGGTGTTTTTTTTTCATCACCTTCATTCTCCCAATAAAGAATCTGATCATTCAGTCTTCAAAAGACAGCACCTTCATTTAAAAAGAAAGGAAGTGCTAGAACGCTCCACAAATGGCAAAGCAAGCATAAGATGACAGGAAAGATTGTTATTATATATATAATAAAATATTGCGAACTTCCTCCATCAAGCTATCTGGGAGCTGGTCCCACTGTGTTTGATGGTAATGGCAGCGGCTTGATGCCCAACAATCGTCAACAAGGGGTTAGTATGACACAAAAAGGGTGGCATAATGGGGAGGAAAGATGAGAAAGGGATGTAACTAAGTGGAATGAAATTCCACTTGTTCGGCTAGTGGAAAATGTCAATATATAGATAGGCTAAAGATTAAGGACTTTATTTTGGAGGAAGGAACATGACCTAAAAGAGCCAGCCTTTGGCACCATTTCTTCCAAGTTATTTTTTCTGCTACCATCTACTTTACAGTCCCTTAAGCCACATTAGTAGCTGTAAAAAAAAAAAAAGCCTATTGTGAAATTACTCTAATTAGTGGCACTAAGGGTAGCTGAAGCCTGATGCGACACAGATCCAGATACTATTGACAAACGTGTTAATGCTTACTCTATACCAGCAAACACTGGTCCCTGCCAACATGAAGCTGTTTGCTTACAAATCCTTTAAAGCTATTAGAATTCTAAATGACAAGTGAGACTATCTTCCGATAGGCATTTCAATAGACTGATTCCTTTAAGGCACTAGGACAGGTTTCTCGAAGGAGCAGTGATGGTTGAAGTCGTTAAGAGTGGAATGGAATAACCAATGTTTGCTCAAGAGTGATATTACTGCATGCTTAAGAATTCAGTGGTCAAAAGTTGTTTTTCATGGCTTTGCTTGGAGAAAGAACTGAAAGGTTTTAGAGCTGAATTTGTACATGTAACAGTGGAAGAAAGCCTCGTGTTGACTTGGCTGGACAACAACAGCAATAAAATCACCCCCCCCTTCCCTAACACAAAGCTTACCGCTCCAACAAAACACCAAAACTCATTAACACTAAAGATACTGTTCAACACCAACAAAATGATCCACACAGCCTGGCCACCATCAGATGTTCATCAATGTAAGCCGCAGATCGTCATTTCCCAAACCTAGAGCCAAGACTCACTGGCATTGCATCATGGCAGCCTTGCAAGTCAGTTGGCAGGCTGCGGACTGCAGAGAAAGGAATAATCTGCCACAAGACCTTTAAAGTGTACAGCTCCTCTGTGTCAGGATTCGGGAATGGCAGCTGGTTCCTACAGATTACATTTTCCTGATGAGAAATTTCTACTATTTTTAATGCAATAGAAAAGACTATGTAGCCACTGTCTGAAGTCAGTATCAGCTATCCCCACCCACACTACCCTCCAAGCAAAGATTCATATTAAGAATTCTGCTGCAGCTTTTATAAGTAGAAGCAGTGTCTTAGCAAATTTTCTGCAAATAAGGTATCCCACCCAATTACCAACAAGTGCTTGATAACTAGAGAAACATAAGGGGATTTGTCTCAAGATTAATCTCACTTTATAATGACAGTTTTATTTTAAATTAAGCTTTGTGCAATACAAAGTCTGGATTTGACTGTAACCTTCTAATGATAATTGCTATGCAGAAGTCTGGAAGTAAATTACTAATCGGTGAGCTGTTGAGGAATGCAAACGTGAACGGCAGCTGGGATTAAAGATTTAGGGGAGGAATAGCATCCGAGACATACAAATGGTTTGTGAAATAAATGGCTAGCTTATTTCTTTGCTGACACAATGGTAAAGAAAAGGGGTGGACAGAAAAGGCATTCTGAGACATTTTCAACATTTCTCCAGCAATATTCCTCTCTTTATATAATAAATCCGACTAGTAACTTTCCAGCAGATATTGCAATTGCAAAGCTGATTTTTAAAACATAGCTTAACATTTATATTTCATAAAAAATGAAGCAAATATAAAGAAATAAGTCATAATATTATCCAGAAGGATTTCAAGCTTCATTACAGTCACAATCTCTGTATTTGTTCAAAAAGGCTTCTGAAAATAAATTTCAGTTTTGGAAACTGACACAAAGACATAAGAAAACAAGTAAAACTATATTATATTCCTTGTCTAGATCATTCCTCCCCCAATTCAAAACTACCTGTTTGCAGTTGTGAAACATCTATGAAATTGTAAACTCCTTTGATTTTTGCTGCTAAATGCATGTACAATGCTGTGCAATAATATAGTATAATGCAAAACAGGAAACTATACAATAGCTACTATAAATAGGTATAATCAAACCCTAGTTAAGCACTTTAAGTTCCCATGTCATCAGGTAACTGATAATAACAGGTGCTATCCAACTGAGTGACATTCAGAATAGACCCATTGAAACAACAGACTGAAGTTACTTTCGTGCATTGATTTCAATGGGTCTGCCCAGAACATGACTAATGTTGGATATCAGCCACAGAAACTTTTAAAATGCTGTTCTGCTCAGAAAAACTACCATGATTTCAATGGGCCCTACTCCCAGGGGTATAATGTTTGTGATTCAGGTGCTAAACTCTGCCTGAGTCACATCCTAACACACACACACTCAACGTAAGTTAGGCAAGCATGGATTTAAGGGTTGTAGCCAATGGCAGGTTGCACAACCAAAAGTGTTTCTTCAAGACCCGGTTCCCACCAACTTCTACTGCCAAATCCAGTGGTGAAAACTGGGTGGCTCTCCTTGTGCTAGCAAATGTGTTTTTGCTAGCATAAAGCCAACAAAATCCCAATTGTTTAGCAAGAGGAGAAACAAAATGTCTCTCCCACCCAAACCTTGAAGACTGAAATGATCAGGCCATTACATCCTACAATACAATATAGAGAAATGAAGATTCTGGTTTAGAAATTGCACTGGCAAAAATGCAGACTTTAATTCAAGTTGTGCATTCTCCCATTTTTAAACTGTCTATAACAGGGTGACATTTTACCAAATGGTTTCTAACAGGTGTTTCTTCATGGTGTCATAATGACCTAGAATTGGAGCAATAGAAGCACAGCTGGTGATGCATAGATTCAGTAAACAGAGAGATTGTGAATGGCTCAGTGTCTGGGAATTGAATTGGCTCTGGGGTGTTTTTTGTTTTTTTGTTTTTCCCAGATCAGATTGCAATGTAGTTTTATGGCAAGCTAGCAATCTTATGCACGTTTACTCTGAAGCATGTCACACTGTATTCAATGAGACCTATACCCTAACTGGTGTGTTTAGGATTGCACATTCTGTCACTCTCATGTAATATTTAATAATGAAAACCTTTTAGAGGAAGAAACAAGATTTGGCTTTGTGCTTTACTTTACAGAAAGAAAGACCGTATCTACCATCAGGGAATGTCTGCTTCCACCTGCTATGCCCCATTCTCCTGCCTTAGGAGGCTTTATCAGAAGATGACAGAAGGACAGAAGTTGGGGAAGGAGGTGGCTAGATACTAATCTCATTGCCTTGGGGTTATTTTCACAGTTTGTCATATGCCTCTTTGTAATTTATTCCAGGAATGTGGAATCTTCTTGCCACCCAAGGGCCACAATATCTCAAGGGTGACCTTCTGGGAGCCACGTACCAGTGGGGTGTGTGGCAATACACGCCACTCTCCACCTTCCATCTAGGCAAGCAAGACATATTGTCACAGGTAAAACCACAAGAGGAGGATGCAGAGAAGGTTCAGTGAGGGGTGGAGCCTGGGGAAGGGGTGTGGCCTGAATCCCAATGACCTACAGAGGCCTGGTGGGCCACATTTGGTTCCCAGGCACCTGCTTTATATGCTGTCTTAATTTTCTTTGATATATTTTGAATGAATTGTTGCATTGTGTAGTAGGAATATTATAATTGTTGTTATGCACCATGTCTATTGTACTATTGCATTGAAGTTTTGTTTTCTGAAACAGCTCTGAAGACAGATGTAGAAACAATCAGTCATAAAACTGACAGATTTAAAGCACAATGGCTTCAAATAAGTGATTTAAAACCACCAAGCACAAAACCAGTTTCTTTAAGTTTTATAATACCATTTTCCATTTATGCAATGTCACCAAAAGTCTTTTTATGGCCTGGAGTGTGCATTTAGGATAGAGGGCAACTGCTACAGTGTTAGGTTGGGTTTCACATACCATCTCTTTCATTACATTTATAGCCTGTACCACCCCAAAAGACTGAATGTGGGTAACTTCTCCTCTTACAAACAAACAAAAACCCAGCAAAACCAAATAAACATGTTTGTGGCATATGATGTTCCGGAAATGATAGTAATTATACATTTCTTTAGACTTGGAGAGCTAACTATTTTGCAAGAAAAGAATGGCTGGTGTTATCACTAACACTTGTTGATTTACCACTAAAACACAGCTTGTTCACGATTCGATAAACTTTGGTGCAAAAGAGCCCTGCCAAGGACTGAGGAAGTGGTTGCTTCCTCTGAACTTCTCAATAAACCAAGAATCCCGTTACTGATTTATATATAAAGGAAATGTTCAGTCACTCAAACACTTCCATCTCAACTTTGTCATAAATCTAACATGATGTGCAGTCTCTCTCTGCTAACTTATCTATTATTCCTGCCAAATCTACATTGGGGGAGATTGACTTAAAAATGGTAATTGAATTTGGAAAAAAAAGGGAAATTTCCATTACATGTTAAACTGGGATTTTAAAAGTAAATGAGAGTTATGGATTTTCAATGACTGTGCCAAAAGGGTTCTTCAAACAACTAGTACAAGTTACTTGTCAATAATATCCCTCAGTGTATCTCATTTGTTATAAACAAAAAACACGAGCAAACAAACAATTTATCCCTCACACTCCATCTATATTTCTGAACAATTTCCACTGCCACTAGCCATATCATGGGGTGTAAACTAGGGAAACAAAAAAGGCCATGATTATAAAGACTACGGTCAACAGTAGTATTGATTGAAGTAACAAAGGGGTATGCTTGAAACTCCTCCCGCAGTCAGCACCCAGTTTGCAAGAGAACTTAAACAGGGAAGTAGGTTATAACTACGTGTGGAAGTACAATCCCATTGAATTCAGTGGGGCTAAAGCAGTCTAGCTATTCACAATAACGAAGCCTTTATAAGGCATTCAAGTTTACATGAAATAACATGATTTGGTCTCAAACGTTAGGCATTTTTGAGATTTGTTCCTTCTTGATTAAATTAAATTAAGAGGAGAAAGAGAAAAGTATGCACAGAAAGCCTCTAGAGATTTTGAATAATCTTCAAAGTATCAGTCTCTAATTATCCAATTAAAAATTGCAACTGTAAGTAATAAGTATGCCAGACTTTCTTTCCTCCTCCCCTCCTCCCACCCGCCAACTGCACCTACTTTCTCCAAAACAGTTACATTTTTAAATAATAAAAGGCACTTCCCAGCTCTTTGGCAGCAAAAGTAGTCTTCAAAGTTTGCTTTCAACTACATGCATGTTTTTTTCCCATCTGTGCTCTATGTCACCGCAAGGTTTTCTAGATATTACAGTAACGTCATGACAGAATCTAGACCAGTGGGTTGTGAACAATCTTAAGGATAGCATCTACAGGAAAACAACTAAAAGATACAAAAGTCTCCCCAGAAAATAAAAGCACCAGAATGATATTCAAATCAAGGAACAACCTGGAATGAAAAATAAGAAATAGCTATCTATGCTCCTTTGGAATTTTGGCATTTTCATTTCTCATTCTCCACACAGTAACAGCAATGCAATTCTCTTTCCAGTTCCTAGAATTGAACCCTGTTGGTTCTTATCTGAGCAGCTAAGAATTGTTCCTTAAATCCCTTGACAAGAGAATCCTGTGAAATTAAACACACACCCTTGGTCATTGGCTTTTTAATGGCAATTCCCTTAAGATGCTCGGATGCAAGCAAAGATTTAAAAACGAAAACTAAACATAAATCCTTGCAGTACAGCCAATCACACACTGGACAGTCACTCTATCCCTGTTTCATTCACATCTGTGCCCAAAAGCAAAGCCATAAATTTTGTCTACAATCCAAGTCCATTTTTTTTAAAAAATCTGTACTGTAGCTATGTTCAAGTTTGAGAAGATCCCTTGCCTTTTTCTTTCCCTATGAAAAATCTAGCCCTTGCAAGTCAGCGTACTTTTTGTATGTTTATTTCGTGAACATCTAGACGCAATGAGGTGGTGGCTGAGGTCCAAGTCCTGGCAGACAGGTGCTCATATCACACAGCATAAATGCAAACAAACACAGAGAGTGGTACTTAGCACCTATGCTGGAAGTCTCAGAAGAGAAGCCAAGATCTTAATTACTCATGGATTAAACACACACAGAGAGAGACACACACACACACCAAGAGAGAGGTGCACTCTTAAAAAGATTTATCTTCAGGAGATAATTCTACATGCAGAAAGTGTTTCTTTAATGGAGCGCATCCTGCCAAAAGCTACCACAGTTATATCACCTGAAGTCACAATCTAGCACCCTTACATTGTGTCAAATTCATTGTCTACACTAAAATTACTGCATTAGGATTCATTTGTTGACTTTGGGGTCTTTTCTCCCAACCCTCTCTCTCCTTTTGTTGTACTCCTTCTGTTGGGTTGGGTTGTTTTTTACTTTTTATTTTAGACTCTTGAGATTCCTCCCCCCTCTAAAACCCCAATAAAAACATTTATGCGGGGAATATACTGAACAGTCCAACGATTTTCCTGAGCTGCAATTGATCTCAATCAAATAATTAGTCCACAATACTTCAGTGAGTTACAGCAGGGAATTGGACTCTTTTGTTTAGATCATATACCATTCCATCTTTGAGGAAACAAAATACAAATAATATTATGTTGTACTGGTATAAAGCCATCAGTGTCCATGATGCTTTACAGAGTACAAGAAGGCAAAGCCATGTCCAGTGAGTTTACAATCTGTAATTCAACACAGAGGGATGGAAATTCAGGCAGTATAAGCAGAACGTAAGAAAATAAGAGAAGCACTGCTGGATGACACACTCTGTTCTCATAGTGGATCACCAGGTGTCTATAGGAAGCCCATAAGCAGAACATAAACACACTGGGAAGATGCTAGTCCTACTCAACAAAGACCCATTCAAGTTAATGGCTATAACTAAGTTAGACTCATTAATTTCACTGAGTCTACTTTGAGTAGGAATTACTTAAGTACAACCGAACAGCACTCTCCTACACATGATCCCTAGCAACTGGTGTTCAGTAGAACAAGTGGCAAGTAGTCACTGACAGTCTTATCTTCCTTGTTTTTGGCACCCTCCTTGAATATGACTAATAGCCTTATCCTCTGCAAATTCCTCCCTTTTCAAGCTGTCCAAAGCCAGATTGGTGGCCATCACTACATCTTGCAGTAGCACATGCCATCATTCAACTATGGGATGTGTGAAGAAGTGCTTCCTTTTGTCCTTCCCAAGTACTGTACAGTGGTACCTCGGGTTACATACGCTTCAGGTTACATACGCTTCTGGTTACGGAATCCGCTAACCCAGAAATATTACCTCGTGTTAAGAACTTTGCTTCAGGATGAGAACAGAAATCGTGCAGCAGCGGTGCAGCGGCAGCAGGAGGCCCCATTAGCTAAAGTGGTGCTTCAGGTTAAGAACAGTTTCAGGTGAAGAACAGACTTCCAGAACGAATTAAGTTCTTAACCTGAGGTACCACTGTATTCCAAAATTCAGGGTTGTTGAAGGGGACTGGGTTCCAGCAGTATAAGAGAGTGAGAAAAACTTTTATCCACTTTCTTCCCACCATAAATAATTTGATACCACGAAATCATGTCCCCTGCTGACTCACCCCCCCACACACACATTTAAAAGCCCCAAACTTTATAGCCTGGCTTCATAAGGAGGTTGTTCCAGCCCGCTTTCCCTTTCTATATAGGGAAATAACATGGGATTCTTTCAATTACATGTACTAAGGAGGCAATCATAGACCCACTTATCTGGAAGCAAGCTCCATTTAACTCAATGACTATACATCTATAGGACGGCACTGTTAAGCTTAGTTGCATTAGGTAATGGGTTGTTGTGCTGAAACAATGAAAAAGGGGTAATCTGGGTATATTTAGTAGCTGTATATAGCACATTCTAAGGGTGGTATTCTAAGGATACCAATTAGTATCCATCAGCTAACAGAAGGCATCTGTCAGTGAAATGGGGAAGGAGCTAATTTTTGGCCCCCATTTCTCTCCAAATCTTGCTTCAGAGTTTTGGTGGTCCCTATGGAGAAGACCTGGGGACACAGGGAGCTATAGCGGGAATCACCTCCCTCTCTGGTCCACTAACTGCCTTCCATCAACTGCAGGTATACAACCTTTAATATGTGTATATTATTTTCCAACGTTTCCAGCACTTCACAAGGATTATCTTGCTGCAACACTTACAGCAATCCTATGGTGTACCTAAGCATACTGTGTGCATATTTGAAGACGAGGAGTTAGATGCTGTGAATGGCTTGCCTAAGGCTACCTAGCGAATTCACAGAGCAAGAGACAGGATTCACACCAGGTCCACTGTTGCTGTGCATCCCTGCTGGCATTACCCTAAGTACCATTTTCTCCAAGCTTGCCACAAACACCTGACATCTCTAAAGTGAACACTACAGCATTTTCTTCTACCTGATGCTAAACACAGGGCATAAACAAAAAGGGCTTGAGGGTTTATATATTTTTTCTCTTAATTTCCAGGTGATTTCATTTATTAGCAGTTTTAGATCACTGATGCAGTGCTATTATGCAAGCACTTCTGGAATGAGATGAAACTAAACAAGAATCAGTAAAACAAGCAAAATGTGAAGCGAGAGAGCAACATTAGGAGACATGTAGAGTGAAAATGAACTATTTTTAAAAGCAAAAGTGGAAGCGGGGATTAGAAAGACATTGTGGTCATTTCCTACGGATAGAACAACTTCTGCATCCATAAATAAATAATGCAAGCACACACACCTGTATATGTAAATAAGTGGATAAGAAGACAGTGATAGTTAAGTATTCCAGCTGTAGCCTCTTATTTTTTATATTTAGAATACTGATGAAGTTGGAGCCTGAAACACTTAACTGAATTCATTTATTTATATATTACTATTTGGCTGCATCATATATAGAGCCTTCTTCAATGCAGTTTAATTTTGTTGTTTTTAATTCATTCATATATATATATATATATATATATATATATATATATATATATATGAGAGAAAATATATAGTGCCCTTGAACACTCCTCTAGATCGTTGTTAGCTACTGGAGTTCAAAGAAAACTAGTTCCCTCTCTTTCACAGAATAAACCAGGCAAAATGGACGGGAGTGAGAGTGAAAGCAGGATCCACTTGTTAGAAAGGGTGCTAGGGAAAACGTGACCTATGTGAAGAAAATGAAAGTCTTGCATTTATCAAAGAGCTTAATATATGTATCCCAAAGTCACAGGAGTAAGGTGAGATATTCCAGGACACTCCATGAATACGGATTTACACAGTGTCAGTATACCGCAAAAATCCTTATACAAAGCGATAGCCATAAATGCCTAGCAGTAATTTCTCAAAACTGGTTATTTCAATTATTAACTTAAGTCAAAGTTTCAATTCAAAATGTTAAATCTAATTAGACTCAAAAGAAATTGTTCAATATAATTTATTCCTCTCCACTTTTTTTGCACAAGCCTGTAATTTAACAGGCAAGTCTACAAGTCAAGAATACCACAGACCATGCGTTTTTTTAAGTAAATGGATCAGAATTGGTTTAAATTCAAGCATTTTAGCTTGTTGGGTTTTGGTGTTGAAATAACAAATAACTAGATTAAAACAAAATGAAGCCTTTAAAGTTTGGACCCTATGTTGTGAAATAAATAGCATCAATGCATTAGGGCAATGCAAGAACAGATAAAAAGTCTCAGGTCATCATAAATACCCTAATTTCAGATAATCCATTAAAAACACACAGAGAACAGCAACAACAAAAAGCTAAGTGTAGTACACTGGTAGATGCTTCTCAACTAAAATGGCTTTTTGCTTGATGTGCATTACGATGATTATATTCCGGCATTCTGCCTCTCCATTCCAGGCCTTTGTACAGATGTTTATTCTTTTCTCTCCTATTTGGTTATTATGGTTCATTATGTTGAGAGAATAAACTGATTGAAATGTTCAGAGAGATGAGTACTGCAATAAAATGTGTGTTGGGAGGGGGTTGGAAGGAAGCAGACAGGGAGATGAGGGCAAAGGGGGATTTTATCATGCTTGAGCACTGCTGCCTCTGAAATGATGCAAAGGAACCAGGGGTAGCTTGGAGGAGAAAGGAGCCTAAAATGCACATATCTGGAAGTCGGGGGTAGGGGGAACCATATGCCAGATACAGAGAGAGAAAAGAGGGGCGGGGGAGAGAGAACGGTTCTGTGTTCCGATGTAAACTTCTGGCAAGAGCTGGTTTCTTGTCAGGTTCCCAGACACAAAATAGATGCTCTGTTCACTAAGCATGAAGCCCTGCAAGGAGCAGGGAGCTCAGAGGCTCTTGGCTTTCCTCAAGTCTCATTAGGTCTGCATATTAATGACTTGCAGTAATATAAAGCAGCCCTTGAACAGGCTTTCTTCCCTCCCCCCCCCACCCAACCCCGTCTTACAACGCACCCAGGCTTCTCGTAGCAAAAGAAACAACACACTTGGAAGAGCAAAGGGCTGAAAAAACAACCAGCCAGCCTCCACTCAGTCTCTCATTGCTTCTGAGGAAATTGAGTAGGGATTCACCTTCATGTCCTCTCTCCAGATGGTTTGGGCTACAGCTCCCATCAGCTCTAGCCAGCCCTGGCTGGTGCTCATGGGAGATGTAGTCCAAAACATTTGGAAGGGACCCAGCTGAGGAAGGCTGTTCTAGCAAGAGAGGAAAGCAAGACATACACACTTCCTCAGAGGATCACCTTGAAAGGTGTGGCTGTAACAACCAACAGGAAGCCCCTTGAATTTTTGTGACTTGATCGATATTAATACAAAGATTGGATTCTAAGACTTCAGCTGATGACAATTCAGAAACAGCTGGCACTGAATACTGTAGGGTGTGCATGACAGCTACGTAAATGCCAAAAGAACCCTTGCTCCTCTCAAACTGGTGGAAGCATCTCCACCACAAGACTATGCTCTCTTTTCATCCAGAAGCCGGTGAAGATCAAATCACCATGTACCACACAATCATGAATCCAAATATCACAATTAGATGCAGCCCACTTATTGGCTTATAAAAGCCAGGCTAACGAGATAGAAAGTAGCATCCTGCAAGTGCAAGGCATCACATATTCAAGATACCCTGTGAGGCGCTACTGATCACCACACACGCACACACACACACACAAAAAAAAAAAAAAACCTTCACCATCCAACTGCCATTCAATCATGACTCTTTTGCTGCCTCGCTTTTTCTCATTCAAACCCCTAGGGGCACACTCCTTGTGCATCACTCAACAAACCCTCCTACCCAGTTGATGTTGCAAACTGCTTTGAAATCTTCTCAACAGCTTTTCAGACTATCTTTTTCTGCCTGCTCCCAAATATGTCAGTACCTCTGTACCTCTAATGGGCAAGGAAAGTCCACCACATACCATTAACATACCAAAACTCTGTAGCTCTCAAGAGCAAGCCAAGGTTGTGGTGTGTGTGTGTTTTTTAAAATCACACACACATAAATATGTATTAAATGGAACACTCTTAAAACCCATCCATGCATCTGCAGAAAAAGACAACAAACACTCCGTATCCCATTACTTTCAGGCCTATTATTTATTTATCTATCTGTAATTGCCCTTGCTGCCTCGCTTATTAAAAGATCAAATATTTAGATTCCCCCTTATCAGACTTACCAGAGGATTGACCTCGATTAGTGGCGTCATGATCGCTGTCTCCTTGCTCACTGTCTCCATGACCACTGTCCTTAGAGCTTACTATGTCTGCTTCCTGGAATGCAGAACTAGAAACATAAAAAAGCGCTTAATATTTGAACACCCAGGAAAAAGGGAAAGTCATAAAACATTCTTCTGCCATCACATGGCCACATGTGGAGCTGCACTCAGCCAGACCTCCCGCTCACAGCACTGGTGTTGCTGATGTTGCTGCTGCTGAGAAGCTCTTTCCATCAGAAACAAAACTTGTACTTCCAGGCATTAATAATCCATCTGGACAGTCAGTAGCCATTATTACACTGCCTGTGCTACAGAGTTGTTATGAATAATTTGGCTGAATTTGCTTAAACTGGGAAGCTAATTTCTGCACAGAGAAGTCAATACTATATGCCAGTTCTTGAAGAGAGGCTCATAAGTATTTGAGGCACGTTTCAGACCAGCACAAAATGAGATTCCACTCTCTTTTCAGGTAATCTCTGCAAGACCCACCAAAAGCCATAATTCAAAGGTGTTCATTCAGGGCCGATTTATTTTGCTTAATGTTCCTGTCTGAACAAATTCATTTTTATATTCCCCAGCTATTATTCGACATCTGCAGTAAACACATTTCCACGTCCTCCTTCATACTTGCTGAAATACATCTCAGGTTGTGCAAAATTAGGGCCATAATTTAGGAAATCAGGAGGTCCTACCTGTTTACCCGCCGTGGTCTATCAACTAGATAACTGAGCTCTGCACGCTGGTGTTTAGTCTAGAAAAATAATTAGAAAAAAATAATTGAACTCCCAGTGTGTTTTTTGCAGGCAAAACCAGTTTATGCATCTATAATTATTATAATGGATCTATAAGTGCATTATAGTTAAGCCATTGAATACCCAAGAAACAAGTATCACTGGTGTATCTGAGTTCCTTACTTCCCTTACATTGGCGAGGACTGAAATAATAGCGCTAAGGCAAATAAACAAAGATTGAACTCCATGCCTATACTGAATAGCAATGGGTGAAAAATGTCAAATGAGGTACTACTTATTCTGAATAATAAACCTACAATTTGAACACCACTGTGTATTTCATTGCAGCATATGGAAAGAAGAAATACAAATTTATTTATTTATTTAAAAAAAGATGAACAAGGAGAATATTTCTTCTTAGGTTCTAGAAGAACAATTTTTCAAATATTATCAAAAATTCTTCATTGGCTTCTGCAAGGTGCAAAACACTGTTTTCTCTCAGTAATAGACACAGAGAGTATACACTCAATTAAATACCCAGCAGACCACATTTTAATCAAAGAATGTTAAGTCCAGATTATGTGATCTGCAAAAATTCTTTACACACCAGGGTAACACAAAACATGCATAATGTGGCAGAATGTTGAGCTTTGATAGAAGCTTGCAGTTGCATTCTTTTGAGATGGTTCTTTTATAACAAAAAATGCTTCATATGGAACCACTCTGCTAGAGTCATGAAAAGTTAATTAATAAATCCTTAATTCTTGAATTAATTAAAACTGCTGCCTGGTAGTTAGATGTTCATAACCACAAGAAACCCCACCACTCCCCCCACAACCTTAATCATACAGGCAGGCACTTTGAGATGTAAATGGCAGCTTTTTAATTAAAACACACACACACACAAACTTTACTGCATTGAATAGAAGCATCATTACAGAAACTATTTCAGATTTGGTGTTCCTGAAAGGAGCAATAAAATAACTAAAGGACCAAACGAACAGCAAAAAATTCCCTGACATGCATGGATTGGTCTGCACTGAGGGAAAATAAAAACTGGCAGCTGACCCAGGGCTGTGTTGCTTTGATAGAGAAAAGGAAGAAGCTAGGCTAGCTTCATTCAAATGCACATAGTGTGGGCGCTTGGCTGCAACCATTTCTAAGATGCTCCCCAGTGCACAATTGCTTCTGCCTCTGAAAAGAAGCTACTTACTGGCTGAAACCAAAAGGTGCCTCAAAACACACAGAGCTGTCCAAGTAGCCTGCCCTGAATCAGGATGGAGCAAGATGGATATTTAGGGGGGGGGTGTGAGTGAGTGAGTGTGTGTGTGTGTGTGTGAGAGAGAGAGAGAGAGAGAGAGAGAGAGAGAGAGAGAGAAGGTGGACAAGGCATGTCTACACAGAAGTAAGTCCCCTTATGTTCAATGGAGCTTTTCCCCAGGTAACTGCACATCATGGCAGCCTAAATAACAGTGAAGGAATTAGAGATGGTGCAGATGAAGGAAAGCTGCACTGCAGTTTGATGGCAGTACAGTGGCTGGAAATGCGTGTGCTGCTGGAGAGAGGGCATAAATCAGCTGACCACTCATCTGCTACTACTTGCCACAACTGTAGTAGTAATCTACAGCCCACTTAAGAGAACTGAACTGAGCAGCAGGTTGATAGAGCCAATTAATAAATGACAGTCTGGAGACCTGTAAGCATTTGAGCAGGGAGATTATAAGGCAAGTCAATGCTAGTAACACTTAATACCAGTAGTAATACCAGTAGTAACATTAATAATTAGAGGAAAAATATGCAACCAGTTAAGTGAGAGTTCTATGTGCAGCTGCTCAGGAGTAAGCCCCCTAGAAGGCAATGGGACTTACTTATGAGTAAATATTAGTTTGCTCGTCACTCGACCACCTTGGAACTTCCACCTGATTTAAGCGCATCAGGTTTCAGCACTGATAGTTGGTAACTGTTACAGCTCAAGAGCCAGTAAGATATAATAGGGTGTCAGACTAGGAGCAGGTGAGACCTAGATTTAAAACTCTTCTCTCCCAAGAAGCTCATTGGGTGACAAGCATTCAGCCTGGTCTACCTCTAAAGGTTGTTGTGAGGGGAAAATGGGTATGGAGAACAACATGTGCCACCTGCAGTTCCAGGTAGGAAAGGCAGGCCTGTTGTAAGTCTAGCAAAAGATAGTGAGGGATACAGCAAAGGGAGAGGAGGAGGAGTGCCCTTGTAGTAAGTGGCTCCTGAGGTTGTGAGAAGCCCGGAGGGCAGCAAGACGCCTTACCTCGCTGGACAATATACTGCCATTGGAGATGATGTCGGGCTGCTGGTCGGTGTATCCCGTGACGATGGCCCCGCAAGGGTTGTGCTCGGCGTCGGTGCTGCGGGAAGGGCTGCAGGGCTTGAGGAACATCAGGTCGGTCTTGGCCGACTCGGGGGTGAGGCAGACCTGGTAGCAGTAGTTCTGGTTGTGGTGGTGGGAGCCGAAGCTGGCTGACTCCTCGACGGGCACCTGGGCTGGGTTGCTGGGTACGTTGGAGCTCTGCACGAGCATGATATCGGACTTGCTGAGCTTCTTCTTGCGCGCCCGCGCTTGGCGGCTGCAGCAAGGGCAGCAGCAGCAGCAGCTGAGGCAGCAGTCGCTGGCCAGGCACGTGTAGATGTTGAGCTTCTTCTCCTTCTGGCAGCGTACGGCCAGCACGATCATGGCCAGCAGGAAGATGAAGGAGACCGAGCCCAGCGCGATGATGAGGATCAGCGTCAGGTCCAGGGATGTCTCGCCGCCGGCGCCGCCCCCCGAGCGGCTGGGCCGGTGCTCTCCGCCGGGGCCCCCAGCGCCCCCGGAACCCAGCCCCCCGCCGGCCCCTGCGCCGCCTCCGCCACCTCCAGCGCCCGCGCCCTGCCTCTCCACGGCGCTGTCCACCAAGACCACGTGCAGGGCGGCGGTGGAGGAGAGCGGCGGCTGCCCGTGGTCGCGAACCTCGATGACCAGCTCGTAGGGCCGCTGCGCGTCGCGCTTGGCGGGCACCTTGCGCGCGGTGCGCAGCTCGCCCGTGCGCCAGTCCATGCGGAACAGGCTGGCCTCGTTGCCGCGCGCGATGCTGTAGGTGAGGCGCGCGTTCTCGCCATCGTCCGCGTCCACGGCCGCCACGCGGGTCACCAGGTAGCCCGGCTCGGCGCCGCGGGGAAGCACCTCCCGCGCCGGCGTGCCATTGCGCCCGGGCAGCGGGCTGACGATGGCGGGCGCGTTGTCGTTCTGGTCCACCACTACGATGTTGACAGTCGCATTGCCGGCCAGAGCTTGCTCGACGTCGGGGTCGTCGGGTCCTCCGCCTCCGCCCGCCGCGTCGCGGGCTTCCACCTGGAAGCTGAACTCCTTGAGCTGCTCGTAGTCGAAGGAGCGCAAGGCGTACAGGAAGCCGTTCTCGGAGTTGATGGACACGTAGGTGAACACCGACATGCCCTGGATCTGGCTGTCAAGGATGGAGTAGGCCAGCTGCGCGTTGGCGCCCTGGTCGCGGTCGGTGGCGCTCACGGCGTAGATGTACGCGCCAGGCACGTTGTTCTCGCTCACGTACACCTGGTAGACGGGCTGCGAGAAGCGCGGAGCGTTGTCGTTCACGTCGCTGATGCGCACCTGGATGGACTTGCTGGTGCTCAGCGCCGGCTCGCCCAGGTCCCGGGCTACCACCGTCAGCGTGTACGCGTCTCCGCCGGGCTGCTCGCGGTCCAGGGGCCCTTCGGTGACGATGGTGTAGTAGTTCTTGAAGGAGCTCTTCAGACGGAAAGGCGCGTCGCCCTGCAGCAACTCGCATTGCACTTGCCCGTTCTCCTCAGAGTCGCGGTCGGACACGCTAAACAGAGCCACCACGGTGCCCGGCGCGGCAGCCTCGCTCACGGCCTCCTTGACGGTGGAGAAGCTGATCTCGGGCGCGTTGTCGTTGGCGTCGAGCACCCGCACCAGCACTTTGCAGTGGGCGGGCACGGCGTTGGGGCCCAGGTCCTTGGCTTGCACGTACACCTGGTACACGCTGCTCTCCTCGAAGTCCAGCTCGCCGTTCACCTCGAGGCGACCCGTGCGCGGCGAGATGCCGAAGAGCTCTCGCGCACGGGCCGAGATGTGGCTGCTGAAAGAGTAGATGATCTCGCCATTCTGGCCCTCGTCCGGGTCGCTGGCGTTGAGCTGCAGCACCAGCGTGCCCGGCGGCGAGTTCTCGGGCAGGGCGACCGTGTAGACGGGCTGCTCGAAGGCGGGCACGTTGTCGTTGGAGTCCAGCACGCGGATGGTGAGCAGGGCTGTGCCCGTGCGCTGCTGGGGCTGCCCGCCATCTACGGCCGTCAGCACGTAGCGGTGTACCGCCTGCTGCTCGCGGTCCAGCGGCTTGGAGAGCACCAGCTCAGCGAAGCGGTTGCCGTCGGGCTGCGTCTGCACGTCCAGCGAGAAGTAGCCATTGGGGGTGATCTCGTAGGTGCGCAGCGAGTTGGTGCCCACGTCCGGGTCGAAGGCGCTCTCCAAGGGGAAGCGGGTGCCTGGCGTGGCGCTCTCCGAGATCTCCACCGTCAGGTCGGGCTCCGGGAAGGCGGGCGGGTTGTCGTTGATGTCCAGCACTTCGATCTCGACGCGGAAGAGCTCCAGCGGGTTCTCCAGGAAGACCTCGAGGTGCAGCTGGCACGACGGGCTCTGCTTGCAGATCTGCTCGCGGTCGATCTTCTCGTTCACGTACAGCACCCCGGTCTCCAGGTTGAGGTCCAGGTAAGGGCTCCGCGAATTGGGCACCGTCTGGAAGCGGCGAGCGGAAAGTTTTGTAATGTCCAAGCCCAGATCTTCGGCGATATTCCCCACGAAAGTGCCATGCTCTTGCTCCTCCTGCACCGTGTAGTGAAGCTGCGAAAGGGCTCCCTCCACCATCCAGATTAAGGCAAAGACGAATAGCACGACCATCTCCAAAAGGGGAAAAGAGATTTCCCCCCCTCCCCGACGCTAACACTTCCCCCTTCTCCAGGAAAAGAAAAAAAACCCTCCTCCTTCGAGAAACACCGTGTCTGTGCGGGGAGGGAGGGAGGGGAGGGAGCGCCAGAGATTGATGGGAGCTTTAGAAAGGATTTATGATTCCTTTCCCTTCATGTTCTCTTTCCTCCCCCATCGCCTTCCTTTAAAATAAATTTAAAAATTGGGGTGGGGGTAACTGGGGGAGGGAGAAATATCACCCAAGATGGGCACGGGAGGGAGCCAAGCCGAGCTCCCACCTCATCGGTGATCTTCGCAAGAAATGACCAACTGGAGGCAATAGGTAGGTGGCTATATAGACACAGGAGCCCGCTTTAATTTATTCCCAGAGTCCTGGCACTGCACCGCGGCAGCCGGAAAGGCGCTGGAGGCAGCGGTAGCCACGGCAAATCCCGAGGAACTGGTCGGTTTCAAGATTGTCCTCCGTTGGGCTTCCTGGTCGGAGCGGGAGCGCGGAAGGCTGCGGGAAGAAGCGATGGGCATGCCCCCTTCCGATGAAGAAAAAAGCATGAGAAGGTCCTCTCTCTCTCTCTTAAAACATTTTTTAAAGAGAGCCACAAAAATATGACAGCCAGAGGAAGGATGGGGAGAAAAGCGGCAGCCCCAAACTTTAAATTCCCTGAATTTCTCCGGGGCTTTGCTGAGATGCTCTTAAATCTCCAGCTCTTCCTTGCATGCCTTTGCGCTCAGTTTCCTTCCGCCGTCTCCTCCTCGGCTGCTTTGCCTCTTTCTCGCTGACTAGCAAGCACATTCACTAAGCAGTGCTGCTGCTGCTGCTGCTGCTACTGCAGCTCCTCGCGCTAGCTCGCCCGCCCGCCTCCCGTCCCGAGCTCCAGCTCCCGCGATCTCGGCTGGCAGTTTCTGAGCTCGGAGCGCTCGGCTCTTCTGTTTTTGCGCAGCGACCTGCTCCTGCCAACCAATCGCCTCGCCGTCACAGCCCCAGGGCGGCAGCCCATTGGATGTGCCGCACGTCCAGCAGCTGTCGTCACGGAGCAAAGAGGGAGGAGGAGGAGGAGGGGGGAGGAGGGAGGAGGGAGGGAGCCCGGGAGAACCCAGCGCTCCAGTCGACTCGGCGCGAGGGCGCGCGTGCGCGCCAGTCTCAGGCAGAGAGAAGAGCCCTGCCACTCCCGAGGCGCTTGCCGGGGAATCTCTGCCTCGGAAAGTTACTATTCCCCTGTCGCGGCTCCTGAGCGAGGAGATCACCTCTCGTCATCAATGCAAACCATGACGCTAATAAACAAGCTGCTCCGTGGAGATGGAATTTCCACCTGCTGCCGACTTTCCCTTTCGCCTTTGCCTATTTCGGTACCTTTCTGCTCTGGAAAGCATCGCCAACAAGGAAAACTTGACATACATTTCCCTTACTTATTTTTCTTTTCCCCGCGGTTTGATTTTCCTTTGCCGGATCGTCTTTGACACGCAATGGAGTTTCCACCAACTGTCTGCTGTGGCTTTGGGGGGGGGGGCGGCGGTCCTTAACAGCAAGCATTTATCTTCTAATCGATTTCACAAAACAAGCGCTCGCAGAGAGATGATGACACTGAATAACAATATATGGTGAACAAATTTATCCACAGGCCGCTTATGCTACTATGAAAATCGTACCCTCTATGGCTCAGCGGCAGGGCAGAGCAGAAGGTCGCAGGTTCAATCCCCACCGCACCCAGGTCCGGCTGGGGGAGTTTACTGTCTGAAATTCTGAAGAGGAGCTGCCAGTCAGTAGAGATCATCCTAGACCAATAGTCTGACTCGGTTTCTATGTCTAGCCAAGAATCTGACGGGATGTGGTTTTGTTGTTGCTTTAAAAAACAATAATTGTAGATTAGAGAGCCCATCCGATGCAAGGCAATATTCAAACATATTACAAGATCATATTACAAGGGTAGCCAAGATGGTGCCCTCCGGATGTTATGGACTCCAACTCCCATCAGCCTCAGCCAGCCTTGCCAGTGAGCAAGGCTGATAGAAACTGTGGTCCTTAACTCCTGGAGGGCACTTCGTTGGCTATCCTGTGTTTCCGAGTTTAAATATAGGTGCTTGAATGGTTATAACCAGTGTCCCGTGCTAGAATTGTAGAAGTGGGGAGCAGGGGTGCCAACTTGAATAAAATATTGGGGGTCTCCCAGGTAAGCCCCACCCTGCATAATCGATCACATGACCCAGTGCGGGCGCCCCCCCCATTTGAATGGCAATGCTCATCAACTTGAGGGGGCACCCTGAAATATTTTATGGGGGTGCAAAGACCCCTTGCCCCTTAGGAGTTGGCTCCTGTGGCTCATTACCTTGTTAACAGCCATTCTAGTTACTGATGAAAGAAGATTATGGGGCGACATGCTTTGGCTAAAACTTGGGGTGGGAGGAGTGAAACTAGTGAATGGACGGACTACCAAACTTTTTCTCCCACTGTCGACGACTCTAGCCTAAAACAAGTATACTCAGAAGTTCTGCCGAGTTGAATGGAGCATCTTTCCGAGTTGGGATTTCTGTTTTGCTTTTTTAAAAGTGCTTTGGAGGCAGTGACGGTGGAAGAGATTACGATCAGCGAGGCTAAAAAAAAGCGAACTGGTGAAATCCCCCGTTCGACGCCCCGCGGGACAGAGTCTGTTTACTACAATTGGCTCTCCTGCCTTCGCGCAATGACTAAAGGCTCCTTTACGCAGAGGAATTGCACTATAGCAACTGAACGTAGGTGCTCCCTTGGCGCAACGCTGCCTTGCTTTTGCGCCTTATTGTTGCACGTACATCTTTGAACTTCCCGGAGCCGCGAGAGGCTCCCACTCGCCTCCCTAAAAGCATCTTCGCGCTGGAAGGAAAGGACGTTCCCGGGTCGTTGTGTCTAACACCCCAGCCCCCCCCCCGCCCACTCGCAGAGCGTCATAATTTATTACATTTGAGGAGCGGGATCAAAGAGAAGAGGGGCCAGCGGTAGGAAGTGGCCTGTCAAAGTGCAAAATGCAGCTCAGCAACTAAATGCTCTCACGTCATTTTTACAGTACGATCTTCTATTGCTCGGAAGTAAGCCCTTGGGCTCACTTCTCCGGTGAACATAGGCTTGAAATCCTACGCTTCCCTTACCTGGGAGGGAGCCCTATTGAACTTAACGCGCTTACTTGCGAGTAGGCGTGCATAGGCTTACACACTGGATAGTGCTTCAGCGAAGCTCCTCGGTCTGAAGCAAGGGGTTTAGGATTGCAGGGGATGGTTTGACGTCACAGGATGGGAAATGTACCCACCAGTCATTCCTCCAAGTTGCCCTCACGTCTTCCTCTAAAATCAATGCAGAGTCAATCGGAAATGGCCACCGAAACTAGTGCTCTCGGGCTAAAAGTGGGTGACCGCTACCTGATTGCTCCGGAGTAAGTGGCTTGTGAACAGCAGCCTCCGTAGACCATTCCCACAGTGCTTCCAAGGGCTACCTTGCTTTCTAAATACACATGCGGGGGCGGGGGCAATGCATCCGTGTGTACACAGATTCGAACGTTCGGCATCTCTCTCGAAGTCGATTCGAATCGGCTTCTCGGTCCCCAGCCGCAGACGCGGAGCTGAGGCGGGCGCGCGCGGGCGCTTTTCTTTATGGTGCATTATAATTTGGGGCTGGTTGCTTGAAAATGTACACGCGAGCCCTTTGGCAAAGCATAGCGCACATTATCGGATACCTGGTGTACTCTGGAGGAGGATAGCCTTTTGATCTGCAGCCGCTTTATGCCTTGGCTCTAAGCCCGCTCATTAATTCGGGCCGAGGGTCCATTTGCCCAAGATGGTGTAAAAGCGCAAGAAAGGATATTTGAGGAGCAGTGGCAATATTAGATTGGGGACGGGGCTGGTAGTGAAAGAGGCATGACCCTAGATCTGTACAAGCATGACTTCCCCGTGTATAATAGTCCGTCTCCGACTCCAAATAGCCCCAGCCTCCTGGGGAATCTTTCTTTTCGCGAAGACGGCTGCCGCCGCCACGGCCGTCTCCCTCTCCTCCTTTCCCCGCCTCGTTTGCCTATCGCCGCCAGACACCCATTTCTAAGCATCCTTCCCTGCCTAGCTGCGCGCATCCTTCTCTTCACTGCGGGCTGCTCTCCTCCTCCTCCTCCGCTTCTTTTCACGTGAATGGGTCCTCCTGTCTCTGAGCAGTTAAAACCCTGGGTTGCCTCTCTGCCAGAAAAAGAGAGGGGTGGGGGTGGAGGGGAGCGACAGACAAAATGGCTAGTCCTTTCACAGCTGCAGTAAATTTACGGGCGGCCAGACAGAGCCAAAAGGAAAACCGCGGCAGCGTCACACGCTGGCAGCAGGGGAGGAGGGACCGGGGAGCCGGCTGAAAAGGGACCTGTGGCTTAGCCGGAGAGGCTGGTGGGGTGGGAAGGGAGCCTGCAGGGTGACTATTTGAACCTCCCCACCGGATCAGAGACTCTGCTGCACCCTCAGCCTCCGTTATATACTTAACGGTAAAGAAATCGCCGTCGATTTCAACACCCTCTCTCCGGACTGGCAAGGGACGCGCGTGTGCGTTGGGTGGCGAATGCTTATCAGGTTTCTTCTGTCCTGGTTTTAAAACGCTGTCTTATTGTGGCACCTTGGTTGCCCCGAAGAGAACACCCGAGCCGCCCCTGCCTGTGTGTCAGTGTATACGCGCGCGCACAAGCGTGCTCGAAAGCTCAGTGTCGTTGACTCCGACGCTTAAAAGGAGAGGAAAGCGGGATGCGCCGCCGAGAGATGGATTGGACGGGTCTGGTGGTAAATAATCCACGATATCTACCGCCACGACGTTTTAAGTTTCCTCCAGCTCCGCAGGGGAAGTGGCGCGCGCTTGGCAAATGTAAGCAGCAGGCTCCTCCTAGCGGCCAGAGCGAGCCACTGCTGCAGACGTGACGTTTCGTCGAAAGAGTTGTGAGTAGCAAGCAGCAGCAGCAGCAGCAGTGTTGCTCCTCCGTGAGCAGTTCAAACAACCCTCCCCTCTTCGAAAGAGCCCATTTGTATTTGTAGCTTCGCCTCTTCAGCGAAGAAGCGAACTTCTGCGAAAGGCTCCTCCGCGGAGGAGGCAGCACTGCATGCGATTTAGTCCCCTTGGGCTATAAAAACCATCGCTTTGCCTTGGCTCTGTCTCCCTGTCTGAGCGTCTTCACCTTCCCCCGGCCCCCTCCCTCTCGCCTGGACGTGACTCTTCCCCCTGTCCCCTTTCTTCCTTTCGCGGGCAGCGCCCGCCGATTTACGACGAAAGAGGAGTTACATCAAACAGCTGCTCGGGTGGGATAACGACGGCTATAAAGCGTCGTGGTGTATATTATAAACAGCGCGGTGCCACTCGAAGGCAGTTGTGGCCACAGCACAACTGTCCACCCCACGCCCCGGCGGCTCACCAGCATCGTCCTCGAGGGAGCACGACCCTCCACAAACAGGGGCAGTCTACCGTCCCGATGACAGCTGAGGCTTGAGGTGCTGCTAAGCTGCACTCGCCTCCTTCAGACCAGGGTAACAGTTACTGCGTCACACATGTCCGGATCACTTTTGGGTCTTAGGTGACTGATTTGAGTACAGTATTATTATTATTTTACCTTGATTGATCGTCTCTCTCTCTCTCTCTCTCTCTCTCTCTCTCTCTCTCTCTCTCTGTGTGTGTGTTTTAATACTGCCCCAAATGTTCCTTTTCCGAGTGAGGTGGATTGGAGAACGGACTTTCTGTCTTCTGCAGCCTTTGGGAGAAGGAGGGGGGCAGTTTGTTAACATCTGGATAAATGGCTGCTTGTGGTGATTTAACATGACTTGAAAGCAATCTGTTCCTAAATCCTCTTATTATTGTGGCATGGCTCGGGGCTTGGCGAGAGGCGTTTTTCCGAGCAATTGAGGAAAAATAGGAAATCCAGATGGGATAATAAAAACAGGCATTTTCCAAAGCAAGAAAAGGGAAGAAAGGGGCTGGGGGAGATAGTCCAAGTAGGATAATTAACCAATAAACAAGGGGCAAGGAAAACACACAAGCATCTCTTCGGGGAAATTCATGTGGGTGAAGAAAATAATGAATGTTAGAGTAAAAGATAAGAAAAAGCCTGGCTAGCATACTGCCCGTTGACCAGAATGGAGTACTGCACAACAGCATAGAGCCAGAGACTGCATCTCCCATCGCCCTAGACCCATGGTTCCCAATGTGGGGCACATGCCTCACAAGGGGGCAATTTGATTTATAAGGGGGGCAATTTGAGAATGAGTTATTAACAGTCAATGGCCTTTTAGGCTTCCTCCACGTGAACAGGAGTTCACTTTTTGAATAATAAGAATTATGTGTCACGGGGGAGGGGGGCAGCGCATCAGGATTTTGGGTGGAGCATGGCCAAAAAAAAGGTTGGGAACCACTGCCCTAGACCCATTGGGCATGCTCAAGGCTGGCGCTGATGGGAGCTGGGAGTCCAGCAACATCTAGAAGTTCCCCATCCCTGGCAAAGAGACTCCTGCAGACTTCCTCACTATAATTGCCTCTTCCGTGTTAGGTCTCTGCTAACAGGGAAGACAGCAGAGACATCACCTTGCCAGCAAAGGTCCGTATAGTTAAAGCCATGGTTTTCCCAGTAGTGATGTATGGAAGTGAGAGCTGGACCATCAAGAAGGCTGATCGCCGAAGAATTGATGCTTTTGAATTATGGTGCTGGAGGAGACTCTTGAGAGTCCCATGGACTGCAAGAAGATCAAACCTATCCATTCTGAAGGAAATCAGCCCTGAGTGCTCACTGGAAGGACAGATCCTGAAGCTGAGGCTCTGATACTTTGGCCACCTCATGAGAAGAGAAGACTCCCTGGAAAAGACCCTGATGTTGGGAAAGATGGAGGGCACAAGGAGAAGGGGACGACTGAGGACGAGATGGTTGGACAGTGTTCTCGAAGCTACAAACATGAGTCTGACCAAACTGCGTGAGGCAGTGGAAGACAGGAGTGCCTGGCGTGCTCTGGTCCATGGGGTCACGAAGAGTGGGACACAACTAAACAACTAAACAACAACAACAACCCTGTTAGGTTGAGGGTGCACAGAGGCAATGTGCACAATCTCAGAGCTACAGCCCCTCCCCAAGGACAAAGGAACAGACTTCCCAGCCAGTTAGTATTATTCATTCGTTTATTTTATTTGTATGCTGCTTTTCCACACACACAGAGACACACACACACATCATGTTCAAAGTGGTTTGCTACAATAAAGAAACAAGATATATTTTAAACAAACACTACAAAATAATTTCATGATAACAGAGCAAAATATAACAGTAGCAATTTCATAACATAGCAAAATAATAACTTCTTAAGAACATAGTAAAACAATGGCAAATATAATAACATACAAAGACATATTTAAGTACTATAAATATAACAAGATTACTTAAACCACATGCAGCATGCAATAGCAAAAATAACAAGGGAGCATCACAATTTCACTTTAGTCCTAGAAACGTCCCTCCCGTGATGTTGCTCACAGTCCCTCTCTTTTGGCAGCTTCTTATAAGGCTTCCAACCCCTCCCATGATTATAGATGTAGTGCAATTGGTTTTTTATGTTTTGTAAGCAACTTAGAAGCCATCTGGGCACTAAGCGGTAGATAAATAATTAGTATAGTAATCACAATCCCTTCACAGGTATGCTATAGATCAGGCTTCCTCAACCTCGGCCTTCCAGCATGTTTTGGGACTACAACTCCCATCATCCCTAGCTGACAGGACCAGTGGTCAGGGATGATGGGAATTGTAGTCTCAAAACATCTGGAGGGCTGAGTTTGCCTATGCCTGATATAGATCTTGTAGTTTTTGGCATCTGTTTGTCATGGGAGACAATGGAAGTGTGTGCCTCCAGGGATGAATTCGAACCACTGGAGAGTTACAGCGGCTGTTATGAGAGAGGTATGTGGGCAGGAAGGACAAACCATATTAATGCAGGGCTGAGTAACCTCAGCCCCTGGTCCCAGCCTGTCTGGCTTAAAGGATACTCCCCACACCACATCCCCTACTCAAGGCATTGGCAAACTTGGCCAACCAGATATTTTGAGACTGCAATTCCCATCATCCCTGACCAGTGGTCCTGTTGGCTAGGGATGATGTGAGTTGTAGTCTCAAGACATCTGGGGGGCCAAGTTTGCCTATGCCTGCCCTAATCAGCCACACTCACTTGCACCAGGCCCCTGACTAGCCCTGCTTCGCACACTCCCTCACCTGGCTGGAAACTGCCCTTGAAATCTGAATGTGCTTTTGCTTGTTTCCTTGGATGAAGAGGTGTGTGTGTGTAGAAAGGTTAAAAAAAATACAGTTTCCCCCCCACTCCATCTATTTTTGCCTCTCATGCCACCTACCACAGGCTCGTGGCTAGCCAGAAGATGACCTTCAGGTTGATAAAGGGTCCCTTAACCCTTATGAAAGAATGCAGTGGCATTGTGTCCCCAGAGAACATGTTTGTCCATTAGTACTTAGATGCCATCCTGAAGTGAATGGAGAGTAATTTGTGGGATGGAGGATTTTATTTTTACTTTATATATAAAAAAGCTGGGTGTTGTAGGCAGAGAAAATCGAGTCACTTTATCTTTCACTGTACTTTCCTAGATGGTTATAGTGAATTATGTCCTCCAGACTGTTGTCACCGTATCTGCATCTTCATCATTACAGTGGTACCTCGGGTTACATATGCTTCAGGTTACATACGCTTCAGGTTACAGACTCCACTAACCCAGAAATAGTACCTCAGGTTAAGAACTTTGCTTCAGGATGAGAACAGAAATCGTGTTCCTGCAGCGCGGCGGCAGCAGCAGGCCCCATTAACTAAAGTGGTTTTTCATGTTAAGAACAGTTTCAGGTTAAGAACGGACCTCTGGAACGAATTAAGTACTTAACCCAAGGTACCACTGTATTATTATTTTTCTAATTCTCCATAGGAAAGCTCTGATTATACCTTAATTCAAATTTTATTTATGATGGAGATAGGTTGGAAAGCTTATAGGTTTTTAAACACACACACAAAGTTCTTGTATATAAGCATTTCATATGAAGTCGCACAATCTTGTGCACATTGTGCCTAAATACCCAAACTATTGTCTTGTGCAATTCCCTGTCATTTCCATGTAGTTCCACAGGAGGGTAAGATCTCAGTAGATTATACCTAATATGTATAAACAAGGCTTTGGGGTCCACGAAGACTCTGGAACTGCAAAGGGCATTCTGCGCATCTCTTATCTTTATTTGTCCAAGCTCCATGGTTGGGCACTTCATTCTCATATAGTCTCAGTTGACAGACAGGGCTGGGCAGCATTTTGTTAAGCTTTAAATAGTGAATTAGAAGCACTGATGATCTGAAGCAGCCCCCTAATGCAAAATGACAAATTGCACTTAGGCAATACATGAACAAGAAAATGATTTATGGATTTTCACGATGGTCTGAGCAAATGAAGGCAATATGAATTATACATCCTAATGCTCACTATATCATTTTCTAATAATACTGTTGCAGCTGCGAGGCTGTACATGGCTCTCTTCAATAGGGGCTATTGATTAATAAGAAGTCCAGGCCTAGTTTTACAGCACATATGCCTTCTCTCCTCTCTCTCTCTCTCTCTCTCTCTCTCTCTCTCTCTCTCTCTCTCTCTCTAAATGCCAGCACCAAATGAGGTTTTCTATTTTATTTTATTTATTTCTTCATTTCTGAGGCAAGTGACGAAAATCGACCCCACCGCCACAGTTCCTGTCAGCTCCTCCATATGTCATCGTTTTAGGCAGCAATTACTTCGACAAATGAAGACTAATCTTTTGCAAAACCACATTTTGCTCCATGCTGCCACTTAGAAATGCAAATAAATGGTTCCAGGCTGGTAAATCCACCTTTCAGATTGAAATGGAAAATTAGCAACAGATTCCTCCCTCCCTTGTAAAGTGCCTTGGTCTTCTTGATCATCATTTATCTCCTTTGCCTCCAGAAAAAAATGTTTTCTTTGCAATTATCTAAGACTTTGGCATCACGAAAAGATGATTTCAGCACACGGTGTTATTCAACTACCCTTTGTTTTTGTAATGGAACATGTGTGCCAGCCAATAGAATTTCCTCTCCCCTTTATTTTCTGGGAATCATCAATGTCCGCAAGACCTAAATATCCATCATTTTCTGATTATTGTCAATGATCTGAAGAACAACAGGTGGAAAATGTCACGATCTCTCTTGACCTTGGACTTTATTTTCAGGGGTATTAAAAATGAAAGCAATTGATTGATATACCACTGCATTTTCCCACTTCAACGAATGGGTTAATCCATGGAAGAAAGTATTCTTGAGTAATTTATATATCCCTGTATGAAAAAAGTCCTTTGAATACATGATTCTTAGAGAACTTTTTCATACCTTACCATTTTCTTTTTTCAGGAGTCAGCAGTTACTCTGCCTTTATGGTGCCTGGAATGGATGCATCAAACAGATTTAAGTGTGAACACGAAGTAATTCACACCACTATTTTCTAACTACAACATGACCCTTTGGCAATCTTATTCTGGAGAATATCCACATGGAACCCATTTTTGTGACTGAATCAAAATAAGCCCAGCAGCCTGTGCAAACGAGATGTCACACAAACTGGACAGAAATCACTTCATGGTGAGAAAGCAGTTGTAACTTGATGAAGAATAGTGGCACTGTGGCAGCTAGAGAACAGTCTCTTAATCAACTTTTCACATTCCTTTCATGGGAAAATCTAATTTGTATTAAATCATTGATTCTGAGTCGAGACAAGACAATAGTAATTTGTAATTGTGACTAGTATTAGTGAAAGGATATAAACCTCAATGCCCTCGAGAGACGAAAAGATTTAAGCTTAACCCAAATATTTTGAAATAGATTTTGTTTAAATGGGATGGAAGACAGTATTTTACATCTGTGTATCTTTTGTTGTAAAATAGCTATTCCAATGAAGATCTTTTGTGTGGAGAAAAGGCAGGGGTTGCAAGTAAATCGTACTGAAATGGTTTATTAGTTGCCTAGACATGTTTAATTTGTATTAATTTGTAGCTCTCCTTTCTTCTGGCAGGGCTTTGGAAGAAGCATAAATTCAAGCAGGTAATGGAGATGGTGTGATGGAGAACATTTCACTTAAGGACAGAAGATTATCTCTACTAGATCAGATTAAAGGCCTATTTAGTCCAGCATCCTGTTTTCTGCAGGGGCTCGCCACATGGCTGTGGGAAGCCAACAGACAAAAGCCCTCTCCTGTTCTTTCTCAGGAATTGGTATGCATGCCTCTGATATATAACTATCATGTCTAGAAACCATTTACCTGCTGTATTTATGCCTATCAGATAAAGGCAGGGACAATCTGATTTTACTCTTGCATAGATGATGATAATAATTTTACTAGAATCTCCAATGTGTTTCTAATACTGTTACAATGATGCTCTTGGTTAAGCATAACCAAGGAACTGCATTAGGGGTAACTACCTGTCAGTGATCTTCTCTTTTTATGAACTTCGACTTTACTTGCAAAGCAGACATGACCGGAATCTCGGTGAAAATTGGATTGCAAGAAATGATAATACTGAAACTATTTGGCTGTCAAAAGATCGCTAAATGCAGAGACTTTCTCTGCTTGAAGGATCATAAGCAAGCTAATAAAGTTTGCACCAATCATCCTTGAATGTGGACTTTGAAAGCTCTGGCAAATACTTTCCCCCTAGTACCTTCTCTTTAGTTACACAATAATATTGACCAGAGGAGGAAATTACTTGAATTCCCCAAGTGACCATGATGCACAAAAACATGGCAATTCAATTTCAGACTCATGCAACAAATCAGGGATTGTTTGTTTTCAGTCCTTACAATTTACAGAAATATTGCACATTATTACTCCTTTAGGTTCAAGACAGGTTCTGATTCATTTGACTGAATAAGTAAATGTTTCTTAGGTTTCACTTTTTAGTCTGACCTGACAGTATAGCATGCTACATAAAGTAAGGATTTCAAACTACAATCTTACTGAATACTCTTTGAAGCATACATGCTCTCAGTTACAATGGGAAATTCTGCTCTTGCTGTAGTTTCTCCATTAACATTAGATGTGGTCTTCCTAGCAGTTCTAAGAGAAATCTCTAGGGTGTCATTACTCAGCTTAATTTTAATTATCTAGGCTTACAAAACAAACAAACAAACACCCTGGTCCTGTTTCAAGAGGATTAATAACTGCTCTTAGTGCAGGAAAGATTACCAAAATCAATGATGTGATTAGGATTGTAAATAAGAAGAACAAGCTGTTGCCATATTTTAAGAAGTTGCCTTCATGTCTAACAGCTCAGTCTACATTTTGCTGATGGGATAGGGTGATTGGGTGGGCTTAGGCAAACAAACAAACAAACAAACAAACAACTTGGTTCAAACCTTGTGGACTGACTGAACAGGAAATTACCTGGAAGGCCAAATTTAAGGTTAATTGTATGAGATGGAAAAGTTTAACTACACCTGTTACCACCTATTCTCCTAAAGTGTTCTTAATTGCCAGTGATGAGACAAAAAGAAAAAAAAATGGAAATCTACATTCCTCTGCAGTCTTGCAAGGAAGTAGGCCTCATTGACCTGTATGAAGTTAACTTCTGCATAAATAGGCTTACTCAGACTGCACAGCTTAGTCCATTGTAAGGAACTCTATGGTATATAGCACAGAGTGGGTTGATGTCAAGCTTGTCTGTACTTGAGACTGGTCCATTAGGATGATTGAGGAAGTGCCCTATCAAGCACACCTGCCCACTGCCTCCTGACATCAGGAGGCAACATGTGGGTCCAGAGGGAAAAACTGTGCCACTGGCAGCCAGCCAGAGGTGAGTGACCCAGGGTAGGGGACTCCATTGCACTGCTCCTCTCCCCATCAGCCACCTGAGGCAAAAATCTCACATTGCCTTTTGATAGATCTGGCCCTAACCCATAGTCACATGATTTAATACTGGTCTGGAGTAAGTGTTTCAACTTACAAAAAATCCCCTTCCACCTCTGATTCCTTAATGTCTTGCCCTAAACCCTGTCACAATTATAGGGAGTGGAATGATATAACACTTGTTTCATGAGTGGGATGTGTTCGAGAAGAGCAAATACATTTTCTTCTCTTGAACTTCTAATGAGTGCATGTGTTACTTTAAACCACATAAGGAGACTGTTTGTCTAGTAATCTAGTCAGCTCTTGCTTGTAGCCTCTTTGTCCAGTTTAACTCCACCACTAAACCTGAGCCATTTTTTGGTTCTCTTTCCCAACATGTTGATACCAGATATCTGCCTTTTCTCTCTCTCGTCTCTACACATCCTGTAAATAGTTCCTGTATGAATAATGCCCTTGTACTCCAGAAACTACAAGCAATTATTTCAATCTGATTTACCCAAGATGGTATGTTTTCTGTCCTTACTATTGTGGCCTAGTCAGTAACGCTGTTAGGTTCAAATTTTGGTAGCTTAGGTTTGTGATCTATCTCCTGCTTTAGTGGCAAAGCAAGCCCTATCATTAGAAAGAGCAAGGTGGCTGTCTCAGCCAGCCAGTGCTGAGCACAGGGCAGCGGCAGTAAGGTGCTGAAGGACATACATGGGTTAAGCTAGCTTTCTTCCCCTGGGAATGATGGAGGACACTGCCCTGGCCTCAGCATTAAAGTCAGATTCAACAGCCAACCCAGATGGCTTCTGTATATCAACTGGGGGATGAGACACCCTCTCGTCCTTTATTTCAGGTAATAAAACACCTCGTCTGGTCCTGCTTGTGAACTCTGTATACACAGGGAGACTCTCAAAATAGGACTGGAGAAGAAACCTTAATTCCATGCTACAGCTTAAATGTTAGTTAAATGAAGTTAATGATGCTTATCTTTCTCCAAACAGGGGAGTGTGTGAGAGTGCACAATCATATGTGTGTGTATGTGTGTGAAAGAGGATGTTCTGGGATGTGTGCATCAATATAAATAAGAGTGACAGAACTGGGTTATATCTTTAGTATTCCAAATGACATTTTGATGATGCCTGATGACAAGGTGACAAAGGTTTTCCAAAGTGACTAGTCATCTCAGGTTTTGCATTGTTTGAGTGCCTCAATTGAGTCCAGCTTGCCTAGAAATACCTCTTTCCTTTCCTTTTCTCTCTAGATGAGACCCCGAATGGTTAGTTATTATCAAAATAACACTGTAAATAGAAAATAATGAGGCTGATGACATTCAGCCACCCGAGTTTTGTAGGAACCCAGCCAGTTGGGTGGGGTATTATTATTATTATTATTATGACTACACTGATCAAAACACAAAGGGGTATATATATCATAGAGTTGGAATCATAGAATTGGAAAGGATCACGAAGATCATCTAGTCCAAACCCCTGCACTGCAGGAATCTTTTGCCCAGCATGGGGCTCTACACAACTACTAAAGATGCAGAAGCCCTGCCCCCTTTTGCATCTGACCACTCTAATCACACAATTGTAGTATCAAATCATATGTATGTTGTCAAAACACTTCATTTCCCCCTATACATCTGCTTTTCAATCTGTCTCTCTCTCTCTCTGGCATTGGTGAATTTACAAGGAGAGGAGAAATGAGAGCAATAGAAAAACAAGAATAGGATCGTTGCATTCATTTTGTTCTCTTGTATGAAAGTGTTCTCTAACAACAAAATGTTTCTTACATGCCTGTTTCATTAATGCAAATAAGAAATAAAGGAACCTGACTGAGCATGTATCACTGTTTGCCTAATGAACGAGTTTTCCCTTGTGAACCTTGTCTGCCCTGCAGCTAAGTGGCCTGACGTGGTGAGTATAGCTTTATCATCGGCAATTAGAGTCCCTTCTTTTATTTTCATTTTAATCTTTAGGGTTAATTCATTTTTAATCAGGAAATACTTAACTAAAACACAAAAGTGTATTGTGCATGGACCTGCTCAAGCTTAGCACATGTCACAGCATGGCTTTTATAACCTAATTTAGTTTTGTAGATCCGAGGCAGTATCCTGGCAGCAAAGGGTGTGTCGAGGTCAAGGAGTCAGCAGACAGCAAGAACTGATATCTTTGTTGCTCAGATTGGTGAACTAACCTGACCCAGAAGATCTTACAAAGGTCAGGATGAAGCATTTGTCCTGTGGATTTCCTTGGCTGGTGATCTTTGTTGCCTGCAATTAGGGATGCTTGAGGAACTTTTGATCTTTGCAAATTACAGGATGAACAGATCTAATGTGCACCTCCCAGACTAATGTGCAGATAGCGACAAAGTTATCCATTGGATTTCTCATTTTTCTGAAGGTTGCCACACACATTTTGGCTCAAAAACATACCAGATATGCAGTTAATATGTGTATTTTGAAATAACATACATTTTAAATTACCTATTTAACTGTGAATTGTTGTGTGTTTAATGAAGAAACAAGATGGGATGCATGCACGGGTAAACATCCCTTTTATTATAAAGCAGCCTTTCTCAGCCTTACTTCCTAGATGTTGTTAGACTACAACTCCCATCATCCCTGACTGCTGGCCCTGCTAGCTAGGAACAATGGGAGTTGCGGTCCAACAATATTTGGAGACACAAGGTTGATAAAGGCTCTTCTTGCCTGTGCTTCATTGGTTCATAGGGTGGGCTACAGTATAAAACATATGCAACAATTACACAAAGAGTCAAAGACAAGTCTAAAAATATAAAGCACTGGACAAAGACATGAAACAGTCAGTAATGGAAGAAGCTGGAAAGCCAGTTATTTAACAACCAGTCTTGCAAGAATGCATGGGTGAATGGTATGGCGTCAGTCAGTACAGTGGTACCCCGCAAGACGAATGCCTCGCAAGACGGAAAACCCGCAAGATGAAAGGGTTTTCTGTTTTGGAGGCGCTTCGCAAGACGAATTTCCCTATGGGCTTGCTTCGCAAGAAGAAAGCCCATAGGGAAATCTCCGGGGACCTCTTTTAAATGCTGCTGGTGGGGAAGCAAAGCCTTTCCCCCCCTCCGGCCTTCAGAAGAGGTCCAGGAAGGCCGGCGGGGGCCGAAAGGCTTTGCTCCCCACCGCCAGCATTTTAAAAGCAGTCCGGGATAGCAGGGAAGCGCTTCCCGCTATCGCGGACGGCTTTTGAAGGCAGGCGGGGGGGGGGGAGCAAAGACTTTCGCCCCCCGCCCACCTTCAGAAGAGGTCCTGGACCTCTTCTGAAGGCGGACGGGGGGCGAAAGTGTTTGTCCCCCCTGCCTGCCTTCCCAGGGGTTTTTACATCGCCCCGGACAGCGGAGAAGTCCTCCGCTGTCCCGGGGTTTTTTAAAATGCTGGGGGTGGGAAGAAAAGCCCTTGTCCTCCCCCCCCAGCCTTCAGAAGAGGTCGGGGGACAGACTGTCCCCGGACCTGGTCTGAAGGCGGTTTCCATAGGAACGCATTAATTGATTTTCAATGCATTCCTATGGGAAACCGTGCATCGCAGGACGAAAAACTCGCAAGAAGAAAAAACTTGCGGAACGAATTAATTTCGTCTTGCGAGGCACCACTGTACAGAGAAGCAAATGGCATCAGTGCCAGATGCACTTCAGAGGGGAGAGCATTCCACAATCACAGTACCACCATAGAGGTGCCAGCACTGTACTGTGTCACAATATGCCTCACTCAGGGCCAGCCTGATCATAAGCCTTGCTGAGGCAGTCACCTAAGTGGCAGGCTCAGGAGAGCTGGCAGCCATGACAGACCTGAAAAGGAAAGAGATATGCATTCTCCTTTACCTTTTCCACTCCTTCAGTTGCAGATGCAGTGCTGCAAGGATCTTGCCACTGCCCGCCTTGGGAGGGATCTGGGCCTGGTGGCTCCACAGGCTTTCTCCAGTTGTCTCAGCCTGTGGCTTCCTACAGGGGCCACCACAGGTCAGAGGTGGAGAAGACACATGAGGGCCCCAGCTGCTACCATTCCTGTCACTGTCATCTGTGCCAGCCCCCAGCACTGGCCCCAGCCAATGAGTGAGGGGCTTTCCTGCTGCTGAGTCACCTCAAGTGGCAAAATGTATTGGAACTGGCCCTGGCTCCACCCAAAGGTGCATCAACAAGTAGGATCTGGGCCAGATATGGGAGTGATATTTGAACGTAGCATAGAGTGATATATGTATTGCTATAGTGGTTCACTCCAGGTAAGGGTATATAGGGTACGTTTCTCCTGTTTATAACTCAGGCAACCACTTTAGCGCCTGTACAGCCTAATACACATTTCTTTTTCTTTCCCACCCACCACCCAATCATGGTTGAAATCTGAACAACATTCAGGTTACTTCATTGAACGTGGAGAGTGCAAATGAGGCTCAAAGGCTCATAGAACATTTCAATTGCTTGCTTTTCTTTCAGGGTTCACATTACTCTGTCAAAGATAGCACAAATGATCTCTCATTATTTATCATTATGAAAATTGTACTCGTGGCTGCGACAGTGTAGGTAGCTCAGGTGCTGATGCAGATTCCTTATGTCAGAAAGAAGTACAGTGCTTGTTTAAGAACCGCTAAGGAGGGGGTGGATTATGGTATATTGTGGCCACAAGTCCCAAATCCACATCTTCCTATATCTGCTGCTCCCCAGATATCCATCTTCTTCAGGAGTAACCATCTATTCCAGGAGTTGGGAACTGGGAAACTCATGCCTGAGGGCTAAATGTGGCCTTCCATATCTATCTATCTATCTATCTATCTATCTATCTATCTATCTATCTATCATCAATCTATCATCTGTCTATCTATCTATCTATCTATCTATCTATCTATCTATCTCCATCTCCCTCTGAACTCTTCCTACCCCACTCCCATACCAGGACACCCCCCTTTCACCATACCATACCCCCTTCAGTCCTGATTGACACTCTCTTCCAGGGTTCTTTCTTGGTCAAAATGTGTCCATCAACTGCATTAATGCCTCTGGCTTGGTTGGATGAAGAGAGGCATGTGTTGCGTGTGGGTGTAAAAACCTCTGACTTCTGACTGACTGGAAGGTAGCCCACGCTAAAAAAGCCGTAGACACATTCATTACTTTGCCCACCTTTGCCCTCTGGCCCCACCAGCATGTGGCCTCTGGAAGAGAATGTGGCCCTCTGGCTGCAATAGGGGATATATTCAGTGGGTGCTTGTTGATGTCTATGAAGTTGTTTGGATTGAATTTCCTGAGAAAATTTCTGAGAATGGTTTGCATTGGGTGGGGCTTAAATGCAGGCTGATAGTTGCAACAAATTAAAAAAATGTTGAAAATGGTGGTGGTGATGGGAAAGGATGTTGATGTGTTAGTTTCTTAATTCCTACTGAGAAGAAGCTCCCCACTTCCATGCCACCTTTTTGCCATGTCATATTTTTTACCTCTTCACATATTACCACACAAGGCCTTGTATGTTTCGTTCCTAAGAGTATTGCCTGAAAGCCAAGTTACCAGCAGCAGTGAAATGGAAATCAATATGGTAAAGGTGTAAAACAGGGGAAATATGCCTGACAGCATCCTTCACAATGTAGAAACTGATCTGTAGAAAATGTAACTTGAAAAAAAAACACACATTGCACATACTTTTGTAAACCAAGAAATCTTTAATAAAAAATACAGTAAAAAATATATTAAAAAATGTTTTAACCACTTGGAAAAAACTTCAAAATGTGAAGTTCATTTTGGTAATAGGCCCTTTCTCTGTTTTCTTGTACTGTATATTCTATGGTAGGCTTCCTCAGCCTCGGCCCTCCAGATGTTTTTGGCCTACAACTCCCACGATCCCTAGCTAGCACAACCAGTGGTCAGGGATGATGGGAATTGTAGTCCCAAAACATCTGGAGGGCCGAGGTTGAGGAAGCCTGTTCTATGGCCTGTATTTCTGCTAATACAGAAGTGTCCTTCATGTCCTATAAATGTCAAGGGGGCTCCATGTGATAAAAGGAAGTGGGGCGACATTGCTCCCCTTGCCCTGAGCTCATGAGCTTCCTTGCCCCCAGACTTCTGTAAGTTGAGCACAGATGCCTAAAAAGAAGAACTCTAGGTGCAAAAGCTTCTGTGTGATCTCTTCTCCTATTCAACTATCCATAGTCAATGTGCAGATGTTGGAGGGTAGGGGGCAAGGAGGCACATTCTGGGTTGGAGATGGCATACACAGTTCCACTTCCCCTTAATTGTGTGGCATTCCCTGCATGAGTGCAATTGTGGCTAAGAAGCCACAGAATAAGCATGAGCGAAGCAAGGGCGAGTTAGAGGTGGGCAGCTTAATAGAGTGCCTAGACGTTGCTTTGGTGTATTGTCTGGGAGAAAAGAAAGCAAGGACTCTATCCTGACCAGAGAGTGTTACATGGCAGCACCAATGCTGCAGTGACACTTTGATGCTTATTATTTCATCCAGCTGTTTTGCATTGAGCCTCCTGACCAGGCGCTCCAATGCAACAGCAGTTGTACAGCTTTGCCTTTCTGAAAGTGGTGGAGAAGGCTCATCAATTCCTATTTTGTTTTTCTTCCTAGTTCCTGGTACACAAATGTGCTTAAAGACTGTATTTCTTTAAAAAACCCCACACACTCTTGAACAGTTAACTAAAGAATAAGAAATATATAATATCTTAGCTCTACTCTTTCCCCTCTGGTACGCACCCAGAATTGTTTTCAAATAGTTCTAACAGAATTGCTTCTCTCCATTCACTGTCATTGGTGGCTGAGTTAATGGGACTGCTGAGGAGTGGACTCAAATCAATAGAAAACTCCCATTCATGCCAGTGGGCTTTTGATCAGCCTCTCATTCTTCTCCAAACTGCTGACTGCAACTGTACCATGGTATGCCTGGTGCTGACTATGCAAGGTGTTTGTTCTTCTGCTTAAATGGGAGAAGGTGGAGATTTACCAACAGATTGTTTCTTTGGAAATTTTGTTTTAGTCTCCTTGCAGCTGTTTATATAAAGAGGATATAAAAATAATCACACATATATTCCTTAAAAAATAAAATGGTGCTTTTGCATTAAGGCATCTCAAAGCTGAGGCTAGTGCAATTCTTGATGAAAGACGATCAGCTAGGGCTTATTCTGCAGTAAACATCCATTTATCTCCTGTGAATAGGGAGTTAGAATAAAGTGATCACAAGTTGGCAATAAACCAGGGCTTATCTTCTCTTTAACATACAGGTCATATGTTTAAAATGGAATTGGAATATTACCATCTTTCCTTAAATTGACAAATCACTCTCCTGTGTTAATCTTCCATATATTAAAAAGTTGTTTGGTTGGTTATTTACCCACATAATTTAGCATACCCCCCTTCAGCTTAAATTGAGGATAGCATACAATTAAAGAGATAAAAGAGACTGAAACATCAATTAAAGCAAAAACTAAAGGATAAAAACAGAAGCAAACTAAAAAGGTAATGCAACTGCAATTTCCAGTAATAGCAGATGAGATATTTAAAAATCTGGGTAAGGAAAGATCTAGGTGAAGCTGGGTAAATTGAAAGGTCTTTGCCAGGTATCCAAAAGACTTGGCTCCAGGCCTTGATCTTCTGGGAAAGAGTTCCATACATGAGCTGCCACTACTGAAAAGGCCCTTTCCCTGATTGCCACTTTCCTCACTATACCCAGAGAAGGGTCTCTGCACATGATATTAGTACAGTTTGTGGGGGGTTAGGCAGACCTTTAGATGTTGGAGTTCATAGATGCACAAGCTTCAAATGTTAAGACCAGTATTTTGAATTGTTCTGTGAAATGGACTGATAGCCTGTAAAACTATTTAAATACTGCAGTCATGTGTTCTGTCTTACTGTTAACTATCAATGATCAGCAGTGTTCAGGACCTATTGAAATATCCAAGTAGTTCCAAAATGCAGCACCACACATATAATGAATCTCAGTTGACTAAACAGGATCATACAAGAGCACAAATAAGGTGGAGGCAGCAACTGGCACAGCACTCACAGTGCCACAGATGCCAGTTGGGCATCCAAAAACAAAGCTGGATCTAACAATGGGACTCCCAAACCTGAAAATTCATCATTTAGGTAAATATACAGCTCAATCCAGAATAACTCAATCCTTGGTTCACTACCAACCTTACCTCCATCCTGTCTGAAATGAGCTTCATTTTATTGCCCTTTATTGAAGCCATTATGCATATCAGATCTGATGTAATGTTTCAAGTGCATCACCTGAATCAGATAAAAAGAAACAGAGCTGGGTGTCATTAGCACATAGTATCATGGGCAGATCAGTGAAATTCCAGAACCACTTCCTAGAACTGGCTGTCAGTGTGCAACCAATCGCCATCCAATACAAC